>NW_027461729.1:0-300000 GCF_050947455.1 Rhinoderma darwinii
GTTGAACCTCCAGCCTCAAAGCACCCAACTTATCCGCCGGGAGACGACACTCCATTGCCACCGAGTCTATTTCGATTCCCAAAAAACAAATCGTCGCTACCGGGCCCTCCGTTTTTTTTCCGCGCCAAAGGAATCCCAAAATCCCTCGCCACCTTCTGTAGAGCATGAAGCAAATTACCGCAAACCGGCGAACCCCCCGGGCCAACGCATAACAAATCATCTAAGTAATGGATCAACGAGTCGACCCCGGATACTCCCCTCTTTACCCACTCCACGAAGCTACTAAACGCCTCGAAGTATGCACAAGAAAGGGAACACCCCATCGGAAGGCACTGATCCACGTAAAAGGCCCCATTCCAAAAACAACCCAACAGCCGTTGCTTTCTGTATGGACCGGCAACAACCTGAACGCCGCCTCGATGTCAGTTTTTGCTAGCAGCGCCCCAGGACCCGCAGCCCGCACTAACCCCACCGCCTTATCGAATGAGGTATAAACTACGGAGCACAACTCGTGATCAATCCCGTCATTTACCGACGAACCTTTGGGATACGATAAATGTTGAATCAAACAAAACTTTCCGGGCTCGCGTTTAGGGACAATACCCAAAGGGGACACAACTAAATCTTTCACCGGCGACTCCACAAATGGCCCCGACATGCGCCCCAACGAAACTTCTTTTAACAACTTTTCCGACACGACTTCCACATGCAAGTAAGCCGATTTTAAATTTCTCCCCGTAACCGGAACCTCATAAGGAGGCAGAGGAATAACAAAACCAACACTAAACCCTTCATAAAGCAACCTAGCTGCCGCCCTATCCGGATACTCATTTAGATAAAGGGCCATCCTTTCCACCCTCACCGGCGACACCCCCTTGACCAGCCCCGTGCTGGTTCCCGGACCTCTTTTTTCGCAGACATTTTGCCGCCCCGTGTGATGCACCATTACACTCGGAGCACACGTGCTTGAACTTGCACGTGGCCCCAAACTTGCACTGGCCTTCATTGAATTGCCAGCAAAACCCCGCCTTTCCCCCGCCGCTTGGTCCACTCTGACTAGACTGGCCTCCCTGGCCACCGCTCCCGGGAAAGGGCTGCCTAACCGGAGCCGTAACCCGTAACCAGAGAGCAATATCCTTCTGGTCCCACCGAATCGCCGGCCGAACCGCCTTCCGCTGACGGAATTGCTCATCATATCGCAGCCACGCCTGACCCCCATACGCCCTATGAGCCTCCCCAATAGCATCCAAATAACAAAATAACGCCGAACAATTTTCCGGCGCCTTTTCCCCTATCACACTAGCCAATATGGCGAACGCCTGCGACCAATTAACGAACGTCTGCGGGATAAGCCTATACCGCCGCCGTTCCTCCTCGTCCTTTTTACTCTCATCCCGCTTGCTCTTATCCAAATTGAATTTAGCCAGCGGCAAGAGAGAAAAAATTTCAACGTATTCATCTTTCCAGATCCGATCACGCACCTCCTGCTTTAAATGCGCCCCCAACGGACCCTCAAAACAAACATACACCTCCCCCCGAGCACGATCGTCCATGCGCACTCGATCGCCGTCCTTCTGTGCCTCAGTCTGCACCGACACCGCGACCGCCTCTCTAACCGCCACCACAGGACGCGCCTGCAACGATCCCACGTCCCTGGGGCCTTCCCAAACTACCGCAGGGGACACTTCCGTTACTACCGGCGCCGCGGCCCTATCAAGGCGCCCCACCAGCTCCCGTAAGCAACCCACTAAATCTGCCAAACCCGCTCCGTCGCGTCCGCCCGCGCCACTACCGGCCCCCGATGCTATGCTAGCAGCCCCCCCGCCGACACCCGACATAAAAATCGCTGGATAAGACAATAATGGAGTTATACACTCACCGGGCTGCACAGGCGCTGTGTTCCCGTCAGCCGGACCATCCTGACCTCGACGATAGACGTCCAGTTCACCTTCCTCCAGTTCTTCTCTCGCCGACGACTGTCCCTCCCAACGACATCTTCGGAAAGGGGATGAGGACGCGCTGACCGATGGGCCGGCAACCTGCCGCCCGACCGCCGGGACCCAGACTTCCGACCGGACCTGTTGCCTCGACGTCGCTGCAGATCTAGTCGTCCGTCTAGACGATCCTGACGAAGCCTGCCCCCTGGCCGGAACATCACCATGCGGGGCGGCCGTACCTTGCTCTCGACATCTTCCATCTGATGGGGGAGGGGTGACAGGGAGCCCAGCCTGCGACTCCCTGCTTACCGCCGGACCCCGTCGCGGCCTGGGATTCCTGCCAGGACGCAGGGCCTGGGAAGGGGCGGTCCTCCCAGCTGCCTGGCCTGCAGCGTCCGGGATCGGGCTCCCTCTGCGACGCCGTGTCCGCGGGACTACCTCCGGACTAAGGCGCTCTGGAGGTCGGGACCGCCGAGAGGGACGGGTCGACACAGCCCGCATCGCCGTCACCCCTGGCACCGCTCTCTGCCTGCCCAGCGCAGGAGCGGTTGTTGCCGACTCCCCCCCCCGCCGCCATAGCCATGCTCGTAAGGGGGCCGGGGGAGGGGAGCCTGTCCCTTACAACAGACCCCGAACGCCGTGCCCGGCGTGGCGAAACGGCGTCCGGGATCCGCGTTAATGCAGCCACGGTCTCCTCCAGCCATCCGGGACCGTGGTGCACAGCAGCGGCACGCAGCCGCTCTAAAATCAGGGCCTCTGCCATTACTAAAGAGCCAGGCAACGGGGAGCTTTGCTTACTGTGTGTTACTCCTCCCGCTGCTTCCGGCTCAATGCCGAGAAACAGCGGGAAGCACAGCAACGGCCCCCCCCCGCCCCCCTTAACTCCTCCCCGTCCCTCCTTCAGCTCCTTCAACTTTCCCTGACCTCGTAACATTAACCCTTTCCCTACCAGGACGGTCATGTCGGCTTCCCTTAAGCCTGCAGCTGCGTCCAGCCTCTTCTGGACCGGTGCACCCTTTCCTTATGTGTTTACTAAAATCAGATTCCAAAAGTGCTTTTTGTGTTTGCCATTGTTTTTGTCTTTCGGATGGGATCTCCCCTTTTAATCCCATTATTTCAACACCTGTTGGACAATGCATTTGTACAGTCATGTGTGATAATGAGCTAATTTATTAAATGCAATTAATTAATACATTGCCACCTCTTGTTTTGTGTCGTCTGTGTTTCTGTGTTTCCGGCATTTCACATTGGAACAGCTCATTCACCTTCCTTGTCTTCTCTCCGCCCTCCCTCCTAGGTAGGTTAAAGAGCTGCACCTGAGCCAGCCACTGATTGATGCAGCACCATAGTCAAATAGTGGAGTGGAGTAGGGGAACAACAAACAGCCATTAAAGCAGCCAGCCCGCCCGCCCGCCCGTCACAATGGACCTACCTGTGTACACTAGATGGATGTGATGGAATGTACTGTGGTCCCTACATTTCAAGAAGAAGTAAGAATTGCAGTTGCAACAAACCCTTGCTTGCCTACAAAGAGAGCAGCAATTTGGATTTGTTACTATGTTACCTGGAAGAATAACAAACTGTGCAAGGATGGAGGTTGTAGGAGCAAGGAGAACAAGTTGTCTGTAAAGTTGGTGGATGCCTATTTTCCATTTTGCAGTCCCTTGTCTCCCTCTTGTGGCCTCCTGGAGGCAACTAGCTGTGCAAAAAAAAGACAGCCTGGGGGCCGGCTGTTGCAGTGTTGCCCTCTCAGGCAACACTGAGTGACTGACTGAGCCGCACCGTCTTATATAAAGTTCAGACGGAACTTTGCACGTGTCATAGTGGAGACCTCAGGAGCCAGAGCCAGCTTTCTGACATCATAATGGGGCCTCAGAGATAAAAGCCTGGGCCCAGGCAGTGTTGGTCAGTGCTGCTCAGCAGGCAGCACTGGACTGGATTAAAGCTGATACAAGGTGTGAAAGGAGAAGGGGTGGCAGTGGGCATGCACTTACTGCTGCTGCTGCTGCTGCTGCCAGTGTTTGCACGGCAGGAGGGCATTTGGGCGTTGCCAGGAAGGCGTTTTTATGTCGATTCCTCCTCTTTCAGCACTGCATTGTGGTGCAAGCAAAAGAAGCAAATCCTGTCTTGCTTCCTCTCCGGCCTTTATTCACCTCCCGCTTAGTAGCTGTGAGTGTGTGTGAGCCTGCAGGGCCCCATGGAATTGCCTAGGAGTAGGCTGAATCGCTGCAAGGGGTGAACAGCAGTATTGGGCAGGCTCGGTCAACGCGCGGCCCGTTCGGGTTATCGCTTCTCGGCCTTTTGGCTAAGATCAAGTGTAGTATCTGTTCTTATCAGTTTAATATCTGATACGTCCCCTATCTGGGGACCATATATTAAATGGATTTTTAGAACAGGGAGATGGAAATAGAGGTTGCTCTGTCCACTCCACACATTGACCTGGTATTGCAGTATTTCCAGGACCGGTGCACCCTTTCCTTATGTGTTTACTAAAATCAGATTCCAAAAGTGCTTTTTGTGTTTGCCATTGTTTTTGTCTTTCGGATGGGATCTCCCCTTTTAATCCCATTATTTCAACACCTGTTGGACAATGCATTTGTACAGTCATGTGTGATAATGAGCTAATTTATTAAATGCAATTAATTAATACATTGCCACCTCTTGTTTTGTGTCGTCTGTGTTTCTGTGTTTCCGGCATTTCACATTGGAACAGCTCATTCACCTTCCTTGTCTTCTCTCCGCCCTCCCTCCTAGGTAGGTTAAAGAGCTGCACCTGAGCCAGCCACTGATTGATGCAGCACCATAGTCAAATAGTGGAGTGGAGTAGGGGAACAGCAAACAGCCATTAAAGCAGCCAGCCCGCCCGCCCGCCCGTAACAATGGACCTACCTGTGTACACTAGATGGATGTGATGGAATGTACTGTGGTCCCTACATTTCAAGAAGAAGTAAGAATTGCAGTTGCAACAAACCCTTGCTTGCCTACAAAGAGAGCAGCAATTTGGATTTGTTACTATGTTACCTGGAAGAATAACAAACTGTGCAAGGATGGAGGTTGTAGGAGCAAGGAGAACAAGTTGTCTGTAAAGTTGGTGGATGCCTATTTTCCATTTTGCAGTCCCTTGTCTCCCTCTTGTGGCCTCCTGGAGGCAACTAGCTGTGCAAAAAAAAGACAGCCTGGGGGCCGGCTGTTGCAGTGTTGCCCTCTCAGGCAACACTGAGTGACTGACTGAGCCGCACCGTCTTATATAAAGTTCAGACGGAACTTTGCACGTGTCATAGTGGAGACCTCAGGAGCCAGAGCCAGCTTTCTGACATCATAATGGGGCCTCAGAGATAAAAGCCTGGGCCCAGGCAGTGTTGGTCAGTGCTGCTCAGCAGGCAGCACTGGACTGGATTAAAGCTGATACAAGGTGTGAAAGGAGAAGGGGTGGCAGTGGGCATGCACTTACTGCTGCTGCTGCTGCTGCTGCTGCCAGTGTTTGCACGGCAGGAGGGCATTTGGGCGTTGCCAGGAAGGCGTTTTTATGTCGATTCCTCCTCTTTCAGCACTGCATTGTGGTGCAAGCAAAAGAAGCAAATCCTGTCTTGCTTCCTCTCCGGCCTTTATTCACCTCCCGCTTAGTAGCTGTGAGTGTGTGTGAGCCTGCAGGGCCCCATGGAATTGCCTAGGAGTAGGCTGAATCGCTGCAAGGGGTGAACAGCAGTATTGGGCAGGCTCGGTCAACGCGCGGCCCGTTCGGGTTATCGCTTCTCGGCCTTTTGGCTAAGATCAAGTGTAGTATCTGTTCTTATCAGTTTAATATCTGATACGTCCCCTATCTGGGGACCATATATTAAATTGATTTTTAGAACAGGGAGATGGAAATAGAGCTTGCTCTGTCCACTCCACGCATTGACCTGGTATTGCAGTATTTCCAGGACCGGTGCACCCTTTCCTTATGTGTTTACTAAAATCAGATTCCAAAAGTGCTTTTTGTGTTTGCCATTGTTTTTGTCTTTCGGATGGGATCTCCCCTTTTAATCCCATTATTTCAACACCTGTTGGACAATGCATTTGTACAGTCATGTGTGATAATGAGCTAATTTATTAAATGCAATTAATTAATACATTGCCACCTCTTGTTTTGTGTCGTCTGTGTTTCTGTGTTTCCGGCATTTCACATTGGAACAGCTCATTCACCTTCCTTGTCTTCTCTCCGCCCTCCCTCCTAGGTAGGTTAAAGAGCTGCACCTGAGCCAGCCACTGATTGATGCAGCACCATAGTCAAATAGTGGAGTGGAGTAGGGGAACAGCAAACAGCCATTAAAGCAGCCAGCCCGCCCGCCCGTCACAATGGACCTACCTGTGTACACTAGATGGATGTGATGGAATGTACTGTGGTCCCTACATTTCAAGAAGAAGTAAGAATTGCAGTTGCAACAAACCCTTGCTTGCCTACAAAGAGAGCAGCAATTTGGATTTGTTACTATGTTACCTGGAAGAATAACAAACTGTGCAAGGATGGAGGTTGTAGGAGCAAGGAGAACAAGTTGTCTGTAAAGTTGGTGGATGCCTATTTTCCATTTTGCAGTCCCTTGTCTCCCTCTTGTGGCCTCCTGGAGGCAACTAGCTGTGCAAAAAAAAGACAGCCTGGGGGCCGGCTGTTGCAGTGTTGCATTCTCAGGCAACACTGAGTGACTGACTGAGCCGCACCGTCTTATATAAAGTTCAGACGGAACTTTGCACGTGTCATAGTGGAGACCTCAGGAGCCAGAGCCAGCTTTCTGACATCATAATGGGGCCTCAGAGATAAAAGCCTGGGCCCAGGCAGTGTTGGTCAGTGCTGCTCAGCAGGCATCATTGGACTGGATTAAAGCTGATACAAGGTGTGAAAGGAGAAGGGGTGGCAGTGGGCATGCACTTACTGCTGCTGCTGCTGCTGCTGCCAGTGTTTGCACGGCAGGAGGGCATTTGGGCGTTGCCAGGAAGGCGTTTTTATGTCGATTCCTCCTCTTTCAGCACTGCATTGTGGTGCAAGCAAAAGAAGCAAATCCTGTCTTGCTTCCTCTCCGGCCTTTATTCACCTCTCGCGTAGCTGTGAGTGTGTGTGAGCCTGCAGGGCCCCATGGAATTGCCTAGGAGTAGGCTGAATCGCTGCAAGGGGTGAACAGCAGTATTGGGCAGGCTCGGTCAACGCGCGGCCCGTTCGGGTTATCGCTTCTCGGCCTTTTGGCTAATCTCAAGGGGTTAGTCACTAGGTCCGTCTGTGTGCTCGCCCTTGGCCTTGTGGCATCGCTGGTTTACCAGCTTAAGCCACCTGCTGCTTTAGGGGGTGAGCCAGGGGACAAAGAAGGCGACCAACCTTGCCCGGGGAGGTTATGGCGAATACGACTACCATGGCGGCTTCGGTGCGCTTCGCAGGCCCAGCTGATCAGAGGATAAAGAACACCTTCAAGTTCGAAAACACCTTCAAGTTCGAGTTCGGAGAGCAGGAGAAGGAGAAATTTTCGCTGAGGTTTTTCGTGAGGACAGTCCTGATTGACGTTCTGAAGGTGAAGAGGGAGAATATTCTTGCGCTTCAGGATGCCCCTGGACGCTACACCCTTACCTTGGAGAACGAGCAAGCCTGCCAAGAGCTATATGGAAGCATCCGGAAGAACTTGAGTCATGAAGATCTTAAAGGACTCCTCATTGTGGCCTTGTACTCAGAAGGTGAAACATCTCTTGTTGTTCATATGAGCAATCCGCATGTGCCCCTGGAGCACATAGCCCAATTTCTGCAGAGACATTTTGCTTCTGTCCGAGAACCTCGTAAAATCCTCAACGAAGAACAGCTGTGGACAGGGAAGTACAGAATTTCCGTCAAATTTAAAGAGGACAGTTCTGAACATGGCATTGAGGGATTCCATCATCCTCCCTCAACATTTAACATAGGCAACAACAGAGGTCGTTTGTTTTACCGGAATATGCCAAGGTACTGTCGCAAATGCATGGGGTTCGGACATGTCGCTGACATGTGCCCTGAAGAAATAGCGACCTGCAGGAAGTGCTTCCAAAAAGGGCACGCTACTGCCAGCTGCTCTAATCAGGTCACATGCAACATCTGCCTGGTGCCGGGGCACACCTTTAGAGACTGTCCCTTGAAGAAGATCAGCTCGTATGCTGAAGCAGTGAGGAGGCAGCCGGCTTCTGACAAACCTCCCTCAACAGCTGAGCAGAGGCCTAAAGCTGATCCTCCGTCGGAGGGAAAATTGCCTGTTGCTGGTGCTTCAACTGACTGGTCAGAGTGTCCTGTTGGTCCGGATGAAGCGGAGTCCATGGAAACTGCTGGATCTGGGGTGAAAGCGGTGAAAAAACCTTCCGCAGTGGCCCAGGATCCAAAATTGGATGAAGATGTTATGCATCTGGAAGTACAGAGGAAAAGGAAACCAGTTGATGATGACCCAGGTGTCTGTGTCAAAAGATCAGATTTTCCTCGCTACAGGCATAAGCCGGTGGAGCCAAATGCTGAACCGCCTCCGGCGAAACCGCCACCTTCTGATTCTGACCCAGCTAACATCGAGTTCTCGGATTCAGATGTCGCCACAACTCCCAGCCCACTAGTGGGATTTATGTCGGATTCTGAGAGTAGTTCGGCCTAAAAATATCCAAGGTTGATGACAAATAATATCCAAATCTCTTCACTGAATGTGAGGAGCTTGAAGGGCCCATCCAGAAGGGCTGCTTTATTTTCATACCTGTCTACAGTAAATTCGGACATTTTTTTTCTACAGGAATGTGGTATAGATCATGACCCCAACTATTCTGTCCTAAGACAAGATTGGTCTCTGGGCAGCTCCATCTGGTCTGGAGATAATGAGGTAAGATCTACAGGAGTAGGGATTTTGTTCAAATCTATGGACTTTAAAATCACTTCGTTCAGAGAAGTCATACCGGGAAGAGCTTTATTTGTCAACGTGAGCTATCATGGTGTAGACTTAAGACTTTTGAACATATATGCCTCGCCCATCAAAGAGGAAAGATCACAGTTATTAGAGACCATACAGTACTACTTGCCTGGTTCTTCTCCGCTGATAGTAAGTGGAGACTTCAATTGTATTATATCTGGAGAAAGTCGAGAGGGGAGCTCTGGAGAACCTAGAAGGGATAAGACAGAGAAACAATTAAAAGATCTGATGACAGACTTCAGGTTAAAAGATGTTTGGAGAGACATACATAGAGATGACCCCGGATACACCTGGGAAAATGCTAACGTCAAATCCAGAATTGACTTTCTCTTCACTTCAGGTCAAATTGCACCGCAGTCTGTGTCACTAAACGCAAATATTTTTTCAGACCATAAAATGATCCAAGCACAATTGCAGATATCCAAACTTGTCAAAGCTAGAGGAGTTTGGAGACTCAACGTCACATTGCTACAAAACCCTGAAATAAGAGCAGATTTTAAGATTATTTTCAACCAACTCAAAAATTTACAGAAAGATTTTTCTTCCATGTTAGAATGGTGGGAGCACAGCAAAGCCAAGATCAAAGCGTTTTTCATCCAAAAAAGCATCATCAGAGCCAGGGAAAAAACGAAATGGTTCAAAACGCTTAACACCAAGCTGCAGACATATTATAAACTCAGGAGTGCTGGTGTTGAAATGGAAGATTTAATCACCAACCTAAAGGAACAAATTGCAAAAGAAATCGAGAGTAAAGGTAAAGAAATAATATTCAACTCAAAAATTGAGATACTAGAAAAAAATGAAAAATGTTCTAGATTCTTCTTTAAAAAAACCGTCGAAGCTAAAGAAATGATTATAGAACTAGATGGCGAAACTTCATCTGACGGTATGCTATCCAAAGCTCAGACATTTTATCAAGACCTGTTTAACGAAAAGCCCATTGATGCTTCTTTTACTGAAGATGTTTTAAATTCACTTGATTGCACTTTATCAAAAACTGACCAAATGCTGCTATGTAGGGAAACTACTGTTGATGAACTCAATGCTGCTGTTAAAAGTTTTCTGTGTGGGAAAACCCCAGGAACCGATGGTTTACCGATCGAATTTTATAGGGAATTTTGGGACATTTTAAGTGCTGATTTTTATTGTGTCATCAAAGAAGCCTTTAAGTGTAGTCAGCTACCTGTATCCTGGAGAAGTGGCCTGGTATCCTTATTATATAAAAAAGGAGAAAGATCCAATTTAGAGAACTGGAGACCGATCACGCTTCTTAATGCAGACTACAAGATAATGTCCAAAATTTTACTAAATCGTTTTAAGGGGGTTTTAAGTCAAGTCATACAGCCGGAACAAGTATGTGCAGTTCCTGGAAGAAGTGTCTCAGAGTGTCTTAATACCATCAGAGATGCAATATGGTATCAGAAGGAAAGGAAACAAAACCTAGCCATACTTTCACTGGACTTTCAAAAGGCATTCGACCGAGTGTCGCATAAGTTCTTATGGTCAGTTTTAAAGAAGATGTGTTTTCCTGACGCTTTTATTCAACAAATTGCACTTTTATACAGGAATGCTTTTAGTAAAATTTTGGTTAATGGCTCTTTAACAAAAGAAGTCTATTTGCACTCAGGAGTCAAGCAAGGGTGCCCCTTGTCACCAATTTTATTTATTTGCTCAATTGAACCTCTTTTAGCTATGATGAGAAAGGAGAAAATAGTTAGAGGCGTTCCTATACCTGGCGGCCGAGGAAATGAAGTCAAGGTCATGGGTTATATGGACGATATTTCCATTCTCTGCACGTCACAGGTGGCTCTTCAGAGAGCAATTAGGACCACGGAATTCTTCTGCCATGCATCAGCATTTAAACTCAATCTGGACAAGTGCAGTTGCTTTACAATTGGGAATTGGCCTGGCCTCTCTGTACCTGACCTTAGAACCCAGTCTGACAAAATCAAAATATTAGGAGTGATTTTTGACGAGCAAAATAATGGTGCGCAAAGCTGGGAAATAGTCAAAGAAAAGCTACAAAAGAGAATTGACTTCTGGAAACTTAGGCAACTTACCTTGAGCGGAAAAGTTCTTATTATTAAAGCGTTGTTACTTCCTGTTATGTTATACCTAAATTGTGTTTTCCCTCCAAGTGATCTCACTGCAAAAAGAATACAAAGATTGTTATTCGAGTTTGTGTGGAGTTCCAAGTTTGAGAAACTGAGCAGACAAATCATGCACAAGACACTTAATGTAGGCGGTAAGGATGTGCCAAACATCAAATTGTTTTTATATTCTGCATTTTTTAGCCTCTGTTTTAAGAATGTGTCACTGTCAAATAATTGGTCCTACTTTTTAAGATACGCCGCCGGGCATATTTTTAGAAGGCGAAAATGGATAACAACATCACTTTCCAGTCCAGTGTTAATTGTCCCCCCCAAACAATATGTGATTGTGGAAAAAACAATAAGAATGTACCAATTAGAGTCTTATGGGGTAGAGACTTTGAAAAACTCTAGAAAGTTCAGGTTCGAAATAAAAAAGAAGGACACTATGACACAAATTTCTAATTATACCTTTGACAGATGTGCTATGATATGGGAAAAAGTGAATGCACCTTATCTTACCAATCAGCATAAAGACATCGCCTGGATGATAGTTCATGATTGTGTTCCATCTGTATATCACTGGCAGGCACTGCATATATCATGCCACATACCCTACAAACCACTATATATAAAGCAAAACAAATGGGTATGTATAAGGCAACGGGTATAACTTTCAAAGAATAACCATATGAGTATACAAAATAACCGTTTATTGAATACCAAAACACTACATAGAAGTTAAAAACATTTAAAATAGCATATGATATGCCATATACAAATCACTGAAGGAGGAATACCACCCTGATAAGTGGCTAGCAAATAGCTACCTCCTTACACTCACCTAAACCCCCAGAGCAGACATGCAATGCATTAATCTTGAAAAGAGTGTGTAAAAATGTTGCATCAGTTAGGCATCAGATCAGCATGTCCTATATCTCAGGCTATATGGGGGAAAATAGGGGAAAGAAACCCCACGCGTATCGCCACAAAGTGGCTTCCTCAGGGGTAAGTTTGCATGTGAACATTTAGTGTCTTTATGTAGAACAGCAAATGGAAAAAGTAATCAAAAGTGCAATGGCCTGCACCTGTGGACACACCTACCCCAACCTCCACGAGTGAGCTGGTGAGATAACCCAGCTGCCCTATTGCCTTGACGCTCTGCGCATGCGCCGAAGCCGCCACCATGTGCACCTGATGACGGACCCGGCGCACGCGCAGTACACCCAGCAGGACTGCATTCGCCATGAAAATCAAGGCGAGTGGTTACTTAGTATGCGCACGCGCCGGCCCGCAACCATGATATCATGATGCAGTGAGCCGCGCGCGCGCACAACCAGGTCACCGGGAGGGGAGGAGAGGCATGGGAAAAAAGGAGGGCTGGGAGGTTGGAAAGCCAACATGTATTGACAGCTATGGATAAGTCGCTACAAACTATCATACCCCATAACAACGGGTTACTATAATAAACATATAGGTTATCACATGTCAATGTGTTGGAACTTAGTCCAAGTTAGTTATCAAGTAATTGTGCATAAATATTAAGCGTTCAGTCTTCTAGGCATAATGATGAATACATCATGCTAATTACCTTTTATGCCAATATGTTGTTTATTTAATTTTACGCAATTGAGGAGTATGATACATTTTCTAATGAAGAAAACAGTTTAACCAGAATTTGGACAATATATATGTGTAGAAAATATACAAGAGTGGGTATCAGATTATAATACAATATATTATTTTTCTTTCTCTTTGTTTTTCCTCTTCTGTGTCCATATGTTCTCATATGATGCTCAACACCTCAGAACCGATCACTATACATAGATATGATCTAGAAGGAGAAAACATACTTAATAATTGATCTCAGACCTATGGCTTCAAGATGAACTATTATATCTGTCATATAACGATGCCAATAAATGACGTGCTATGTGATAATAATAAAATAAACATTAGTGACTTAGATCATTTAGAACGTGAAAAATAAATGAGGGAAAGGATATAAAAATTATTATGTGAAATGTAAGAGACCTGAATAAATCATAATAAATATGAAGGTCATAATAAATGTGAACGAAAATATGTGATCTGTGCAAATAGAACATAAGAAAAATCTATATGTAAAAATGAAAAATGACTCGTTATGTTTTATAGAAACCGGTAAATAGTAGTTCTTCATTTATGCCCCTAGGGGACATGCATTTTACATTGAAGATCCACCTTGCTTCATGTTGCAGAAGTCTGGGGACTATATTGCCCCCTCTAATGTTTGTCTGTATGTGTTCCAGACCGGTCACTTTAAGACTAGAAGTCTTACCTTTGTGTACTTGTAAAAAGTGTGAAGCCACCGAGGTCAGAATCTTGTTTTGTTTAATATCTCTTTCTGCCAATCTGATGGTTGATAGGTGATGTTGTATTCGTTTTCGTAGTTCTTGACTTGTCTGACCTATATAAACCTTGGGACAAGAACAGGTTATCGCATAAATGATATTTTTAGTTCGACAGTTAATGTATGACTTAAGTGGGTATTGCTTTTTGTCAACTGGATCTGTGAAAGTGTCACTAGATTCAACAAATTGACATATATTGCAATCCCCACATGCATATGAACCTATAAGTTTAGTTCCTCTACCTAGTCGTGTCGTCGGTCTTGAAAAATGACTTCTTGTTACCCTGTCCCCAAGATTGCGGGCTCTTCTTGCTGTTAGGAGAGGTCTCTCGGTTATGTGTGGTATAAGTTTGGGTTCACATAATAGAATGTTCCAATTTCTATTTAATATTTTGGTGATATCTTGCCATTGACTGTTATAGGCTGTTATGATCCTTGGCTTGTTGTCTTTTATCCGATGTTTGGGTGTGAATGTCTGGATTCTATTGCTCTTTGCTGCTTTTGAAAAAGCTTTCGAAATAACTTTTTGTGGATATCCTCTTGATTTAAATCTTTCACTTAGATCCTTTGCATGAAATTTGAAATCTTGTTCCTCGCTACAGTTTCTCCTAATCCTCAGGAATTGTCCTGTTGGAATACCATTTTTCAAGTGTGGAGGGTGAAAACTTTGGTAATGGAGCAGATTATTAGTAGCTGTTTCTTTACGGTACAGTGTGGTCTTTACTTGAGGTCCGTGCATTTTGATTTTTAAGTCGAGGAACTCAACCATTTCCTTTGAAATTTTGGCAGTGAGGCGTATATTCCATGGATTCTCATTAAGTTCTTCAATGAATGACCCGCATTCTTCTGCTGTCCCTGTCCAAAAAATGAGAATGTCATCTATATATCTTTGCCATTTAATGACATGCTGTTGAAAACTTATAGATGAATATACGTATGTCTCCTCCCACCAACCTAAAAAGAGGTTAGCGTAGGAGGGAGCACAACGTGCCCCCATAGCTGTGCCAGAAACTTGGCGATAAAATTTCCTATCAAACACAAAATAATTGTGTCCAAGGACAAATTCAAGAAGATCAAGCAAAAAGGAATCATGCTGTCTGTTAGATGCCGTCTGCTGATTAAGGTGATGCATAACTGCTCTCAGTCCCAAATGATGCCTAATATTAGTATACAGGGATTCTACATCCAAGGATATAACCAGGGTGCCAAAGGGAACCTCCAAGTCATTCAATTGTTCTATAAGATGCATAGAATCCCTAGTATAGGATTTAAGTTGTAGTACCATGGGCTGTAAAAAATAATCTATATAAGTGCAGGCCTTTTCACAAAGGCTACCTATACCAGCTACAATTGGTCTACCTGGAGGATTAGTCAAAGATTTATGCACCTTGGGCACCAAATAAAATGTTGGTATAATAGGTTTCTCTGTTTTTAGATACTTACATTCATTGTTATTGATGGTACCATAATGGGATGCTGCATCAATAAGTAAATCCAATTTTTTCTTAAAGGTATCAGTTGGGTCAGATGGTAAAACCTGGTAAAAAGATGTATTAGTTAGTTGTTTTAACGCTTCCTGGGTATATTGTTCCGTACCCCACAACACAATATTACCTCCTTTATCTGCTTCTTTGATGACAAATGTGTCATTTTCACTCAAGGAGGATAAAGCTAATCTCTCAGGTTTTGTGAGGTTGTCCCGTTGATGTTTAGATATGTCCAAGTCCTGAATATCCTTAGACACTAGTTCAAAAAAAATTTGTATTGGTGGACATAGCTTAAAAGACGGAGTCTTTTGTGAGGGGGTTTTATAGGGAAATTTAAACTTACCTAGTTCTTCATTGCTCTCATTCTCTTTGAGTAGATCCAAAAGATCTCGGAATACTTGTCTATCCTCCTCCGGTAAGGTGTCAATCATGGAGGGTTGATGATATAGTATTTTAAACATGAGTTGTCTACAAAATAAATAGACATCCTTAGTTAGTTCGAATTTATCTAGCCTTCTCGTGGGCGAAAAAGTGAGTCCTTTATCTAGAACTGACCTTTCCAAAGGTGTTAGTGCATATGAGGTGAGGTTGATAATTTGTAATTGTTGTGTTACGGTGTTTTTCAAATTTGATGTTGCTTCGTAAAGTTCCGTTTGCTGCGTTTGGGGGACCATTCCCGATGTCTCGGTCCTCTTTTTCTCACGTTTACCTCGCCTGGTCCTCTTTCGGTGTCGCTGGTGTCCGTAGATAAAAAATCACTGGTAGATTCTTCAGCGATAAATGGTGCAACATTTTGTTTTGTATGGGTATTTGTGTATCCTTGCCTTCTATTCCCTGCATGTTTCCATTTATATGCTCTCTGTTTTTCAAAATCTGTTCTATCTCTGTGAAATTTTTGTTTTTTGCCTTGAATAATATCTTTTTCATATTTTTCTATAATCTCCCTAAGTTTCATTTGAAATGGTTTAACCATGTGGGTCTGGTCAAATCCTGTGAGTTTACTTTCTAAACTCTTGATGCGTTCTTTGATCTGAACCACCAGATTATTATCGTGTTCAATCAGCATACGTATGAGTATATGGGAACATTGTAATAAACCCTGTTCCCATATTGATTTAAAGGTAATATCAACCTCCCATGCAGGAAAGATTTGTGCTCTAAGCCCACGTGGTGAAATGCCCAATTTCAAGTATTCCTCCAAGCTTCTAACGTTCCACCAGACTCTGGTATATTTTTTATGTAACATGATGATTTCCTCTGTCAATGTCTTGAATTCCACATTAGTTACAACCTCCACACTAGTACTAAATATTGACGATAGTTGGCTGTTCCAAATAGCCTCCCTGGCCTCAATGTCCGATGCCATACCGTGCGCCATAGCCAACGCACTAACAATATACGAAAAAAATGATATATAAAATATCAATATGTAAGATTCCTGCGTGCCAAACGCCACAAAAAGGCACATTCACCAAGAAATGGCAAGTATGCTGATAAATACATGTATATCACTGGCAGGCACTGCATATATCATGCCACATACCCTACAAACCACTATATATAAAGCAAAACAAATGGGTATGTATAAGGCAACGGGTATAACTTTCAAAGAATAACCATATGAGTATACAAAATAACCGTTTATTGAATACCAAAACACTACATAGAAGTTAAAAACATTTAAAATAGCATATGATATGCCATATACAAATCACTGAAGGAGGAATACCACCCTGATAAGTGGCTAGCAAATAGCTACCTCCTTACACTCACCTAAACCCCCAGAGCAGACATGCAATGCATTAATCTTGAAAAGAGTGTGTAAAAATGTTGCATCAGTTAGGCATCAGATCAGCATGTCCTATATCTCAGGCTATATGGGGGAAAATAGGGGAAAGAAACCCCACGCGTATCGCCACAAAGTGGCTTCCTCAGGGGTAAGTTTGCATGTGAACATTTAGTGTCTTTATGTAGAACAGCAAATGGAAAAAGTAATCAAAAGTGCAATGGCCTGCACCTGTGGACACACCTACCCCAACCTCCACGAGTGAGCTGGTGAGATAACCCAGCTGCCCTATTGCCTTGACGCTCTGCGCATGCGCCGAAGCCGCCACCATGTGCACCTGATGACGGACCCGGCGCACGCGCAGTACACCCAGCAGGACTGCATTCGCCATGAAAATCAAGGCGAGTGGTTACTTAGTATGCGCACGCGCCGGCCCGCAACCATGATATCATGATGCAGTGAGCCGCGCGCGCGCACAACCAGGTCACCGGGAGGGGAGGAGAGGCATGGGAAAAAAGGAGGGCTGGGAGGTTGGAAAGCCAACATGTATTGACAGCTATGGATAAGTCGCTACAAACTATCATACCCCATAACAACGGGTTACTATAATAAACATATAGGTTATCACATGTCAATGTGTTGGAACTTAGTCCAAGTTAGTTATCAAGTAATTGTGCATAAATATTAAGCGTTCAGTCTTCTAGGCATAATGATGAATACATCATGCTAATTACCTTTTATGCCAATATGTTGTTTATTTAATTTTACGCAATTGAGGAGTATGATACATTTTCTAATGAAGAAAACAGTTTAACCAGAATTTGGACAATATATATGTGTAGAAAATATACAAGAGTGGGTATCAGATTATAATACAATATATTATTTTTCTTTCTCTTTGTTTTTCCTCTTCTGTGTCCATATGTTCTCATATGATGCTCAACACCTCAGAACCGATCACTATACATAGATATGATCTAGAAGGAGAAAACATACTTAATAATTGATCTCAGACCTATGGCTTCAAGATGAACTATTATATCTGTCATATAACGATGCCAATAAATGACGTGCTATGTGATAATAATAAAATAAACATTAGTGACTTAGATCATTTAGAACGTGAAAAATAAATGAGGGAAAGGATATAAAAATTATTATGTGAAATGTAAGAGACCTGAATAAATCATAATAAATATGAAGGTCATAATAAATGTGAACGAAAATATGTGATCTGTGCAAATAGAACATAAGAAAAATCTATATGTAAAAATGAAAAATGACTCGTTATGTTTTATAGAAACCGGTAAATAGTAGTTCTTCATTTATGCCCCTAGGGGACATGCATTTTACATTGAAGATCCACCTTGCTTCATGTTGCAGAAGTCTGGGGACTATATTGCCCCCTCTAATGTTTGTCTGTATGTGTTCCAGACCGGTCACTTTAAGACTAGAAGTCTTACCTTTGTGTACTTGTAAAAAGTGTGAAGCCACCGAGGTCAGAATCTTGTTTTGTTTAATATCTCTTTCTGCCAATCTGATGGTTGATAGGTGATGTTGTATTCGTTTTCGTAGTTCTTGACTTGTCTGACCTATATAAACCTTGGGACAAGAACAGGTTATCGCATAAATGATATTTTTAGTTCGACAGTTAATGTATGACTTAAGTGGGTATTGCTTTTTGTCAACTGGATCTGTGAAAGTGTCACTAGATTCAACAAATTGACATATATTGCAATCCCCACATGCATATGAACCTATAAGTTTAGTTCCTCTACCTAGTCGTGTCGTCGGTCTTGAAAAATGACTTCTTGTTACCCTGTCCCCAAGATTGCGGGCTCTTCTTGCTGTTAGGAGAGGTCTCTCGGTTATGTGTGGTATAAGTTTGGGTTCACATAATAGAATGTTCCAATTTCTATTTAATATTTTGGTGATATCTTGCCATTGACTGTTATAGGCTGTTATGATCCTTGGCTTGTTGTCTTTTATCCGATGTTTGGGTGTGAATGTCTGGATTCTATTGCTCTTTGCTGCTTTTGAAAAAGCTTTCGAAATAACTTTTTGTGGATATCCTCTTGATTTAAATCTTTCACTTAGATCCTTTGCATGAAATTTGAAATCTTGTTCCTCGCTACAGTTTCTCCTAATCCTCAGGAATTGTCCTGTTGGAATACCATTTTTCAAGTGTGGAGGGTGAAAACTTTGGTAATGGAGCAGATTATTAGTAGCTGTTTCTTTACGGTACAGTGTGGTCTTTACTTGAGGTCCGTGCATTTTGATTTTTAAGTCGAGGAACTCAACCATTTCCTTTGAAATTTTGGCAGTGAGGCGTATATTCCATGGATTCTCATTAAGTTCTTCAATGAATGACCCGCATTCTTCTGCTGTCCCTGTCCAAAAAATGAGAATGTCATCTATATATCTTTGCCATTTAATGACATGCTGTTGAAAACTTATAGATGAATATACGTATGTCTCCTCCCACCAACCTAAAAAGAGGTTAGCGTAGGAGGGAGCACAACGTGCCCCCATAGCTGTGCCAGAAACTTGGCGATAAAATTTCCTATCAAACACAAAATAATTGTGTCCAAGGACAAATTCAAGAAGATCAAGCAAAAAGGAATCATGCTGTCTGTTAGATGCCGTCTGCTGATTAAGGTGATGCATAACTGCTCTCAGTCCCAAATGATGCCTAATATTAGTATACAGGGATTCTACATCCAAGGATATAACCAGGGTGCCAAAGGGAACCTCCAAGTCATTCAATTGTTCTATAAGATGCATAGAATCCCTAGTATAGGATTTAAGTTGTAGAAACCAGTTGATGATGACCCAGGTGTCTGTGTCAAAAGATCAGATTTTCCTCGCTACAGGCATAAGCCGGTGGAGCCAAATGCTGAACCGCCTCCGGCGAAACCGCCACCTTCTGATTCTGACCCAGCTAACATCGAGTTCTCGGATTCAGATGTCGCCACAACTTCCAGCCCACTAGTGGGATTTATGTCGGATTCTGAGAGTAGTTCGGCCTAAAAATATCCAAGGTTGATGACAAATAATATCCAAATCTCTTCACTGAATGTGAGGAGCTTGAAGGGCCCATCCAGAAGGGCTGCTTTATTTTCATACCTGTCTACAGTAAATTCGGACATTTTTTTTCTACAGGAATGTGGTATAGATCATGACCCCAACTATTCTGTCCTAAGACAAGATTGGTCTCTGGGCAGCTCCATCTGGTCTGGAGATAATGAGGTAAGATCTACAGGAGTAGGGATTTTGTTCAAATCTATGGACTTTAAAATCACTTCGTTCAGAGAAGTCATACCGGGAAGAGCTTTATTTGTCAACGTGAGCTATCATGGTGTAGACTTAAGACTTTTGAACATATATGCCTCGCCCATCAAAGAGGAAAGATCACAGTTATTAGAGACCATACAGTACTACTTGCCTGGTTCTTCTCCGCTGATAGTAAGTGGAGACTTCAATTGTATTATATCTGGAGAAAGTCGAGAGGGGAGCTCTGGAGAACCTAGAAGGGATAAGACAGAGAAACAATTAAAAGATCTGATGACAGACTTCAGGTTAAAAGATGTTTGGAGAGACATACATAGAGATGACCCCGGATACACCTGGGAAAATGCTAACGTCAAATCCAGAATTGACTTTCTCTTCACTTCAGGTCAAATTGCACCGCAGTCTGTGTCACTAAACGCAAATATTTTTTCAGACCATAAAATGATCCAAGCACAATTGCAGATATCCAAACTTGTCAAAGCTAGAGGAGTTTGGAGACTCAACGTCACATTGCTACAAAACCCTGAAATAAGAGCAGATTTTAAGATTATTTTCAACCAACTCAAAAATTTACAGAAAGATTTTTCTTCCATGTTAGAATGGTGGGAGCACAGCAAAGCCAAGATCAAAGCGTTTTTCATCCAAAAAAGCATCATCAGAGCCAGGGAAAAAACGAAATGGTTCAAAACGCTTAACACCAAGCTGCAGACATATTATAAACTCAGGAGTGCTGGTGTTGAAATGGAAGATTTAATCACCAACCTAAAGGAACAAATTGCAAAAGAAATCGAGAGTAAAGGTAAAGAAATAATATTCAACTCAAAAATTGAGATACTAGAAAAAAATGAAAAATGTTCTAGATTCTTCTTTAAAAAAACCGTCGAAGCTAAAGAAATGATTATAGAACTAGATGGCGAAACTTCATCTGACGGTATGCTATCCAAAGCTCAGACATTTTATCAAGACCTGTTTAACGAAAAGCCCATTGATGCTTCTTTTACTGAAGATGTTTTAAATTCACTTGATTGCACTTTATCAAAAACTGACCAAATGCTGCTATGTAGGGAAACTACTGTTGATGAACTCAATGCTGCTGTTAAAAGTTTTCTGTGTGGGAAAACCCCAGGAACCGATGGTTTACCGATCGAATTTTATAGGGAATTTTGGGACATTTTAAGTGCTGATTTTTATTGTGTCATCAAAGAAGCCTTTAAGTGTAGTCAGCTACCTGTATCCTGGAGAAGTGGCCTGGTATCCTTATTATATAAAAAAGGAGAAAGATCCAATTTAGAGAACTGGAGACCGATCACGCTTCTTAATGCAGACTACAAGATAATGTCCAAAATTTTACTAAATCGTTTTAAGGGGGTTTTAAGTCAAGTCATACAGCCGGAACAAGTATGTGCAGTTCCTGGAAGAAGTGTCTCAGAGTGTCTTAATACCATCAGAGATGCAATATGGTATCAGAAGGAAAGGAAACAAAACCTAGCCATACTTTCACTGGACTTTCAAAAGGCATTCGACCGAGTGTCGCATAAGTTCTTATGGTCAGTTTTAAAGAAGATGTGTTTTCCTGACGCTTTTATTCAACAAATTGCACTTTTATACAGGAATGCTTTTAGTAAAATTTTGGTTAATGGCTCTTTAACAAAAGAAGTCTATTTGCACTCAGGAGTCAAGCAAGGGTGCCCCTTGTCACCAATTTTATTTATTTGCTCAATTGAACCTCTTTTAGCTATGATGAGAAAGGAGAAAATAGTTAGAGGCGTTCCTATACCTGGCGGCCGAGGAAATGAAGTCAAGGTCATGGGTTATATGGACGATATTTCCATTCTCTGCACGTCACAGGTGGCTCTTCAGAGAGCAATTAGGACCACGGAATTCTTCTGCCATGCATCAGCATTTAAACTCAATCTGGACAAGTGCAGTTGCTTTACAATTGGGAATTGGCCTGGCCTCTCTGTACCTGACCTTAGAACCCAGTCTGACAAAATCAAAATATTAGGAGTGATTTTTGACGAGCAAAATAATGGTGCGCAAAGCTGGGAAATAGTCAAAGAAAAGCTACAAAAGAGAATTGACTTCTGGAAACTTAGGCAACTTACCTTGAGCGGAAAAGTTCTTATTATTAAAGCGTTGTTACTTCCTGTTATGTTATACCTAAATTGTGTTTTCCCTCCAAGTGATCTCACTGCAAAAAGAATACAAAGATTGTTATTCGAGTTTGTGTGGAGTTCCAAGTTTGAGAAACTGAGCAGACAAATCATGCACAAGACACTTAATGTAGGCGGTAAGGATGTGCCAAACATCAAATTGTTTTTATATTCTGCATTTTTTAGCCTCTGTTTTAAGAATGTGTCACTGTCAAATAATTGGTCCTACTTTTTAAGATACGCCGCCGGGCATATTTTTAGAAGGCGAAAATGGATAACAACATCACTTTCCAGTCCAGTGTTAATTGTCCCCCCCAAACAATATGTGATTGTGGAAAAAACAATAAGAATGTACCAATTAGAGTCTTATGGGGTAGAGACTTTGAAAAACTCTAGAAAGTTCAGGTTCGAAATAAAAAAGAAGGACACTATGACACAAATTTCTAATTATACCTTTGACAGATGTGCTATGATATGGGAAAAAGTGAATGCACCTTATCTTACCAATCAGCATAAAGACATCGCCTGGATGATAGTTCATGATTGTGTTCCATCTAGGAGCTTCCAGTACAGAAGGGGCTTGTGCAATACACAGACTTGCCCTAGGAGACAATGCTGCTACGATGAGTCAACTTTGCATATATTTTGGAACTGCCAATTTGCACAAACAGTATGGAAAGAATGCGGGGAGATTTTAAAATTTTTTACTGGTCTTAACCATTTGAATCACGAAGTTGTCTTGTATGGAATCCATCGAACCCTACCAAAAGAAAAAGAGAAAGTATTATGGTGTACTATGAACTGTATTAAAAATGCACTGTGGAAAACAAGGAACATTCTACTCTTCAAAAAAGACTTTATTAGTGAACGAGAATGTATTAAACTGGCATTAAGTGAACTTTATTTGTACTACCTGTTGGACAAAAAGCATCTCGGAAAGAAGAAAGCACTGAGCATGTGGCACTTTAAAATGTGGAAGATGTTATTCTAGACTTTATTCTTGAAATATTAGTTTTGACTGAATCATATTAATTTAAACGTAAAAATCTGTTCTTATCAGTTTAATATCTGATACGTCCCCTATCTGGGGACCATATATTAAATGGATTTTTAGAACAGGGAGATGGAAATAGAGCTTGCTCTGTCCACTCCACGCATTGACCTGGTATTGCAGTATTTCCAGGACCGGTGCACCCTTTCCTTATGTGTTTACTAAAATCAGATTCCAAAAGTGCTTTTTGTGTTTGCCATTGTTTTTGTCTTTCGGATGGGATCTCCCCTTTTAATCCCATTATTTCAACACCTGTTGGACAATGCATTTGTACAGTCATGTGTGATAATGAGCTAATTTATTAAATGCAATTAATTAATACATTGCCACCTCTTGTTTTGTGTCGTCTGTGTTTCTGTGTTTCCGGCATTTCACATTGGAACAGCTCATTCACCTTCCTTGTCTTCTCTCCGCCCTCCCTCCTAGGTAGGTTAAAGAGCTGCACCTGAGCCAGCCACTGATTGATGCAGCACCATAGTCAAATAGTGGAGTGGAGTAGGGGAACAGCAAACAGCCATTAAAGCAGCCAGCCCGCCCGCCCGTCACAATGGACCTACCTGTGTACACTAGATGGATGTGATGGAATGTACTGTGGTCCCTACATTTCAAGAAGAAGTAAGAATTGCAGTTGCAACAAACCCTTGCTTGCCTACAAAGAGAGCAGCAATTTGGATTTGTTACTATGTTACCTGGAAGAATAACAAACTGTGCAAGGATGGAGGTTGTAGGAGCAAGGAGAACAAGTTGTCTGTAAAGTTGGTGGATGCCTATTTTCCATTTTGCAGTCCCTTGTCTCCCTCTTGTGGCCTCCTGGAGGCAACTAGCTGTGCAAAAAAAAGACAGCCTGGGGGCCGGCTGTTGCAGTGTTGCCCTCTCAGGCAACACTGAGTGACTGACTGAGCCGCACCGTCTTATATAAAGTTCAGACGGAACTTTGCACGTGTCATAGTGGAGACCTCAGGAGCCAGAGCCAGCTTTCTGACATCATAATGGGGCCTCAGAGATAAAAGCCTGGGCCCAGGCAGTGTTGGTCAGTGCTGCTCAGCAGGCAGCACTGGACTGGATTAAAGCTGATACAAGGTGTGAAAGGAGAAGGGGTGGCAGTGGGCATGCACTTGCTGCTGCTGCTGCTGCTGCCAGTGTTTGCACGGCAGGAGGGCATTTGGGCGTTGCCAGGAAGGCGTTTTTATGTCGATTCCTCCTCTTTCAGCACTGCATTGTGGTGCAAGCAAAAGAAGCAAATCCTGTCTTGCTTCCTCTCCGGCCTTTATTCACCTCCCGCTTAGTAGCTGTGAGTGTGTGTGAGCCTGCAGGGCCCCATGGAATTGCCTAGGAGTAGGCTGAATCGCTGCAAGGGGTGAACAGCAGTATTGGGCAGGCTCGGTCAACGCGCGGCCCGTTCGGGTTATCGCTTCTCTGCCTTTTGGCTAAGATCAAGTGTAGTATCTGTTCTTATCAGTTTAATATCTGATACGTCCCCTATCTGGGGACCATATATTAAATGGATTTTTAGAACAGGGAGATGGAAATAGAGCTTGCTCTGTCCACTCCACGCATTGACCTGGTATTGCAGTATTTCCAGGACCGGTGCACCCTTTCCTTATGTGTTTACTAAAATCAGATTCCAAAAGTGCTTTTTGTGTTTGCCATTGTTTTTGTCTTTCGGATGGGATCTCCCCTTTTAATCCCATTATTTCAACACCTGTTGGACAATGCATTTGTACAGTCATGTGTGATAATGAGCTAATTTATTAAATGCAATTAATTAATACATTGCCACCTCTTGTTTTGTGTCGTCTGTGTTTCTGTGTTTCCGGCATTTCACATTGGAACAGCTCATTCACCTTCCTTGTCTTCTCTCCGCCCTCCCTCCTAGGTAGGTTAAAGAGCTGCACCTGAGCCAGCCACTGATTGATGCAGCACCATAGTCAAATAGTGGAGTGGAGTAGGGGAACAGCAAACAGCCATTAAAGCAGCCAGCCCGCCCGCCCGCCCGTCACAATGGACCTACCTGTGTACACTAGATGGATGTGATGGAATGTACTGTGGTCCCTACATTTCAAGAAGAAGTAAGAATTGCAGTTGCAACAAACCCTTGCTTGCCTACAAAGAGAGCAGCAATTTGGATTTGTTACTATGTTACCTGGAAGAATAACAAACTGTGCAAGGATGGAGGTTGTAGGAGCAAGGAGAACAAGTTGTCTGTAAAGTTGGTGGATGCCTATTTTCCATTTTACAGTCCCTTGTCTCCCTCTTGTGGCCTCCTGGAGGCAACTAGCTGTGCAAAAAAAAGACAGCCTGGGGGCCGGCTGTTGCTGTGTTGCCCTCTCAGGCAACACTGAGTGACTGACTGAGCCGCACCGTCTTATATAAAGTTCAGACGGAACTTTGCACGTGTCATAGTGGAGACCTCAGGAGCCAGAGCCAGCTTTCTGACATCATAATGGGGCCTCAGAGATAAAAGCCTGGGCCCAGGCAGTGTTGGTCAGTGCTGCTCAGCAGGCAGCACTGGACTGGATTAAAGCTGATACAAGGTGTGAAAGGAGAAGGGGTGGCAGTGGGCATGCACTTACTGCTGCTGCTGCTGCTGCCAGTGTTTGCACGGCAGGAGGGCATTTGGGCGTTGCCAGGAAGGCGTTTTTATGTCGATTCCTCCTCTTTCAGCACTGCATTGTGGTGCAAGCAAAAGAAGCAAAACGCGCGGCACGTTCGGGTTATCGCTTCTCGGCCTTTTGGCTAAGATCAAGTGTAGTATCTGTTCTTATCAGTTTAATATCTGATACGTCCCCTATCTGGGGACCATATATTAAATGGATTTTTAGAACAGGGAGATGGAAATAGAGCTTGCTCTGTCCACTCCACGCATTGACCTGGTATTGCAGTATTTCCAGGACCGGTGCACCCTTTCCTTATGTGTTTACTAAAATCAGATTCCAAAAGTGCTTTTTGTGTTTGCCATTGTTTTTGTCTTTCGGATGGGATCTCCCCTTTTAATCCCATTATTTCAACACCTGTTGGACAATGCATTTGTACAGTCATGTGTGATAATGAGCTAATTTATTAAATGCAATTAATTAATACATTGCCACCTCTTGTTTTGTGTCGTCTGTGTTTCTGTGTTTCCGGCATTTCACATTGGAACAGCTCATTCACCTTCCTTGTCTTCTCTCCGCCCTCCCTCCTAGGTAGGTTAAAGAGCTGCACCTGAGCCAGCCACTGATTGATGCAGCACCATAGTCAAATAGTGGAGTGGAGTAGGGGAACAGCAAACAGCCATTAAAGCAGCCAGCCCGCCCGCCCGTCACAATGGACCTACCTGTGTACACTAGATGGATGTGATGGAATGTACTGTGGTCCCTACATTTCAAGAAGAAGTAAGAATTGCAGTTGCAACAAACCCTTGCTTGCCTACAAAGAGAGCAGCAATTTGGATTTGTTACTATGTTACCTGGAAGAATAACAAACTGTGCAAGGATGGAGGTTGTAGGAGCAAGGAGAACAAGTTGTCTGTAAAGTTGGTGGATGCCTATTTTCCATTTTGCAGTCCCTTGTCTCCCTCTTGTGGCCTCCTGGAGGCAACTAGCTGTGCAAAAAAAAGACAGCCTGGGGGCCGGCTGTTGCAGTGTTGCCCTCTCAGGCAACACTGAGTGACTGACTGAGCCGCACCGTCTTATATAAAGTTCAGACGGAACTTTGCACGTGTCATAGTGGAGACCTCAGGAGCCAGAGCCAGCTTTCTGACATCATAATGGGGCCTCAGAGATAAAAGCCTGGGCCCAGGCAGTGTTGGTCAGTGCTGCTCAGCAGGCAGCACTGGACTGGATTAAAGCTGATACAAGGTGTGAAAGGAGAAGGGGTGGCAGTGGGCATGCACTTGCTGCTGCTGCTGCTGCTGCTGCTGCTGCCAGTGTTTGCACGGCAGGAGGGCATTTGGGCGTTGCCAGGAAGGCGTTTTTATGTCGATTCCTCCTCTTTCAGCACTGCATTGTGGTGCAAGCAAAAGAAGCAAATCCTGTCTTGCTTCCTCTCCGGCCTTTATTCACCTCCCGCTTAGTAGCTGTGAGTGTGTGTGAGCCTGCAGGGCCCCATGGAATTGCCTAGGAGTAGGCTGAATCGCTGCAAGGGGTGAACAGCAGTATTGGGCAGGCTCGGTCAACGCGCGGCCCGTTCGGGTTATCGCTTCTCTGCCTTTTGGCTAAGATCAAGTGTAGTATCTGTTCTTATCAGTTTAATATCTGATACGTCCCCTATCTGGGGACCATATATTAAATGGATTTTTAGAACAGGGAGATGGAAATAGAGCTTGCTCTGTCCACTCCACGCATTGACCTGGTATTGCAGTATTTCCAGGACCGGTGCACCCTTTCCTTATGTGTTTACTAAAATCAGATTCCAAAAGTGCTTTTTGTGTTTGCCATTGTTTTTGTCTTTCGGATGGGATCTCCCCTTTTAATCCCATTATTTCAACACCTGTTGGACAATGCATTTGTACAGTCATGTGTGATAATGAGCTAATTTATTAAATGCAATTAATTAATACATTGCCACCTCTTGTTTTGTGTCGTCTGTGTTTCTGTGTTTCCGGCATTTCACATTGGAACAGCTCATTCACCTTCCTTGTCTTCTCTCCGCCCTCCCTCCTAGGTAGGTTAAAGAGCTGCACCTGAGCCAGCCACTGATTGATGCAGCACCATAGTCAAATAGTGGAGTGGAGTAGGGGAACAGCAAACAGCCATTAAAGCAGCCAGCCCGCCCGCCCGCCCGTCACAATGGACCTACCTGTGTACACTAGATGGATGTGATGGAATGTACTGTGGTCCCTACATTTCAAGAAGAAGTAAGAATTGCAGTTGCAACAAACCCTTGCTTGCCTACAAAGAGAGCAGCAATTTGGATTTGTTACTATGTTACCTGGAAGAATAACAAACTGTGCAAGGATGGAGGTTGTAGGAGCAAGGAGAACAAGTTGTCTGTAAAGTTGGTGGATGCCTATTTTCCATTTTGCAGTCCCTTGTCTCCCTCTTGTGGCCTCCTGGAGGCAACTAGCTGTGCAAAAAAAAGACAGCCTGGGGGCCGGCTGTTGCTGTGTTGCCCTCTCAGGCAACACTGAGTGACTGACTGAGCCGCACCGTCTTATATAAAGTTCAGACGGAACTTTGCACGTGTCATAGTGGAGACCTCAGGAGCCAGAGCCAGCTTTCTGACATCATAATGGGGCCTCAGAGATAAAAGCCTGGGCCCAGGCAGTGTTGGTCAGTGCTGCTCAGCAGGCAGCACTGGACTGGATTAAAGCTGATACAAGGTGTGAAAGGAGAAGGGGTGGCAGTGGGCATGCACTTACTGCTGCTGCTGCTGCTGCCAGTGTTTGCACGGCAGGAGGGCATTTGGGCGTTGCCAGGAAGGCGTTTTTATGTCGATTCCTCCTCTTTCAGCACTGCATTGTGGTGCAAGCAAAAGAAGCAAAACGCGCGGCACGTTCGGGTTATCGCTTCTCGGCCTTTTGGCTAAGATCAAGTGTAGTATCTGTTCTTATCAGTTTAATATCTGATACGTCCCCTATCTGGGGACCATATATTAAATGGATTTTTAGAACAGGGAGATGGAAATAGAGCTTGCTCTGTCCACTCCACGCATTGACCTGGTATTGCAGTATTTCCAGGACCGGTGCACCCTTTCCTTATGTGTTTACTAAAATCAGATTCCAAAAGTGCTTTTTGTGTTTGCCATTGTTTTTGTCTTTCGGATGGGATCTCCCCTTTTAATCCCATTATTTCAACACCTGTTGGACAATGCATTTGTACAGTCATGTGTGATAATGAGCTAATTTATTAAATGCAATTAATTAATACATTGCCACCTCTTGTTTTGTGTCGTCTGTGTTTCTGTGTTTCCGGCATTTCACATTGGAACAGCTCATTCACCTTCCTTGTCTTCTCTCCGCCCTCCCTCCTAGGTAGGTTAAAGAGCTGCACCTGAGCCAGCCACTGATTGATGCAGCACCATAGTCAAATAGTGGAGTGGAGTAGGGGAACAGCAAACAGACATTAAAGCAGCCAGCCCGCCCGCCCGCCCGCCCGCCCGTCACAATGGACCTACCTGTGTACACTAGATGGATGTGATGGAATGTACTGTGGTCCCTACATTTCAAGAAGAAGTAAGAATTGCAGTTGCAACAAACCCTTGCTTGCCTACAAAGAGAGCAGCAATTTGGATTTGTTACTATGTTACCTGGAAGAATAACAAACTGTGCAAGGATGGAGGTTGTAGGAGCAAGGAGAACAAGTTGTCTGTAAAGTTGGTGGATGCCTATTTTCCATTTTGCAGTCCCTTGTCTCCCTCTTGTGGCCTCCTGGAGGCAACTAGCTGTGCAAAAAAAAGACAACCTGGGGGCCGGCTGTTGCAGTGTTGCCCTCTCAGGCAACACTGAGTGACTGACTGAGCCGCACCGTCTTATATAAAGTTCAGACGGAACTTTGCACGTGTCATAGTGGAGACCTCAGGAGCCAGAGCCAGCTTTCTGACATCATAATGGGGCCTCAGAGATAAAAGCCTGGGCCCAGGCAGTGTTGGTCAGTGCTGCTCAGCAGGCAGCACTGGACTGGATTAAAGCTGATACAAGGTGTGAAAGGAGAAGGGGTGGCAGTGGGCATGCACTTACTGCTGCTGCTGCTGCTGCCAGTGTTTGCACGGCAGGAGGGCATTTGGGCGTTGCCAGGAAGGCGTTTTTATGTCGATTCCTCCTCTTTCAGCACTGCATTGTGGTGCAAGCAAAAGAAGCAAAACGCGCGGCACGTTCGGGTTATCGCTTCTCGGCCTTTTGGCTAAGATCAAGTGTAGTATCTTTTCTTATCAGTTTAATATCTAATACGTCCCCTATCTTGGGACCATATATTAAATGGATTTTTAGAACAGGGAGATGGAAATAGAGCTTGCTCTGTCCACTCCACGCATTGACCTGGTATTGCAGTATTTCCAGGACCGGTGCACCCTTTCCTTATGTGTTTACTAAAATCAGATTCCAAAAGTGCTTTTTGTGTTTGCCATTGTTTTTGTCTTTCGGATGGGATCTCCCCTTTTAATCCCATTATTTTAACACCTGTTGGACAATGCATTTGTACAGTCATGTGTGATAATGAGCTAATTTATTAAATGCAATTAATTAATACATTGCCACCTCTTGTTTTGTGTCGTCTGTGTTTCTGTGTTTCCGGCATTTCACATTGGAACAGCTCATTCACCTTCCTTGTCTTCTCTCCGCCCTCCCTCCTAGGTAGGTTAAAGAGCTGCACCTGAGCCAGCCACTGATTGATGCAGCACCATAGTCAAATAGTGGAGTGGAGTAGGGGAACAGCAAACAGACATTAAAGCAGCCAGCCCGCCCGCCCGCCCGCCCGCCCGTCACAATGGACCTACCTGTGTACACTAGATGGATGTGATGGAATGTACTGTGGTCCCTACATTTCAAGAAGAAGTAAGAATTGCAGTTGCAACAAACCCTTGCTTGCCTACAAAGAGAGCAGCAATTTGGATTTGTTACTATGTTACCTGGAAGAATAACAAACTGTGCAAGGATGGAGGTTGTAGGAGCAAGGAGAACAAGTTGTCTGTAAAGTTGGTGGATGCCTATTTTCCATTTTGCAGTCCCTTGTCTCCCTCTTGTGGCCTCCTGGAGGCAACTAGCTGTGCAAAAAAAAGACAGCCTGGGGGCCGGCTGTTGCAGTGTTGCCCTCTCAGGCAACACTGAGTGACTGACTGAGCCGCACCGTCTTATATAAAGTTCAGACGGAACTTTGCACGTGTCATAGTGGAGACCTCAGGAGCCAGAGCCAGCTTTCTGACATCATAATGGGGCCTCAGAGATAAAAGCCTGGGCCCAGGCAGTGTTGGTCAGTGCTGCTCAGCAGGCAGCACTGGACTGGATTAAAGCTGATACAAGGTGTGAAAGGAGAAGGGGTGGCAGTGGGCATGCACTTACTGCTGCTGCTGCCAGTGTTTGCACGGCAGGAGGGCATTTGGGCGTTGCCAGGAAGGCGTTTTTATGTCGATTCCTCCTCTTTCAGCACTGCATTGTGGTGCAAGCAAAAGAAGCAAAACGCGCGGCACGTTCGGGTTATCGCTTCTCGGCCTTTTGGCTAAGATCAAGTGTAGTATCTGTTCTTATCAGTTTAATATCTGATACGTCCCATATCTGGGGACCATATATTAAATGGATTTTTAGAACAGGGAGATGGAAATAGAGCTTGCTCTGTCCACTCCACGCATTGACCTGGTATTGCAGTATTTCCAGGACCGGTGCACCCTTTCCTTATGTGTTTACTAAAATCAGATTCCAAAAGTGCTTTTTGTGTTTGCCATTGTTTTTGTCTTTCGGATGGGATCTCCCCTTTTAATCCCATTATTTCAACACCTGTTGGACAATGCATTTGTACAGTCATGTGTGATAATGAGCTAATTTATTAAATGCAATTAATTAATACATTGCCACCTCTTGTTTTGTGTCGTCTGTGTTTCTGTGTTTTCCGGCATTTCACATTGGAACAGCTCATTCACCTTCCTTGTCTTCTCTCCGCCCTCCCTCCTAGGTAGGTTAAAGAGCTGCACCTGAGCCAGCCACTGATTGATGCAGCACCATAGTCAAATAGTGGAGTGGAGTAGGGGAACAGCAAACAGCCATTAAAGCAGCCCGCCCGCCCGTTACAATGGACCTACCTGTGTACACTAGATGGATGTGATGGAATGTACTGTGGTCCCTACATTTCAAGAAGAAGTAATAATTGCAGTTGCAACAAACCCTTGCTTGCCTACAAAGAGAGCAGCAATTTGGATTTGTTACTATGTTACCTGGAAGAATAACAAACTGTGCAAGGATGGAGGTTGTAGGAGCAAGGAGAACAAGTTGTCTGTAAAGTTGGTGGATGCCTATTTCCATTTTGCAGTCCTTGTCTCCCTCTTGTGGCCTCCTGGAGGCAACTAGCTGTGCAAAAAAAAGACAGCCTGGGGGCCGGCTGTTGCAGTGTTGCCCTCTCAGGCAACACTGAGTGACTGACTGAGCCGCACCGTCTTATATAAAGTTCAGACGGAACTTTGCACGTGTCATAGTGGAGACCTCAGGAGCCAGAGCCAGCTTTCTGACATCATAATGGGGCCTCAGAGATAAAAGCCTGGGCCCAGGCAGTGTTGGTCAGTGCTGCTCAGCAGGCAGCACTGGACTGGATTAAAGCTGATACAAGGTGTGAAAGGAGAAGGGGTGGCAGTGGGCATGCACTTACTGCTGCTGCTGCTGCTGCTGCTGCTGCCAGTGTTTGCACGGCAGGAGGGCATTTGGGCGTTGCCAGGAAGGCGTTTTTATGTCGATTCCTCCTCTTTCAGCACTGCATTGTGGTGCAAGCAAAAGAAGCAAAACGCGCGGCACGTTCGGGTTATCGCTTCTCGGCCTTTTGGCTAAGATCAAGTGTAGTATCTGTTCTTATCAGTTTAATATCTGATACGTCCCCTATCTGGGGACCATATATTAAATGGATTTTTAGAACAGGGAGATGGAAATAGAGCTTGCTCTGTCCACTCCACGCATTGACCTGGTATTGCAGTATTTCCAGGACCGGTGCACCCTTTCCTTATGTGTTTACTAAAATCAGATTCCAAAAGTGCTTTTTGTGTTTGCCATTGTTTTTGTCTTTCGGATGGGATCTCCCCTTTTAATCCCATTATTTCAACACCTGTTGGACAATGCATTTGTACAGTCATGTGTGATAATGAGCTAATTTATTAAATGCAATTAATTAATACATTGCCACCTCTTGTTTTGTGTCGTCTGTGTTTCTGTGTTTCCGGCATTTCACATTGGAACAGCTCATTCACCTTCCTTGTCTTCTCTCCGCCCTCCCTCCTAGGTAGGTTAAAGAGCTGCACCTGAGCCAGCCACTGATTGATGCAGCACCATAGTCAAATAGTGGAGTGGAGTAGGGGAACAGCAAACAGCCATTAAAGCAGCCAGCCCGCCCGCCCGTCACAATGGACCTACCTGTGTACACTAGATGGATGTGATGGAATGTACTGTGGTCCCTACATTTCAAGAAGAAGTAAGAATTGCAGTTGCAACAAACCCTTGCTTGCCTACAAAGAGAGCAGCAATTTGGATTTGTTACTATGTTACCTGGAAGAATAACAAACTGTGCAAGGATGGAGGTTGTAGGAGCAAGGAGAACAAGTTGTCTGTAAAGTTGGTGGATGCCTATTTTCCATTTTGCAGTCCCTTGTCTCCCTCTTGTGGCCTCCTGGAGGCAACTAGCTGTGCAAAAAAAAGACAGCCTGGGGGCCGGCTGTTGCAGTGTTGCCCTCTCAGGCAACACTGAGTGACTGACTGAGCCGCACCGTCTTATATAAAGTTCAGACGGAACTTTGCACGTGTCATAGTGGAGACCTCAGGAGCCAGAGCCAGCTTTCTGACATCATAATGGGGCCTCAGAGATAAAAGCCTGGGCCCAGGCAGTGTTGGTCAGTGCTGCTCAGCAGGCAGCACTGGACTGGATTAAAGCTGATACAAGGTGTGAAAGGAGAAGGGGTGGCAGTGGGCATGCACTTACTGCTGCTGCTGCTGCTGCTGCTGCTGCTGCTGCCAGTGTTTGCACGGCAGGAGGGCATTTGGGCGTTGCCAGGAAGGCGTTTTTATGTCGATTCCTCCTCTTTCAGCACTGCATTGTGGTGCAAGCAAAAGAAGCAAATCCTGTCTTGCTTCCTCTCCGGCCTTTATTCACCTCCCGCTTAGTAGCTGTGAGTGTGTGTGAGCCTGCAGGGCCCCATGGAATTGCCTAGGAGTAGGCTGAATCGCTGCAAGGGGTGAACAGCAGTATTGGGCAGGCTCGGTCAACGCGCGGCCCGTTCGGGTTATCGCTTCTCTGCCTTTTGGCTAAGATCAAGTGTAGTATCTGTTCTTATCAGTTTAATATCTGATACGTCCCCTATCTGGGGACCATATATTAAATGGATTTTAGAACAGGGAGATGGAAATAGAGCTTGCTCTGTCCACTCCACGCATTGACCTGGTATTGCAGTATTTCCAGGACCGGTGCACCCTTTCCTTATGTGTTTACTAAAATCAGATTCCAAAAGTGCTTTTTGTGTTTGCCATTGTTTTTGTCTTTCGGATGGGATCTCCCCTTTTAATCCCATTATTTCAACACCTGTTGGACAATGCATTTGTACAGTCATGTGTGATAATGAGCTAATTTATTAAATGCAATTAATTAATACATTGCCACCTCTTGTTTTGTGTCGTCTGTGTTTCTGTGTTTCCGGCATTTCACATTGGAACAGCTCATTCACCTTCCTTGTCTTCTCTCCGCCCTCCCTCCTAGGTAGGTTAAAGAGCTGCACCTGAGCCAGCCACTGATTGATGCAGCACCATAGTCAAATAGTGGAGTGGAGTAGGGGAACAGCAAACAGCCATTAAAGCAGCCAGCCCGCCCGCCCGCCCGTCACAATGGACCTACCTGTGTACACTAGATGGATGTGATGGAATGTACTGTGGTCCCTACATTTCAAGAAGAAGTAAGAATTGCAGTTGCAACAAACCCTTGCTTGCCTACAAAGAGAGCAGCAATTTGGATTTGTTACTATGTTACCTGGAAGAATAACAAACTGTGCAAGGATGGAGGTTGTAGGAGCAAGGAGAACAAGTTGTCTGTAAAGTTGGTGGATGCCTATTTTCCATTTTGCAGTCCCTTGTCTCCCTCTTGTGGCCTCCTGGAGGCAACTAGCTGTGCAAAAAAAAGACAGCCTGGGGCCGGCTGTTGCTGTGTTGCCCTCTCAGGCAACACTGAGTGACTGACTGAGCCGCACCGTCTTATATAAAGTTCAGACGGAACTTTGCACGTGTCATAGTGGAGACCTCAGGAGCCAGAGCCAGCTTTCTGACATCATAATGGGCCTCAGAGATAAAAGCCTGGGCCCAGGCAGTGTTGGTCAGTGCTGCTCAGCAGGCAGCACTGGACTGGATTAAAGCTGATACAAGGTGTGAAAGGAGAAGGGGTGGCAGTGGGCATGCACTTACTGCTGCTGCTGCTGCTGCCAGTGTTTGCACGGCAGGAGGGCATTTGGGCGTTGCCAGGAAGGCGTTTTTATGTCGATTCCTCCTCTTTCAGCACTGCATTGTGGTGCAAGCAAAAGAAGCAAAACGCGCGGCACGTTCGGGTTATCGCTTCTCGGCCTTTTGGCTAAGATCAAGTGTAGTATCTGTTCTTATCAGTTTAATATCTGATACGTCCCCTATCTGGGGACCATATATTAAATGGATTTTTAGAACAGGGAGATGGAAATAGAGCTTGCTCTGTCCACTCCACGCATTGACCTGGTATTGCAGTATTTCCAGGACCGGTGCACCCTTTCCTTATGTGTTTACTAAAATCAGATTCCAAAAGTGCTTTTTGTGTTTGCCATTGTTTTTGTCTTTCGGATGGGATCTCCCCTTTTAATCCCATTATTTCAACACCTGTTGGACAATGCATTTGTACAGTCATGTGTGATAATGAGCTAATTTATTAAATGCAATTAATTAATACATTGCCACCTCTTGTTTTGTGTCGTCTGTGTTTCTGTGTTTCCGGCATTTCACATTGGAACAGCTCATTCACCTTCCTTGTCTTCTCTCCGCCCTCCCTCCTAGGTAGGTTAAAGAGCTGCACCTGAGCCAGCCACTGATTGATGCAGCACCATAGTCAAATAGTGGAGTGAAGTAGGGGAACAGCAAACAGCCATTAAAGCAGCCAGCCCGCCCGCCCGCCCGTCACAATGGACCTACCTGTGTACACTAGATGGATGTGATGGAATGTACTGTGGTCCCTACATTTCAAGAAGAAGTAAGAATTGCAGTTGCAACAAACCCTTGCTTGCCTACAAAGAGAGCAGCAATTTGGATTTGTTACTATGTTACCTGGAAGAATAACAAACTGTGCAAGGATGGAGGTTGTAGGAGCAAGGAGAACAAGTTGTCTGTAAAGTTGGTGGATGCCTATTTTCCATTTTGCAGTCCCTTGTCTCCCTCTTGTGGCCTCCTGGAGGCAACTAGCTGTGCAAAAAAAAGACAGCCTGGGGGCCGGCTGTTGCAGTGTTGCCCTCTCAGGCAACACTGAGTGACTGACTGAGCCGCACCGTCTTATATAAAGTTCAGACGGAACTTTGCACGTGTCATAGTGGAGACCTCAGGAGCCAGAGCCAGCTTTCTGACATCATAATGGGGCCTCAGAGATAAAAGCCTGGGCCCAGGCAGTGTTGGTCAGTGCTGCTCAGCAGGCAGCACTGGACTGGATTAAAGCTGATACAAGGTGTGAAAGGAGAAGGGGTGGCAGTGGGCATGCACTTACTGCTGCTGCTGCTGCTGCTGCTGCTGCTGCTGCCAGTGTTTGCACGGCAGGAGGGCATTTGGGCGTTGCCAGGAAGGCGTTTTTATGTCGATTCCTCCTCTTTCAGCACTGCATTGTGGTGCAAGCAAAAGAAGCAAATCCTGTCTTGCTTCCTCTCCGGCCTTTATTCACCTCCCGCTTAGTAGCTGTGAGTGTGTGTGAGCCTGCAGGGCCCCATGGAATTGCCTAGGAGTAGGCTGAATCGCTGCAAGGGGTGAACAGCAGTATTGGGCAGGCTCGGTCAACGCGCGGCCCGTTCGGGTTATCGCTTCTCTGCCTTTTGGCTAAGATCAAGTGTAGTATCTGTTCTTATCAGTTTAATATCTGATACGTCCCCTATCTGGGGACCATATATTAAATGGATTTTTAGAACAGGGAGATGGAAATAGAGCTTGCTCTGTCCACTCCACGCATTGACCTGGTATTGCAGTATTTCCAGGACCGGTGCACCCTTTCCTTATGTGTTTACTAAAATCAGATTCCAAAAGTGCTTTTTGTGTTTGCCATTGTTTTTGTCTTTCGGATGGGATCTCCCCTTTTAATCCCATTATTTCAACACCTGTTGGACAATGCATTTGTACAGTCATGTGTGATAATGAGCTAATTTATTAAATGCAATTAATTAATACATTGCCACCTCTTGTTTTGTGTCGTCTGTGTTTCTGTGTTTCCGGCATTTCACATTGGAACAGCTCATTCACCTTCCTTGTCTTCTCTCCGCCCTCCCTCCTAGGTAGGTTAAAGAGCTGCACCTGAGCCAGCCACTGATTGATGCAGCACCATAGTCAAATAGTGGAGTGGAGTAGGGGAACAGCAAACAGCCATTAAAGCAGCCAGCCCGCCCGCCCGCCCGTCACAATGGACCTACCTGTGTACACTAGATGGATGTGATGGAATGTACTGTGTCCCTACATTTCAAGAAGAAGTAAGAATTGCAGTTGCAACAAACCCTTGCTTGCCTACAAAGAGAGCAGCAATTTGGATTTGTTACTATGTTACATGGAAGAATAACAAACTGTGCAAGGATGGAGGTTGTAGGAGCAAGGAGAACAAGTTGTCTGTAAAGTTGGTGGATGCCTATTTTCCATTTTGCAGTCCCTTGTCTCCCTCTTGTGGCCTCCTGGAGGCAACTAGCTGTGCAAAAAAAAGACAGCCTGGGGGCCGGCTGTTGCAGTGTTGCCCTCTCAGGCAACACTGAGTGACTGACTGAGCCGCACCGTCTTATATAAAGTTCAGACGGAACTTTGCACGTGTCATAGTGGAGACCTCAGGAGCCAGAGCCAGCTTTCTGACATCATAATGGGGCCTCAGAGATAAAAGCCTGGGCCCAGGCAGTGTTGGTCAGTGCTGCTCAGCAGGCAGCACTGGACTGGATTAAAGCTGATACAAGGTGTGAAAGGAGAAGGGGTGGCAGTGGGCATGCACTTACTGCTGCTGCTGCTGCTGCCAGTGTTTGCACGGCAGGAGGGCATTTGGGCGTTGCCAGGAAGGCGTTTTTATGTCGATTCCTCCTCTTTCAGCACTGCATTGTGGTGCAAGCAAAAGAAGCAAAACGCGCGGCACGTTCGGGTTATCGCTTCTCGGCCTTTTGGCTAAGATCAAGTGTAGTATCTGTTCTTATCAGTTTAATATCTGATACGTCCCCTATCTGGGGACCATATATTAAATGGATTTTTAGAACAGGGAGATGGAATAGAGCTTGCTCTGTCCACTCCACGCATTGACCTGGTATTGCAGTATTTCCAGGACCGGTGCACCCTTTCCTTATGTGTTTACTAAAATCAGATTCCAAAAGTGCTTTTTGTGTTTGCCATTGTTTTTGTCTTTCGGATGGGATCTCCCCTTTTAATCCCATTATTTCAACACCTGTTGGACAATGCATTTGTACAGTCATGTGTGATAATGAGCTAATTTATTAAATACAATTAATTAATACATTGCCACCTCTTGTTTTGTGTCGTCTGTGTTTCTGTGTTTCCGGCATTTCACATTGGAACAGCTCATTCACCTTCCTTGTCTTCTCTCCGCCCTCCCTCCTAGGTAGGTTAAAGAGCTGCACCTGAGCCAGCCACTGATTGATGCAGCACCATAGTCAAATAGTGGGAGTGGAGTAGGGGAACAGCAAACAGCCATTAAAGCAGCCAGCCCGCCCGCCCGCCCGTCACAATGGACCTACCTGTGTACACTAGATGGATGTGATGGAATGTACTGTGGTCCCTACATTTCAAGAAGAAGTAAGAATTGCAGTTGCAACAAACCCTTGCTTGCATACAAAGAGAGCAGCAATTTGGATTTGTTACTATGTTACCTGGAAGAATAACAAACTGTGCAAGGATGGAGGTTGTAGGAGCAAGGAGAACAAGTTGTCTGTAAAGTTGGTGGATGCCTATTTTCCATTTTGCAGTCCCTTGTCTCCCTCTTGTGGCCTCCTGGAGGCAACTAGCTGTGCAAAAAAAAGACAGCCTGGGGGCCGGCTGTTGCAGTGTTGCCCTCTCAGGCAACACTGAGTGACTGACTGAGCCGCACCGTCTTATATAAAGTTCAGACGGAACTTTGCACGTGTCATAGTGGAGACCTCAGGAGCCAGAGCCAGCTTTCTGACATCATAATGGGGCCTCAGAGATAAAAGCCTGGGCCCAGGCAGTGTTGGTCAGTGCTGCTCAGCAGGCAGCACTGGACTGGATTAAAGCTGATACAAGGTGTGAAAGGAGAAGGGGTGGCAGTGGGCATGCACTTACTGCTGCTGCTGCTGCTGCTGCTGCTGCCAGTGTTTGCACGGCAGGAGGGCATTTGGGCGTTGCCAGGAAGGCGTTTTTATGTCGATTCCTCCTCTTTCAGCACTGCATTGTGGTGCAAGCAAAAGAAGCAAAACGCGCGGCACGTTCGGGTTATCGCTTCTCGGCCTTTTGGCTAAGATCAAGTGTAGTATCTGTTCTTATCAGTTTAATATCTGATACGTCCCCTATCTGGGGACCATATATTAAATGGATTTTTAGAACAGGGAGATGGAAATAGAGCTTGCTCTGTCCACTCCACGCATTGACCTGGTATTGCAGTATTTCCAGGACCGGTGCACCCTTTCCTTATGTGTTTACTGAAATCAGATTCCAAAAGTGCTTTTTGTGTTTGCCATTGTTTTTGTCTTTCGGATGGGATCTCCCCTTTTAATCCCATTATTTCAACACCTGTTGGACAATGCATTTGTACAGTCATGTGTGATAATGAGCTAATTTATTAAATGCAATTAATTAATACATTGCCACCTCTTGTTTTGTGTCGTCTGTGTTTCTGTGTTTCCGGCATTTCACATTGGAACAGCTCATTCACCTTCCTTGTCTTCTCTCCGCCCTCCCTCCTAGGTAGGTTAAAGAGCTGCACCTGAGCCAGCCACTGATTGATGCAGCACCATAGTCAAATAGTGGAGTGGAGTAGGGGAACAGCAAACAGACATTAAAGCAGCCAGCCCGCCCGCCCGCCCGCCCGCCCGTCACAATGGACCTACCTGTGTACACTAGATGGATGTGATGGAATGTACTGTGGTCCCTACATTTCAAGAAGAAGTAAGAATTGCAGTTGCAACAAACCCTTGCTTGCCTACAAAGAGAGCAGCAATTTGGATTTGTTACTATGTTACCTGGAAGAATAACAAACTGTGCAAGGATGGAGGTTGTAGGAGCAAGGAGAACAAGTTGTCTGTAAAGTTGGTGGATGCCTATTTTCCATTTTGCAGTCCCTTGTCTCCCTCTTGTGGCCTCCTGGAGGCAACTAGCTGTGCAAAAAAAAGACAACCTGGGGGCCGGCTGTTGCAGTGTTGCCCTCTCAGGCAACACTGAGTGACTGACTGAGCCGCACCGTCTTATATAAAGTTCAGACGGAACTTTGCACGTGTCATAGTGGAGACCTCAGGAGCCAGAGCCAGCTTTCTGACATCATAATGGGGCCTCAGAGATAAAAGCCTGGGCCCAGGCAGTGTTGGTCAGTGCTGCTCAGCAGGCAGCACTGGACTGGATTAAAGCTGATACAAGGTGTGAAAGGAGAAGGGGTGGCAGTGGGCATGCACTTACTGCTGCTGCTGCTGCTGCTGCTGCCAGTGTTTGCACGGCAGGAGGGCATTTGGGCGTTGCCAGGAAGGCGTTTTTATGTCGATTCCTCCTCTTTCAGCACTGCATTGTGGTGCAAGCAAAAGAAGCAAAACGCGCGGCACGTTCGGGTTATCGCTTCTCGGCCTTTTGGCTAAGATCAAGTGTAGTATCTGTTCTTATCAGTTTAATATCTGATACGTCCCCTATCTGGGGACCATATATTAAATGGATTTTTAGAACAGGGAGATGGAAATAGAGCTTGCTCTGTCCACTCCACGCATTGACCTGGTATTGCAGTATTTCCAGGACCGGTGCACCCTTTCCTTATGTGTTTACTAAAATCAGATTCCAAAAGTGCTTTTTGTGTTTGCCATTGTTTTTGTCTTTCGGATGGGATCTCCCCTTTTAATCCCATTATTTCAACACCTGTTGGACAATGCATTTGTACAGTCATGTGTGATAATGAGCTAATTTATTAAATGCAATTAATTAATACATTGCCACCTCTTGTTTTGTGTCGTCTGTGTTTCTGTGTTTCCGGCATTTCACATTGGAACAGCTCATTCACCTTCCTTGTCTTCTCTCCGCCCTCCCTCCTAGGTAGGTTAAAGAGCTGCACCTGAGCCAGCCACTGATTGATGCAGCACCATAGTCAAATAGTGGAGTGGAGTAGGGGAACAGCAAACAGCCATTAAAGCAGCCAGCCAGCCCGCCCGCCCGCCCGCCCGTCACAATGGACCTACCTGTGTACACTAGATGGATGTGATGGAATGTACTGTGGTCCCTACATTTCAAGAAGAAGTAAGAATTGCAGTTGCAACAAACCCTTGCTTGCCTACAAAGAGAACAGCAATTTGGATTTGTTACTATGTTACCTGGAAGAATAACAAACTGTGCAAGGATGGAGGTTGTAGGAGCAAGGAGAACAAGTTGTCTGTAAAGTTGGTGGATGCCTATTTTCCATTTTGCAGTCCCTTGTCTCCCTCTTGTGGCCTCCTGGAGGCAACTAGCTGTGCAAAAAAAAGACAGCCTGGGGGCCGGCTGTTGCAGTGTTGCCCTCTCAGGCAACACTGAGTGACTGACTGAGCCGCACCGTCTTATATAAAGTTCAGACGGAACTTTGCACGTGTCATAGTGGAGACCTCAGGAGCCAGAGCCAGCTTTCTGACATCATAATGGGGCCTCAGAGATAAAAGCCTGGGCCCAGGCAGTGTTGGTCAGTGCTGCTCAGCAGGCAGCACTGGACTGGATTAAAGCTGATACAAGGTGTGAAAGGAGAAGGGGTGGCAGTGGGCATGCACTTACTGCTGCTGCTGCTGCTGCTGCTGCTGCCAGTGTTTGCACGGCAGGAGGGCATTTGGGCGTTGCCAGGAAGGCGTTTTTATGTTGATTCCTCCTCTTTCAGCACTGCATTGTGGTGCAAGCAAAAGAAGCAAAACGCGCGGCACGTTCGGGTTATCGCTTCTCGGCCTTTTGGCTAAGATCAAGTGTAGTATCTGTTCTTATCAGTTTAATATCTGATACGTCCCCTATCTGGGGACCATATATTAAATGGATTTTTAGAACAGGGAGATGGAAATAGAGCTTGCTCTGTCCACTCCATGCATTGACCTGGTATTGCAGTATTTCCAGGACCGGTGCACCCTTTCCTTATGTGTTTACTAAAATCAGATTCCAAAAGTGCTTTTTGTGTTTGCCATTGTTTTTGTCTTTCGGATGGGATCTCCCCTTTTAATCCCATTATTTCAACACCTGTTGGACAATGCATTTGTACAGTCATGTGTGATAATGAGCTAATTTATTAAATGCAATTAATTAATACATTGCCACCTCTTGTTTTGTGTCGTCTGTGTTTCTGTGTTTCCGGCATTTCACATTGGAACAGCTCATTCACCTTCCTTGTCTTCTCTCCGCCCTCCCTCCTAGGTAGGTTAAAGAGCTGCACCTGAGCCAGCCACTGATTGATGCAGCACCATAGTCAAATAGTGGAGTGGAGTAGGGGAACAGCAAACAGCCATTAAAGCAGCCAGCCCGCCCGCCCGCCCGCCCGCCCGCCCGTCACAATGGACCTACCTGTGTACACTAGATGGATGTGATGGAATGTACTGTGGTCCCTACATTTCAAGAAGAAGTAAGAATTGCAGTTGCAACAAACCCTTCCTTGCCTACAAAGAGAGCAGCAATTTGGATTTGTTACTATGTTACCTGGAAGAATAACAAACTGTGCAAGGATGGAGGTTGTAGGAGCAAGGAGAACAAGTTGTCTGTAAAGTTGGTGGATGCCTATTTTCCATTTTGCAGTCCCTTGTCTCCCTCTTGTGGCCTCCTGGAGGCAACTAGCTGTGCAAAAAAAAGACAGCCTGGGGGCCGGCTGTTGCAGTGTTGCCCTCTCAGGCAACACTGAGTGACTGACTGAGCCGCACCGTCTTATATAAAGTTCAGACGGAACTTTGCACGTGTCATAGTGGAGACCTCAGGAGCCAGAGCCAGCTTTCTGACATCATAATGGGGCCTCAGAGATAAAAGCCTGGGCCCAGGCAGTGTTGGTCAGTGCTGCTCAGCAGGCAGCACTGGACTGGATTAAAGCTGATACAAGGTGTGAAAGGAGAAGGGGTGGCAGTGGGCATGCACTTACTGCTGCTGCTGCTGCTGCTGCTGCCAGTGTTTGCACGGCAGGAGGGCATTTGGGCGTTGCCAGGAAGGCGTTTTTATGTCGATTCCTCCTCTTTCAGCACTGCATTGTGGTGCAAGCAAAAGAAGCAAAACGCGCGGCACGTTCGGGTTATCGCTTCTCGGCCTTTTGGCTAAGATCAAGTGTAGTATCTGTTCTTATCAGTTTAATATCTGATACGTCCCCTATCTGGGGACCATATATTAAATGGATTTTTAGAACAGGGAGATGGAAATAGAGCTTGCTCTGTCCACTCCACGCATTGACCTGGTATTGCAGTATTTCCAGGACCGGTGCACCCTTTCCTTATGTGTTTACTAAAATCAGATTCCAAAAGTGCTTTTTGTGTTTGCCATTGTTTTTGTCTTTCGGATGGGATCTCCCCTTTTAATCCCATTATTTCAACACCTGTTGGACAATGCATTTGTACAGTCATGTGTGATAATGAGCTAATTTATTAAATGCAATTAATTAATACATTGCCACCTCTTGTTTTGTGTCGTCTGTGTTTCTGTGTTTCCGGCATTTCACATTGGAACAGCTCATTCACCTTCCTTGTCTTCTCTCCGCCCTCCCTCCTAGGTAGGTTAAAGAGCTGCACCTGAGCCAGCCACTGATTGATGCAGCACCATAGTCAAATAGTGGAGTGGAGTAGGGGAACAGCAAACAGCCATTAAAGCAGCCAGCCCGCCCGCCCGTCACAATGGACCTACCTGTGTACACTAGATGGATGTGATGGAATGTACTGAGGTCCCTACATTTCAAGAAGAAGTAAGAATTGCAGTTGCAACAAACCCTTGCTTGCCTACAAAGAGAGCAGCAATTTGGATTTGTTACTATGTTACCTGGAAGAATAACAAACTGTGCAAGGATGGAGGTTGTAGGAGCAAGGAGAACAAGTTGTCTGTAAAGTTGGTGGATGCCTATTTTCCATTTTGCAGTCCCTTGTCTCCCTCTTGTGGCCTCCTGGAGGCAACTAGCTGTGCAAAAAAAAGACAGCCTGGGGGCCGGCTGTTGCAGTGTTGCCCTCTCAGGCAACACTGAGTGACTGACTGAGCCGCACCGTCTTATATAAAGTTCAGACGGAACTTTGCACGTGTCATAGTGGAGACCTCAGGAGCCAGAGCCAGCTTTCTGACATCATAATGGGGCCTCAGAGATAAAAGCCTGGGCCCAGGCAGTGTTGGTCAGTGCTGCTCAGCAGGCAGCACTGGACTGGATTAAAGCTGATACAAGGTGTGAAAGGAGAAGGGGTGGCAGTGGGCATGCACTTACTGCCTCTGCTGCTGCTGCTGCTGCTGCCAGTGTTTGCACGGCAGGAGGGCATTTGGGCGTTGCCAGGAAGGCGTTTTTATGTCGATTCCTCCTCTTTCAGCACTGCATTGTGGTGCAAGCAAAAGAAGCAAAACGCGCGGCACGTTCGGGTTATCGCTTCTCGGCCTTTTGGCTAAGATCAAGTGTAGTATCTGTTCTTATCAGTTTAATATCTGATACGTCCCCTATCTGGGGACCATATATTAAATGGATTTTTAGAACAGGGAGATGGAAATAGAGCTTGCTCTGTCCACTCCACGCATTGACCTGGTATTGCAGTATTTCCAGGACCGGTGCACCCTTTCCTTATGTGTTTACTAAAATCAGATTCCAAAAGTGCTTTTTGTGTTTGCCATTGTTTTTGTCTTTCGGATGGGATCTCCCCTTTTAATCCCATTATTTCAACACCTGTTGGACAATGCATTTGTACAGTCATGTGTGATAATGAGCTAATTTATTAAATGCAATTAATTAATACATTGCCACCTCTTGTTTTGTGTCGTCTGTGTTTCTGTGTTTCCGGCATTTCACATTGGAACAGCTCATTCACCTTCCTTGTCTTCTCTCCGCCCTCCCTCCTAGGTAGGTTAAAGAGCTGCACCTGAGCCAGCCACTGATTGATGCAGCACCATAGTCAAATAGTGGAGTGGAGTAGGGGAACAGCAAACAGCCATTAAAGCAGCCAGCCAGCCCGCCCGCCCGCCCGTCACAATGGACCTACCTGTGTACACTAGATGGATGTGATGGAATGTACTGTGGTCCCTACATTTCAAGAAGAAGTAAGAATTGCAGTTGCAACAAACCCTTCCTTGCCTACAAAGAGAGCAGCAATTTGGATTTGTTACTATGTTACCTGGAAGAATAACAAACTGTGCAAGGATGGAGGTTGTAGGAGCAAGGAGAACAAGTTGTCTGTAAAGTTGGTGGATGCCTATTTTCCATTTTGCAGTCCCTTGTCTCCCTCTTGTGGCCTCCTGGAGGCAACTAGCTGTGCAAAAAAAAGACAGCCTGGGGGCCGGCTGTTGCAGTGTTGCCCTCTCAGGCAACACTGAGTGACTGACTGAGCCGCACCGTCTTATATAAAGTTCAGACGGAACTTTGCACGTGTCATAGTGGAGACCTCAGGAGCCAGAGCCAGCTTTCTGACATCATAATGGGGCCTCAGAGATAAAAGCCTGGGCCCAGGCAGTGTTGGTCAGTGCTGCTCAGCAGGCAGCACTGGACTGGATTAAAGCTGATACAAGGTGTGAAAGGAGAAGGGGTGGCAGTGGGCATGCACTTACTGCTGCTGCTGCTGCTGCTGCTGCTGCCAGTGTTTGCACGGCAGGAGGGCATTTGGGCGTTGCCAGGAAGGCGTTTTTATGTCGATTCCTCCTCTTTCAGCACTGCATTGTGGTGCAAGCAAAAGAAGCAAAACGCGCGGCACGTTCGGGTTATCGCTTCTCGGCCTTTTGGCTAAGATCAAGTGTAGTATCTGTTCTTATCAGTTTAATATCTGATACGTCCCCTATCTGGGGACCATATATTAAATGGATTTTTAGAACAGGGAGATGGAAATAGAGCTTGCTCTGTCCACTCCACGCATTGACCTGGTATTGCAGTATTTCCAGGACCGGTGCACCCTTTCCTTATGTGTTTGCTAAAATCAGATTCCAAAAGTGCTTTTTGTGTTTGCCATTGTTTTTGTCTTTCGGATGGGATCTCCCCTTTTAATCCCATTATTTCAACACCTGTTGGACAATGCATTTGTACAGTCATGTGTGATAATGAGCTAATTTATTAAATGCAATTAATTAATACATTGCCACCTCTTGTTTTGTGTCGTCTGTGTTTCTGTGTTCCCGGCATTTCACATTGGAACAGCTCATTCACCTTCCTTGTCTTCTCTCCGCCCTCCCTCCTAGGTAGGTTAAAGAGCTGCACCTGAGCCAGCCACTGATTGATGCAGCACCATAGTCAAATAGTGGAGTGGAGTAGGGGAACAGCAAACAGCCATTAAAGCAGCCAGCCCGCCCGCCCGCCCGTCACAATGGACCTACCTGTGTACACTAGATGGATGTGATGGAATGTACTGTGGTCCCTACATTTCAAGAAGAGGTAAGAATTGCAGTTGCAACAAACCCTTGCTTGCCTACAAAGAGAGCAGCAATTTGGATTTGTTACTATGTTACCTGGAAGAATAACAAACTGTGCAAGGATGGAGGTTGTAGGAGCAAGGAGAACAAGTTGTCTGTAAAGTTGGTGGATGCCTATTTTCCATTTTGCAGTCCCTTGTCTCCCTCTTGTGGCCTCCTGGAGGCAACTAGCTGTGCAAAAAAAAGACAGCCTGGGGGCCGGCTGTTGCAGTGTTGCCCTCTCAGGCAACACTGAGTGACTGACTGAGCCGCACCGTCTTATATAAAGTTCAGACGGAACTTTGCACGTGTCATAGTGGAGACCTCAGGAGCCAGAGCCAGCTTTCTGACATCATAATGGGGCCTCAGAGATAAAAGCCTGGGACCAGGCAGTGTTGGTCAGTGCTGCTCAGCAGGCAGCACTGGACTGGATTAAAGCTGATACAAGGTGTGAAAGGAGAAGGGGTGGCAGTGGGCATGCACTTACTGCTGCTGCTGCTGCCAGTGTTTGCACGGCAGGAGGGCATTTGGGCGTTGCCAGGAAGGCGTTTTTATGTCGATTCCTCCTCTTTCAGCACTGCATTGTGGTGCAAGCAAAAGAAGCAAAACGCGCGGCACGTTCGGGTTATCGCTTCTCGGCCTTTTGGCTAAGATCAAGTGTAGTATCTGTTCTTATCAGTTTAATATCTGATACGTCCCTATCTGGGGACCATATATTAAATGGATTTTTAGAACAGGGAGATGGAAATAGAGCTTGCTCTGTCCACTCCACGCATTGACCTGGTATTGCAGTATTTCCAGGACCGGTGCACCCTTTCCTTATGTGTTTACTAAAATCAGATTCCAAAAGTGCTTTTTGTGTTTGCCATTGTTTTTGTCTTTCGGATGGGATCTCCCCTTTTAATCCCATTATTTCAACACCTGTTGGACAATGCATTTGTACAGTCATGTGTGATAATGAGCTAATTTATTAAATGCAATTAATTAATACATTGCCACCTCTTGTTTTGTGTCGTCTGTGTTTCTGTGTTTCCGGCATTTCACATTGGAACAGCTCATTCACCTTCCTTGTCTTCTCTCCGCCCTCCCTCCTAGGTAGGTTAAAGAGCTGCACCTGAGCCAGCCACTGATTGATGCAGCACCATAGTCAAATAGTGGAGTGGAGTAGGGGAACAGCAAACAGCCATTAAAGCAGCCAGCCAGCCAGCCCGCCCGCCCGCCCGCCCGTCACAATGGACCTACCTGTGTACACTAGATGGATGTGATGGAATGTACTGTGGTCCCTACATTTCAAGAAGAAGTAAGAATTGCAGTTGCAACAAACCCTTGCTTGCCTACAAAGAGAGCAGCAATTTGGATTTGTTACTATGTTACCTGGAAGAATAACAAACTGTGCAAGGATGGAGGTTGTAGGAGCAAGGAGAACAAGTTGTCTGTAAAGTTGGTGGATGCCTATTTTCCATTTTGCAGTCCCTTGTCTCCCTCTTGTGGCCTCCTGGAGGCAACTAGCTGTGCAAAAAAAAGACAGCCTGGGGGCCAGCTGTTGCAGTGTTGCCCTCTCAGGCAACACTGAGTGACTGACTGAGCCGCACCGTCTTATATAAAGTTCAGACGGAACTTTGCACGTGTCATAGTGGAGACCTCAGGAGCCAGAGCCAGCTTTCTGACATCATAATGGGGCCTCAGAGATAAAAGCCTGGGCCCAGGCAGTGTTGGTCAGTGCTGCTCAGCAGGCAGCACTGGACTGGATTAAAGCTGATACAAGGTGTGAAAGGAGAAGGGGTGGCAGTGGGCATGCACTTGCTGCTGCTGCTGCTGCTGCTGCTGCCAGTGTTTGCACGGCAGGAGGGCATTTGGGCGTTGCCAGGAAGGCGTTTTTATGTCGATTCCTCCTCTTTCAGCACTGAAATGTGGTGCAAGCAAAAGAAGCAAAACGCGCGGCACGTTCGGGTTATCGCTTCTCGGCCTTTTGGCTAAGATCAAGTGTAGTATCTGTTCTTATCAGTTTAATATCTGATACGTCCCCTATCTGGGGACCATATATTAAATGGATTTTTAGAACAGGGAGATGGAAATAGAGCTTGCTCTGTCCACTCCACGCATTGACCTGGTATTGCAGTATTTCCAGGACCGGTGCACCCTTTCCTTATGTGTTTACTAAAATCAGATTCCAAAAGTGCTTTTTGTGTTTGCCATTGTTTTTGTCTTTCGGATGGGATCTCCCCTTTTAATCCCATTATTTCAACACCTGTTGGACAATGCATTTGTACAGTCATGTGTGATAATGAGCTAATTTATTAAATGCAATTAATTAATACATTGCCACCTCTTGTTTTGTGTCGTCTGTGTTTCTGTGTTTCCGGCATTTCACATTGGAACAGCTCATTCACCTTCCTTGTCTTCTCTCCGCCCTCCCTCCTAGGTAGGTTAAAGAGCTGCACCTGAGCCAGCCACTGGTTGATGCAGCACCATAGTCAAATAGTGGAGTGGAGTAGGGGAACAGCAAACAGCCATTAAAGCAGCCAGCCAGCCCGCCCGCCCGCCCGCCCGCCCGTCACAATGGACCTACCTGTGTACACTAGATGGATGTGATGGAATGTACTGTGGTCCCTACATTTCAAGAAGAAGTAAGAATTGCAGTTGCAACAAACCCTTCCTTGCCTACAAAGAGAGCAGCAATTTGGATTTGTTACTATGTTACCTGGAAGAATAACAAACTGTGCAAGGATGGAGGTTGTAGGAGCAAGGAGAACAAGTTGTCTGTAAAGTTGGTGGATGCCTATTTTCCATTTTGCAGTCCCTTGTCTCCCTCTTGTGGCCTCCTGGAGGCAACTAGCTGTGCAAAAAAAAGACAGCCTGGGGGCCGGCTGTTGCAGTGTTGCCCTCTCAGGCAACACTGAGTGACTGACTGAGCCGCACCGTCTTATATAAAGTTCAGACGGAACTTTGCACGTGTCATAGTGGAGACCTCAGGAGCCAGAGCCAGCTTTCTGACATCATAATGGGGCCTCAGAGATAAAAGCCTGGGCCCAGGCAGTGTTGGTCAGTGCTGCTCAGCAGGCAGCACTGGACTGGATTAAAGCTGATACAAGGTGTGAAAGGAGAAGGGGTGGCAGTGGGCATGCACTTACTGCTGCTGCTGCTGCTGCCAGTGTTTGCACGGCAGGAGGGCATTTGGGCGTTGCCAGGAAGGCGTTTTTATGTCGATTCCTCCTCTTTCAGCACTGCATTGTGGTGCAAGCAAAAGAAGCAAAACGCGCGGCACGTTCGGGTTATCGCTTCTCGGCCTTTTGGCTAAGATCAAGTGTAGTATCTGTTCTTATCAGTTTAATATCTGATACGTCCCCTATCTGGGGACCATATATTAAATGGATTTTTAGAACAGGGAGATGGAAATAGAGCTTGCTCTGTCCACTCCACGCATTGACCTGGTATTGCAGTATTTCCAGGACCGGTGCACCCTTTCCTTATGTGTTTACTAAAATCAGATTCCAAAAGTGCTTTTTGTGTTTGCCATTGTTTTTGTCTTTCGGATGGGATCTCCCCTTTTAATCCCATTATTTCAACACCTGTTGGACAATGCATTTGTACAGTCATGTGTGATAATGAGCTAATTTATTAAATGCAATTAATTAATACATTGCCACCTCTTGTTTTGTGTCGTCTGTGTTTCTGTGTTTCCGGCATTTCACATTGGAACAGCTCATTCACCTTCCTTGTCTTCTCTCCGCCCTCCCTCCTAGGTAGGTTAAAGAGCTGCACCTGAGCCAGCCACTGATTGATGCAGCACCATAGTCAAATAGTGGAGTGGAGTAGGGGAACAGCAAACAGCCATTAAAGCAGCCAGCCCGCCCGCCCGTCACAATGGACCTACCTGTGTACACTAGATGGATGTGATGGAATGTACTGAGGTCCCTACATTTCAAGAAGAAGTAAGAATTGCAGTTGCAACAAACCCTTGCTTGCCTACAAAGAGAGCAGCAATTTGGATTTGTTACTATGTTACCTGGAAGAATAACAAACTGTGCAAGGATGGAGGTTGTAGGAGCAAGGAGAACAAGTTGTCTGTAAAGTTGGTGGATGCCTATTTTCCATTTTGCAGTCCCTTGTCTCCCTCTTGTGGCCTCCTGGAGGCAACTAGCTGTGCAAAAAAAAGACAGCCTGGGGGCCGGCTGTTGCAGTGTTGCCCTCTCAGGCAACACTGAGTGACTGACTGAGCCGCACCGTCTTATATAAAGTTCAGACGGAACTTTGCACGTGTCATAGTGGAGACCTCAGGAGCCAGAGCCAGCTTTCTGACATCATAATGGGGCCTCAGAGATAAAAGCCTGGGCCCAGGCAGTGTTGGTCAGTGCTGCTCAGCAGGCAGCACTGGACTGGATTAAAGCTGATACAAGGTGTGAAAGGAGAAGGGGTGGCAGTGGGCATGCACTTACTGCCTCTGCTGCTGCTGCTGCTGCTGCTGCCAGTGTTTGCACGGCAGGAGGGCATTTGGGCGTTGCCAGGAAGGCGTTTTTATGTCGATTCCTCCTCTTTCAGCACTGCATTGTGGTGCAAGCAAAAGAAGCAAAACGCGCGGCACGTTCGGGTTATCGCTTCTCGGCCTTTTGGCTAAGATCAAGTGTAGTATCTGTTCTTATCAGTTTAATATCTGATACGTCCCCTATCTGGGGACCATATATTAAATGGATTTTTAGAACAGGGAGATGGAAATAGAGCTTGCTCTGTCCACTCCACGCATTGACCTGGTATTGCAGTATTTCCAGGACCGGTGCACCCTTTCCTTATGTGTTTACTAAAATCAGATTCCAAAAGTGCTTTTTGTGTTTGCCATTGTTTTTGTCTTTCGGATGGGATCTCCCCTTTTAATCCCATTATTTCAACACCTGTTGGACAATGCATTTGTACAGTCATGTGTGATAATGAGCTAATTTATTAAATGCAATTAATTAATACATTGCCACCTCTTGTTTTGTGTCGTCTGTGTTTCTGTGTTTCCGGCATTTCACATTGGAACAGCTCATTCACCTTCCTTGTCTTCTCTCCGCCCTCCCTCCTAGGTAGGTTAAAGAGCTGCACCTGAGCCAGCCACTGATTGATGCAGCACCATAGTCAAATAGTGGAGTGGAGTAGGGGAACAGCAAACAGCCATTAAAGCAGCCAGCCAGCCCGCCCGCCCGCCCGTCACAATGGACCTACCTGTGTACACTAGATGGATGTGATGGAATGTACTGTGGTCCCTACATTTCAAGAAGAAGTAAGAATTGCAGTTGCAACAAACCCTTCCTTGCCTACAAAGAGAGCAGCAATTTGGATTTGTTACTATGTTACCTGGAAGAATAACAAACTGTGCAAGGATGGAGGTTGTAGGAGCAAGGAGAACAAGTTGTCTGTAAAGTTGGTGGATGCCTATTTTCCATTTTGCAGTCCCTTGTCTCCCTCTTGTGGCCTCCTGGAGGCAACTAGCTGTGCAAAAAAAAGACAGCCTGGGGGCCGGCTGTTGCAGTGTTGCCCTCTCAGGCAACACTGAGTGACTGACTGAGCCGCACCGTCTTATATAAAGTTCAGACGGAACTTTGCACGTGTCATAGTGGAGACCTCAGGAGCCAGAGCCAGCTTTCTGACATCATAATGGGGCCTCAGAGATAAAAGCCTGGGCCCAGGCAGTGTTGGTCAGTGCTGCTCAGCAGGCAGCACTGGACTGGATTAAAGCTGATACAAGGTGTGAAAGGAGAAGGGGTGGCAGTGGGCATGCACTTACTGCTGCTGCTGCTGCTGCTGCTGCCAGTGTTTGCACGGCAGGAGGGCATTTGGGCGTTGCCAGGAAGGCGTTTTTATGTCGATTCCTCCTCTTTCAGCACTGCATTGTGGTGCAAGCAAAAGAAGCAAAACGCGCGGCACGTTCGGGTTATCGCTTCTCGGCCTTTTGGCTAAGATCAAGTGTAGTATCTGTTCTTATCAGTTTAATATCTGATACGTCCCCTATCTGGGGACCATATATTAAATGGATTTTTAGAACAGGGAGATGGAAATAGAGCTTGCTCTGTCCACTCCACGCATTGACCTGGTATTGCAGTATTTCCAGGACCGGTGCACCCTTTCCTTATGTGTTTGCTAAAATCAGATTCCAAAAGTGCTTTTTGTGTTTGCCATTGTTTTTGTCTTTCGGATGGGATCTCCCCTTTTAATCCCATTATTTCAACACCTGTTGGACAATGCATTTGTACAGTCATGTGTGATAATGAGCTAATTTATTAAATGCAATTAATTAATACATTGCCACCTCTTGTTTTGTGTCGTCTGTGTTTCTGTGTTTCCGGCATTTCACATTGGAACAGCTCATTCACCTTCCTTGTCTTCTCTCCGCCCTCCCTCCTAGGTAGGTTAAAGAGCTGCACCTGAGCCAGCCACTGATTGATGCAGCACCATAGTCAAATAGTGGAGTGGAGTAGGGGAACAGCAAACAGCCATTAAAGCAGCCAGCCCGCCCGCCCGCCCGTCACAATGGACCTACCTGTGTACACTAGATGGATGTGATGGAATGTACTGTGGTCCCTACATTTCAAGAAGAGGTAAGAATTGCAGTTGCAACAAACCCTTGCTTGCCTACAAAGAGAGCAGCAATTTGGATTTGTTACTATGTTACCTGGAAGAATAACAAACTGTGCAAGGATGGAGGTTGTAGGAGCAAGGAGAACAAGTTGTCTGTAAAGTTGGTGGATGCCTATTTTCCATTTTGCAGTCCCTTGTCTCCCTCTTGTGGCCTCCTGGAGGCAACTAGCTGTGCAAAAAAAAGACAGCCTGGGGGCCGGCTGTTGCAGTGTTGCCCTCTCAGGCAACACTGAGTGACTGACTGAGCCGCACCGTCTTATATAAAGTTCAGACGGAACTTTGCACGTGTCATAGTGGAGACCTCAGGAGCCAGAGCCAGCTTTCTGACATCATAATGGGGCCTCAGAGATAAAAGCCTGGGACCAGGCAGTGTTGGTCAGTGCTGCTCAGCAGGCAGCACTGGACTGGATTAAAGCTGATACAAGGTGTGAAAGGAGAAGGGGTGGCAGTGGGCATGCACTTACTGCTGCTGCTGCTGCCAGTGTTTGCACGGCAGGAGGGCATTTGGGCGTTGCCAGGAAGGCGTTTTTATGTCGATTCCTCCTCTTTCAGCACTGCATTGTGGTGCAAGCAAAAGAAGCAAAACGCGCGGCACGTTCGGGTTATCGCTTCTCGGCCTTTTGGCTAAGATCAAGTGTAGTATCTGTTCTTATCAGTTTAATATCTGATACGTCCCTATCTGGGGACCATATATTAAATGGATTTTTAGAACAGGGAGATGGAAATAGAGCTTGCTCTGTCCACTCCACGCATTGACCTGGTATTGCAGTATTTCCAGGACCGGTGCACCCTTTCCTTATGTGTTTACTAAAATCAGATTCCAAAAGTGCTTTTTGTGTTTGCCATTGTTTTTGTCTTTCGGATGGGATCTCCCCTTTTAATCCCATTATTTCAACACCTGTTGGACAATGCATTTGTACAGTCATGTGTGATAATGAGCTAATTTATTAAATGCAATTAATTAATACATTGCCACCTCTTGTTTTGTGTCGTCTGTGTTTCTGTGTTTCCGGCATTTCACATTGGAACAGCTCATTCACCTTCCTTGTCTTCTCTCCGCCCTCCCTCCTAGGTAGGTTAAAGAGCTGCACCTGAGCCAGCCACTGATTGATGCAGCACCATAGTCAAATAGTGGAGTGGAGTAGGGGAACAGCAAACAGCCATTAAAGCAGCCAGCCAGCCCGCCCGCCCGCCCGCCCGTCACAATGGACCTACCTGTGTACACTAGATGGATGTGATGGAATGTACTGTGGTCCCTACATTTCAAGAATAAGTAAGAATTGCAGTTGCAACAAACCCTTGCTTGCCTACAAAGAGAGCAGCAATTTGGATTTGTTACTATGTTACCTGGAAGAATAACAAACTGTGCAAGGATGGAGGTTGTAGGAGCAAGGAGAACAAGTTGTCTGTAAAGTTGGTGGATGCCTATTTTCCATTTTGCAGTCCCTTGTCTCCCTCTTGTGGCCTCCTGGAGGCAACTAGCTGTGCAAAAAAAAGACAGCCTGGGGGCCAGCTGTTGCAGTGTTGCCCTCTCAGGCAACACTGAGTGACTGACTGAGCCGCACCGTCTTATATAAAGTTCAGACGGAACTTTGCACGTGTCATAGTGGAGACCTCAGGAGCCAGAGCCAGCTTTCTGACATCATAATGGGGCCTCAGAGATAAAAGCCTGGGCCCAGGCAGTGTTGGTCAGTGCTGCTCAGCAGGCAGCACTGGACTGGATTAAAGCTGATACAAGGTGTGAAAGGAGAAGGGGTGGCAGTGGGCATGCACTTACTGCTGCTGCTGCTGCTGCTGCTGCTGCCAGTGTTTGCACGGCAGGAGGGCATTTGGGCGTTGCCAGGAAGGCGTTTTTATGTCGATTCCTCCTCTTTCAGCACTGAAATGTGGTGCAAGCAAAAGAAGCAAAACGCGCGGCACGTTCGGGTTATCGCTTCTCGGCCTTTTGGCTAAGATCAAGTGTAGTATCTGTTCTTATCAGTTTAATATCTGATACGTCCCCTATCTGGGGACCATATATTAAATGGATTTTTAGAACAGGGAGATGGAAATAGAGCTTGCTCTGTCCACTCCACGCATTGACCTGGTATTGCAGTATTTCCAGGACCGGTGCACCCTTTCCTTATGTGTTTACTAAAATCAGATTCCAAAAGTGCTTTTTGTGTTTGCCATTGTTTTTGTCTTTCGGATGGGATCTCCCCTTTTAATCCCATTATTTCAACACCTGTTGGACAATGCATTTGTACAGTCATGTGTGATAATGAGCTAATTTATTAAATGCAATTAATTAATACATTGCCACCTCTTGTTTTGTGTCGTCTGTGTTTCTGTGTTTCCGGCATTTCACATTGGAACAGCTCATTCACCTTCCTTGTCTTCTCTCCGCCCTCCCTCCTAGGTAGGTTAAAGAGCTGCACCTGAGCCAGCCACTGATTGATGCAGCACCATAGTCAAATAGTGGAGTGGAGTAGGGGAACAGCAAACAGCCATTAAAGCAGCCAGCCCGCCCGCCCGCCCGCCCGCCCGCCCGTCACAATGGACCTACCTGTGTACACTAGATGGATGTGATGGAATGTACTGTGGTCCCTACATTTCAAGAAGAAGTAAGAATTGCAGTTGCAACAAACCCTTGCTTGCCTACAAAGAGAGCAGCAATTTGGATTTGTTACTATGTTACCTGGAAGAATAACAAACTGTGCAAGGATGGAGGTTGTAGGAGCAAGGAGAACAAGTTGTCTGTAAAGTTGGTGGATGCCTATTTTCCATTTTGCAGTCCCTTGTCTCCCTCTTGTGGCCTCCTGGAGGCAACTAGCTGTGCAAAAAAAAGACAGCCTGGGGGCCGGCTGTTGCAGTGTTGCCCTCTCAGGCAACACTGAGTGACTGACTGAGCCGCACCGTCTTATATAAAGTTCAGACGGAACTTTGCACGTGTCATAGTGGAGACCTCAGGAGCCAGAGCCAGCTTTCTGACATCATAATGGGGCCTCAGAGATAAAAGCCTGGGCCCAGGCAGTGTTGGTCAGTGCTGCTCAGCAGGCAGCACTGGACTGGATTAAAGCTGATACAAGGTGTGAAAGGAGAAGGGGTGGCAGTGGGCATGCACTTACTGCTGCTGCTGCTGCTGCCAGTGTTTGCACGGCAGGAGGGCATTTGGGCGTTGCCAGGAAGGCGTTTTTATGTCGATTCCTCCTCTTTCAGCACTGCATTGTGGTGCAAGCAAAAGAAGCAAAACGCGCGGCACGTTCGGGTTATCGCTTCTCGGCCTTTTGGCTAAGATCAAGTGTAGTATCTGTTCTTATCAGTTTAATATCTGATACGTCCCCTATCTGGGGACCATATATTAAATGGATTTTTAGAACAGGGAGATGGAAATAGAGCTTGCTCTGTCCACTCCACGCATTGACCTGGTATTGCAGTATTTCCAGGACCGGTGCACCCTTTCCTTATGTGTTTACTAAAATCAGATTCCAAAAGTGCTTTTTGTGTTTGCCATTGTTTTTGTCTTTCGGATGGGATCTCCCCTTTTAATCCCATTATTTCAACACCTGTTGGACAATGCATTTGTACAGTCATGTGTGATAATGAGCTAATTTATTAAATGCAATTAATTAATACATTGCCACCTCTTGTTTGTGTCGTCTGTGTTTCTGTGTTTCCGGCATTTCACATTGGAACAGCTCATTCACCTTCCTTGTCTTCTCTCCGCCCTCCCTCCTAGGTAGGTTAAAGAGCTGCACCTGAGCCAGCCACTGATTGATGCAGCACCATAGTCAAATAGTGGAGTGGAGTAGGGGAACAGCAAACAGCCATTAAAGCAGCCTGCCCACCCGCCCGCCCGCCCGTCACAATGGACCTACCTGTGTACACTAGATGGATGTGATGGAATGTACTGTGGTCCCTACATTTCAAGAAGAAGTAAGAATTGCAGTTGCAACAAACCCTTGCTTGCCTACAAAGAGAGCAGCAATTTGGATTTGTTACTATGTTACCTGGAAGAATAACAAACTGTGCAAGGATGGAGGTTGTAGGAGCAAGGAGAACAAGTTGTCTGTAAAGTTGGTGGATGCCTATTTTCCATTTTGCAGTCCCTTGTCTCCCTCTTGTGGCCTCCTGGAGGCAACTAGCTGTGCAAAAAAAAGACAGCCTGGGGGCCGGCTGTTGCAGTGTTGCCCTCTCAGGCAACACTGAGTGACTGACTGAGCCGCACCGTCTTATATAAAGTTCAGACGGAACTTTGCACGTGTCATAGTGGAGACCTCAGGAGCCAGAGCCAGCTTTCTGACATCATAATGGGGCCTCAGAGATAAAAGCCTGGGCCCAGGCAGTGTTGGTCAGTGCTGCTCAGCAGGCAGCACTGGACTGGATTAAAGCTGATACAAGGTGTGAAAGGAGAAGGGGTGGCAGTGGGCATGCACTTACTGCTGCTGCTGCTGCTGCCAGTGTTTGCACGGCAGGAGGGCATTTGGGCGTTGCCAGGAAGGCGTTTTTATGTCGATTCCGCCTCTTTCAGCACTGCATTGTGGTGCAAGCAAAAGAAGCAAAACGCGCGGCACGTTCGGGTTATCGCTTCTCGGCCTTTTGGCTAAGATCAAGTGTAGTATCTGTTCTTATCAGTTTAATATCTGATACGTCCCCTATCTGGGGACCATATATTAAATGGATTTTTAGAACAGGGAGATGGAAATAGAGCTTGCTCTGTCCACTCCACGCATTGACCTGGTATTGCAGTATTTCCAGGACCGGTGCACCCTTTCCTTATGTGTTTACTAAAATCAGATTCCAAAAGTGCTTTTTGTGTTTGCCATTGTTTTTGTCTTTCGGATGGGATCTCCCCTTTTAATCCCATTATTTCAACACCTGTTGGACAATGCATTTGTACAGTCATGTGTGATAATGAGCTAATTTATTAAATGCAATTAATTAATACATTGCCACCTCTTGTTTTGTGTCGTCTGTGTTTCTGTGTTTCCGGCATTTCACATTGGAACAGCTCATTCACCTTCCTTGTCTTCTCTCCGCCCTCCCTCCTAGGTAGGTTAAAGAGCTGCACCTGAGCCAGCCACTGATTGATGCAGCACCATAGTCAAATAGTGGAGTGGAGTAGGGGAACAGCAAACAGCCATTAAAGCAGCCAGCCCACCCGCCCGCCCGCCCGTCACAATGGACCTACCTGTGTACACTAGATGGATGTGATGGAATGTACTGTGGTCCCTACATTTCAAGAAGAAGTAAGAATTGCAGTTGCAACAAACCCTTGCTTGCCTACAAAGAGAGCAGCAATTTGGATTTGTTACTATGTTACCTGGAAGAATAACAAACTGTGCAAGGATGGAGGTTGTAGGAGCAAGGAGAACAAGTTGTCTGTAAAGTTGGTGGATGCCTATTTTCCATTTTGCAGTCCCTTGTCTCCCTCTTGTGGCCTCCTGGAGGCAACTAGCTGTGCAAAAAAAAGACAGCCTGGGGGCCGGCTGTTGCAGTGTTGCCCTCTCAGGCAACACTGAGTGACTGACTGAGCCGCACCGTCTTATATAACGTTCAGACGGAACTTTGCACGTGTCATAGTGGAGACCTCAGGAGCCAGAGCCAGCTTTCTGACATCATAATGGGGCCTCAGAGATAAAAGCCTGGGCCCAGGCAGTGTTGGTCAGTGCTGCTCAGCAGGCAGCACTGGACTGGATTAAAGCTGATACAAGGTGTGAAAGGAGAAGGGGTGGCAGTGGGCATGCACTTACTGCTGCTGCTGCTGCTGCCAGTGTTTGCACGGCAGGAGGGCATTTGGGCGTTGCCAGGAAGGCGTTTTTATGTCGATTCCTCCTCTTTCAGCACTGCATTGTGGTGCAAGCAAAAGAAGCAAAACGCGCGGCACGTTCGGGTTATCGCTTCTCGGCCTTTTGGCTAAGATCAAGTGTAGTATCTGTTCTTATCAGTTTAATATCTGATACGTCCCCTATCTGGGGACCATATATTAAATGGATTTTTAGAACAGGGAGATGGAAATAAAGCTTGCTCTGTCCACTCCACGCATTGACCTGGTATTGCAGTATTTCCAGGACCGGTGCACCCTTTCCTTATGTGTTTACTAAAATCAGATTCCAAAAGTGCTTTTTGTGTTTGCCATTGTTTTTGTCTTTCGGATGGGATCTCCCCTTTTAATCCCATTATTTCAACACCTGTTGGACAATGCATTTGTACAGTCATGTGTGATAATGAGCTAATTTATTAAATGCAATTAATTAATACATTGCCACCTCTTGTTTTGTGTCGTCTGTGTTTCTGTGTTTCCGGCATTTCACATTGGAACAGCTCATTCACCTTCCTTGTCTTCTCTCCGCCCTCCCTCCTAGGTAGGTTAAAGAGCTGCACCTGAGCCAGCCACTGATTGATGCAGCACCATAGTCAAATAGTGGAGTGGAGTAGGGGAACAGCAAACAGCCATTAAAGCAGCCAGCCCGCCCGCCCGCCCGCCCGTCACAATGGACCTACCTGTGTACACTAGATGGATGTGATGGAATGTACTGTGGTCCCTACATTTCAAGAAGAAGTAAGAATTGCAGTTGCAACAAACCCTTGCTTGCCTACAAAGAGAGCAGAAATTTGGATTTGTTACTATGTTACCTGGAAGAATAACAAACTGTGCAAGGATGGAGGTTGTAGGAGCAAGGAGAACAAGTTGTCTGTAAAGTTGGTGGATGCCTATTTTCCATTTTGCAGTCCCTTGTCTCCCTCTTGTGGCCTCCTGGAGGCAACTAGCTGTGCAAAAAAAAGACAGCCTGGGGGCCGGCTGTTGCAGTGTTGCCCTCTCAGGCAACACTGAGTGACTGACTGAGCCGCACCGTCTTATATAAAGTTCAGACGGAACTTTGCACGTGTCATAGTGGAGACCTCAGGAGCCAGAGCCAGCTTTCTGACATCATAATGGGGCCTCAGAGATAAAAGCCTGGGCCCAGGCAGTGTTGGTCAGTGCTGCTCAGCAGGCAGCACTGGACTGGATTAAAGCTGATACAAGGTGTGAAAGGAGAAGGGGTGGCAGTGGGCATGCACTTACTGCTGCTGCTGCTGCTGCTGCCAGTGTTTGCACGGCAGGAGGGCATTTGGGCGTTGCCAGGAAGGCGTTTTTATGTCGATTCCTCCTCTTTCAGCACTGCATTGTGGTGCAAGCAAAAGAAGCAAAACTCGCGGCACGTTCGGGTTATCGCTTCTCGGCCTTTTGGCTAAGATCAAGTGTAGTATCTGTTCTTATCAGTTTAATATCTGATACGTCCCCTATCTGGGGACCATATATTAAATGGATTTTTAGAACAGGGAGATGGAAATAGAGCTTGCTCTGTCCACTCCACGCATTGACCTGGTATTGCAGTATTTCCAGGACCGGTGCACCCTTTCCTTATGTGTTTACTAAAATCAGATTCCAAAAGTGCTTTTTGTGTTTGCCATTGTTTTTGTCTTTCGGATGGGATCTCCCCTTTTAATCCCATTATTTCAACACCTGTTGGACAATGCATTTGTACAGTCATGTGTGATAATGAGCTAATTTATTAAATGCAATTAATTAATACATTGCCACCTCTTGTTTTGTGTCGTCTGTGTTTCTGTGTTTCCGGCATTTCACATTGGAACAGCTCATTCACCTTCCTTGTCTTCTCTCCGCCCTCCCTCCTAGGTAGGTTAAAGAGCTGCACCTGAGCCAGCCACTGATTGATGCAGCACCATAGTCAAATAGTGGAGTGGAGTAGGGGAACAACAAACAGCCATTAAAGCAGCCAGCCCGCCCGCCCGCCCGCCCGCCCGTCACAATGGACCTACCTGTGTACACTAGATGGATGTGATGGAATGTACTGTGGTCCCTACATTTCAAGAAGAAGTAAGAATTGCAGTTGCAACAAACCCTTGCTTGCCTACAAAGAGAGCAGAAATTTGGATTTGTTACTATGTTACCTGGAAGAATAACAAACTGTGCAAGGATGGAGGTTGTAGGAGCAAGGAGAACAAGTTGTCTGTAAAGTTGGTGGATGCCTATTTTCCATTTTGCAGTCCCTTGTCTCCCTCTTGTGGCCTCCTGGAGGCAACTAGCTGTGCAAAAAAAAGACAGCCTGGGGGCCGGCTGTTGCAGTGTTGCCCTCTCAGGCAACACTGAGTGACTGACTGAGCCGCACCGTCTTATATAAAGTTCAGACGGAACTTTGCACGTGTCATAGTGGAGACCTCAGGAGCCAGAGCCAGCTTTCTGACATCATAATGGGGCCTCAGAGATAAAAGCCTGGGCCCAGGCAGTGTTGGTCAGTGCTGCTCAGCAGGCAGCACTGGACTGGATTAAAGCTGATACAAGGTGTGAAAGGAGAAGGGGTGGCAGTGGGCATGCACTTACTGCTGCTGCTGCTGCTGCTGCCAGTGTTTGCACGGCAGGAGGGCATTTGGGCGTTGCCAGGAAGGCGTTTTTATGTCGATTCCTCCTCTTTCAGCACTGCATTGTGGTGCAAGCAAAAGAAGCAAAACTCGCGGCACGTTCGGGTTATCGCTTCTCGGCCTTTTGGCTAAGATCAAGTGTAGTATCTGTTCTTATCAGTTTAATATCTGATACGTCCCCTATCTGGGGACCATATATTAAATGGATTTTTAGAACAGGGAGATGGAAATAGAGCTTGCTCTGTCCACTCCACGCATTGACCTGGTATTGCAGTATTTCCAGGACCGGTGCACCCTTTCCTTATGTGTTTACTAAAATCAGATTCCAAAAGTGCTTTTTGTGTTTGCCATTGTTTTTGTCTTTCGGATGGGATCTCCCCTTTTAATCCCATTATTTCAACACCTGTTGGACAATGCATTTGTACAGTCATGTGTGATAATGAGCTAATTTATTAAATGCAATTAATTAATACATTGCCACCTCTTGTTTTGTGTCGTCTGTGTTTCTGTGTTTCCGGCATTTCACATTGGAACAGCTCATTCACCTTCCTTGTCTTCTCTCCGCCCTCCCTCCTAGGTAGGTTAAAGAGCTGCACCTGAGCCAGCCACTGATTGATGCAGCACCATAGTCAAATAGTGGAGTGGAGTAGGGGAACAACAAACAGCCATTAAAGCAGCCAGCCCGCCCGCCCGCCCGCCCGCCCGTCACAATGGACCTACCTGTGTACACTAGATGGATGTGATGGAATGTACTGTGGTCCCTACATTTCAAGAAGAAGTAAGAATTGCAGTTGCAACAAACCCTTGCTTGCCTACAAAGAGAGCAGAAATTTGGATTTGTTACTATGTTACCTGGAAGAATAACAAACTGTGCAAGGATGGAGGTTGTAGGAGCAAGGAGAACAAGTTGTCTGTAAAGTTGGTGGATGCCTATTTTCCATTTTGCAGTCCCTTGTCTCCCTCTTGTGGCCTCCTGGAGGCAACTAGCTGTGCAAAAAAAAGACAGCCTGGGGGCCGGCTGTTGCAGTGTTGCCCTCTCAGGCAACACTGAGTGACTGACTGAGCCGCACCGTCTTATATAAAGTTCAGACGGAACTTTGCACGTGTCATAGTGGAGACCTCAGGAGCCAGAGCCAGCTTTCTGACATCATAATGGGGCCTCAGAGATAAAAGCCTGGGCCCAGGCAGTGTTGGTCAGTGCTGCTCAGCAGGCAGCACTGGACTGGATTAAAGCTGATACAAGGTGTGAAAGGAGAAGGGGTGGCAGTGGGCATGCACTTACTGCTGCTGCTGCTGCTGCTGCCAGTGTTTGCACGGCAGGAGGGCATTTGGGTGTTGCCAGGAAGGCGTTTTTATGTCGATTCCTCCTCTTTCAGCACTGCATTGTGGTGCAAGCAAAAGAAGCAAAACGCGCGGCACGTTCGGGTTATCGCTTCTCGGCCTTTTGGCTAAGATCAAGTGTAGTATCTGTTCTTATCAGTTTAATATCTGATACGTCCCCTATCTGGGGACCATATATTAAATGGATTTTTAGAACAGGGAGATGGAAATAGAGCTTGCTCTGTCCACTCCACGCATTGACCTGGTATTGCCGTATTTCCAGGACCGGTGCACCCTTTCCTTATGTGTTTACTAAAATCAGATTCCAAAAGTGCTTTTTGTGTTTGCCATTGTTTTTGTCTTTCGGATGGGATCTCCCCTTTTAATCCCATTATTTCAACACCTGTTGGACAATGCATTTGTACAGTCATGTGTGATAATGAGCTAATTTATTAAATGCAATTAATTAATACATTGCCACCTCTTGTTTTGTGTCGTCTGTGTTTCTGTGTTTCCGGCATTTCACATTGGAACAGCTCATTCACCTTCCTTGTCTTCTCTCCGCCCTCCCTCCTAGGTAGGTTAAAGAGCTGCACCTGAGCCAGCCACTGATTGATGCAGCACCATAGTCAAATAGTGGAGTGGAGTAGGGGAACAGCAAACAGCCATTAAAGCAGCCAGCCCGCCCGCCCGCCCGTCACAATGGACCTACCTGTGTACACTAGATGGATGTGATGGAATGTACTGTGGTCCCTACATTTCAAGAAGAAGTAAGAATTGCAGTTGCAACAAACCCTTGCTTGCCTACAAAGAGAGCAGCAATTTGGATTTGTTACTATGTTACCTGGAAGAATAACAAACTGTGCAAGGATGGAGGTTGTAGGAGCAAGGAGAACAAGTTGTCTAAAGTTGGTGGATGCTTTTTTTCCATTTTGCAGTCCTTTGTCTCCCTCTTGTGGCCTCCTGGAGGCAACTAGCTGTGCAAAAAAAAGACAGCCTGGGGGCCGGCTGTTGCAGTGTTGCCCTCTCAGGCAACACTGAGTGACTGACTGAGCCGCACCGTCTTATATAAAGTTCAGACGGAACTTTGCACGTGTCATAGTGGAGACCTCAGGAGCCAGAGCCAGCTTTCTGACATCATAATGGGGCCTCAGAGATAAAAGCCTGGGCCCAGGCAGTGTTGGTCAGTGCTGCTCAGCAGGCAGCACTGGACTGGATTAAAGCTGATACAAGGTGTGAAAGGAGAAGGGGTGGCAGTGGGCATGCACTTACTGCTGCTGCTGCTGCTGCTGCTGCCAGTGTGTGCACGGCAGGAGGGCATTTGGGCGCTGCCAGGAAGGCGTTTTTATGTCGATTCCTCCTCTTTCAGCACTGCATTGTGGTGCATTCAAAAGAAGCAAAACGCGCGGCACGTTCGGGTTATCGCTTCTCGGCCTTTTGGCTAAGATCAAGTGTAGTATCTGTTCTTATCAGTTTAATATCTGATACGTCCCCTATCTGGGGACCATATATTAAATGGATTTTTAGAACAGGGAGATGGAAATAGAGCTTGCTCTGTCCACTCCACGCATTGACCTGGTATTGCAGTATTTCCAGGACCGGTGCACCCTTTCCTTATGTGTTTACTAAAATCAGATTCCAAAAGTGCTTTTTGTGTTTGCCATTGTTTTTGTCTTTCGGATGGGATCTCCCCTTTTAATCCCATTATTTCAACACCTGTTGGACAATGCATTTGTACAGTCATGTGTGATAATGAGCTAATTTATTAAATGCAATTAATTAATACATTGCCACCTCTTGTTTTGTGTCGTCTGTGTTTCTGTGTTTCCGGCATTTCACATTGGAACAGCTCATTCACCTTCCTGGTCTTCTCTCAGCCCTCCCTCCTAGGTAGGTTAAAGAGCTGCAACTGAGCCAGCCACTGATTGATGCAGCACCATAGTCAAATAGTGGAGTGGAGTAGGGGAACAGCAAACAGCCATTAAAGCAGCCAGCCCGCCCGTCACAATGGACCTACCTGTGTACACTAGATGGATGTGATGGAATGTACTGTGGTCCCTACATTTCAAGAAGAAGTAAGAATTGCAGTTGCAACAAACCCTTGCTTGCCTACAAAGAGAGCAGCAATTTGGATTTGTTACTATGTTACCTGGAAGAATAACAAACTGTGCAAGGATGGAGGTTGTAGGAGCAAGGAGAACAAGTTGTCTGTAAAGTTGGTGGATGCCTATTTTCCATTTTGCAGTCCCTTGTCTCCCTCTTGTGGCCTCCTGGAGGCAACTAGCTGTGCAAAAAAAAGACAGCCTGGGGGCCGGCTGTTGCAGTGTTGCCCTCTCAGGCAACACTGAGTGACTGACTGAGCCGCACCGTCTTATATAAAGTTCAGACGGAACTTTGCACGTGTCATAGTGGAGACCTCAGGAGCCAGAGCCAGCTTTCTGACATCATAATGGGGCCTCAGAGATAAAAGCCTGGGCCCAGGCAGTGTTGGTCAGTGCTGCTCAGCAGGCAGCACTGGACTGGATTAAAGCTGATACAAGGTGTGAAAGGAGAAGGCGTGGCAGTGGGCATGCACTTACTGCTGCTGCTGCTGCTGCTGCTGCTGCCAGTGTTTGCACGGCAGGAGGGCATTTGGGCGTTGCCAGGAAGGCGTTTTTATGTCGATTCCTCCTCTTTCAACACTGCATTGTGGTGCAAGCAAAAGAAGCAAAACGCGCGGCACGTTCGGGTTATCGCTTCTCGGCCTTTTGGCTAAGATCAAGTGTAGTATCTGTTCTTATCAGTTTAATATCTGATACGTCCCCTATCTGGGGACCATATATTAAATGGATTTTTAGAACAGGGAGATGGAAATAGAGCTTGCTCTGTCCACTCCACGCATTGACCTGGTATTGCAGTATTTCCAGGACCGGTGCACCCTTTCCTTATGTGTTTACTAAAATCAGATTCCAAAAGTGCTTTTTGTGTTTGCCATTGTTTTTGTCTTTCGGATGGGATCTCCCCTTTTAATCCCATTATTTCAACACCTGTTGGACAATGCATTTGTACAGTCATGTGTGATAATGAGCTAATTTATTAAATGCAATTAATTAATACATTGCCACCTCTTGTTTTGTGTCGTCTGTGTTTCTGTGTTTCCGGCATTTCACATTGGAACAGCTCATTCACCTTCCTTGTCTTCTCTCCGCCCTCCCTCCTAGGTAGGTTAAAGAGCTGCACCTGAGCCAGCCACTGATTGATGCAGCACCATAGTCAAATAGTGGAGTGGAGTAGGGGAACAGCAAACAGCCATTAAAGCAGCCAGCCCGCCCGCCCGCCCGTCACAATGGACCTACCTGTGTACACTAGATGGATGTGATGGAATGTACTGTGGTCCCTACATTTCAAGAAGAAGTAAGAATTGCAGTTGCAACAAACCCTTGCTTGCCTACAAAGAGAGCAGCAATTTGGATTTGTTACTATGTTACCTGGAAGAATAACAAACTGTGCAAGGATGGAGGTTGTAGGAGCAAGGAGAACAAGTTGTCTGTAAAGTTGGTGGATGCTTTTTTTCCATTTTGCAGTCCCTTGTCTCCCTCTTGTGGCCTCCTGGAGGCAACTAGCTGTGCAAAAAAAAGACAGCCTGGGGGCCGGCTGTTGCAGTGTTGCCCTCTCAGGCAACACTGAGTGACTGACTGAGCCGCACCGTCTTATATAAAGTTCAGACGGAACTTTGCACGTGTCATAGTGGAGACCTCAGGAGCCAGAGCCAGCTTTCTGACATCATAATGGGGCCTCAGAGATAAAAGCCTGGGCCCAGGCAGTGTTGGTCAGTGCTGCTCAGCAGGCAGCACTGGACTGGATTAAAGCTGATACAAGGTGTGAAAGGAGAAGGGGTGGCAGTGGGCATGCACTTACTGCTGCTGCTGCTGCTGCCAGTGTTTGCACGGCAGGAGGGCATTTGGGCGTTGCCAGGAAGGCGTTTTTATGTCGATTCCTCCTCTTTCAGCACTGCATTGTGGTGCAAGCAAAAGAAGCAAAACGCGCGGCACGTTCGGGTTATCGCTTCTCGGCCTTTTGGCTAAGATCAAGTGTAGTATCTGTTCTTATCAGTTTAATATCTGATACGTCCCCTATCTGGGGACCATATATTAAATGGATTTTTAGAACAGGGAGATGGAAATAGAGCTTGCTCTGTCCACTCCACGCATTGACCTGGTATTGCAGTATTTCCAGGACCGGTGCACCCTTTCCTTATGTGTTTACTAAAATCAGATTCCAAAAGTGCTTTTTGTGTTTGCCATTGTTTTTGTCTTTCGGATGGGATCTCCCCTTTTAATCCCATTATTTCAACACCTGTTGGACAATGCATTTGTACAGTCATGTGTGATAATGAGCTAATTTATTAAATGCAATTAATTAATACATTGCCACCTCTTGTTTTGTGTCGTCTGTGTTTCTGTGTTTCCGGCATTTCACATTGGAACAGCTCATTCACCTTCCTTGTCTTCTCTCCGCCCTCCCTCCTATGTAGGTTAAAGAGCTGCACCTGAGCCAGCCACTGATTGATGCAGCACCATAGTCAAATAGTGGAGTGGAGTAGGGGAACAGCAAACAGCCATTAAAGCAGCCAGCCCGCCCGCCCGCCCGTCACAATGGACCTACCTGTGTACACTAGATGGATGTGATGGAATGTACTGTGGTCCCTACATTTCAAGAAGAAGTAAGAATTGCAGTTGCAACAAACCCTTGCTTGCCTACAAAGAGAGCAGCAATTTGGATTTGTTACTATGTTACCTGGAAGAATAACAAACTGTGCAAGGATGGAGGTTGTAGGAGCAAGGAGAACAAGTTGTCTGTAAAGTTGGTGGATGCCTATTTTCCATTTTGCAGTCCCTTGTCTCCCTCTTGTGGCCTCCTGGAGGCAACTAGCTGTGCAAAAAAAAGACAGCCTGGGGGCCGGCTGTTGCAGTGTTGCCCTCTCAGGCAACACTGAGTGACTGACTGAGCCGCACCGTCTTATATAAAGTTCAGACGGAACTTTGCACGTGTCATAGTGGAGACCTCAGGAGCCAGAGCCAGCTTTCTGACATCATAATGGGGCCTCAGAGATAAAAGCCTGGGCCCAGGCAGTGTTGGTCAGTGCTGCTCAGCAGGCAGCACTGGACTGGATTAAAGCTGATACAAGGTGTGAAAGGAGAAGGGGTGGCAGTGGGCATGCACTTACTGCTGCTGCCAGTGTTTGCACGGCAGGAGGGCATTTGGGCGTTGCCAGGAAGGCGTTTTTATGTCGATTCCTCCTCTTTCAGCACTGCATTGTGGTGCAAGCAAAAGAAGCAAAACGCGCGGCACGTTCGGGTTATCGCTTCTCGGCCTTTTGGCTAAGATCAAGTGTAGTATCTGTTCTTATCAGTTTAATATCTGATACGTCCCCTATCTGGGGACCATATATTAAATGGATTTTTAGAACAGGGAGATGGAAATAGAGCTTGCTCTGTCCACTCCACGCATTGACCTGGTATTGCAGTATTTCCAGGACCGGTGCACCCTTTCCTTATGTGTTTACTAAAATCAGATTCCAAAAGTGCTTTTTGTGTTTGCCATTGTTTTTGTCTTTCGGATGGGATCTCCCCTTTTAATCCCATTATTTCAACACCTGTTGGACAATGCATTTGTACAGTCATGTGTGATAATGAGCTAATTTATTAAATGCAATTAATTAATACATTGCCACCTCTTGTTTTGTGTCGTCTGTGTTTCTGTGTTTCCGGCATTTCACATTGGAACAGCTCATTCACCTTCCTTGTCTTCTCTCCGCCCTCCCTCCTAGGTAGGTTAAAGAGCTGCACCTGAGCCAGCCACTGATTGATGCAGCACCATAGTCAAATAGTGGAGTGGAGTAGGGGAACAGCAAACAGCCATTAAAGCAGCCAGCCCGCCCGCCCGCCCGCCCGTCACAATGGACCTACCTGTGTACACTAGATGGATGTGATGGAATGTACTGTGGTCCCTACATTTCAAGAAGAAGTAAGAATTGCAGTTGCAACAAACCCTTGCTTGCCTACAAAGAGAGCAGCAATTTGGATTTGTTACTATGTTACCTGGAAGAATAACAAACTGTGCAAGGATGGAGGTTGTAGGAGCAAGGAGAACAAGTTGTCTGTAAAGTTGGTGGATGCCTATTTTCCATTTTGCAGTCCCTTGTCTCCCTCTTGTGGCCTCCTGGAGGCAACTAGCTGTGCAAAAAAAAGACAGCCTGGGGGCCGGCTGTTGCAGTGTTGCCCTCTCAGGCAACACTGAGTGACTGACTGAGCCACACCGTCTTATATAAAGTTCAGACGGAACTTTGCACGTGTCATAGTGGAGACCTCAGGAGCCAGAGCCAGCTTTCTGACATCATAATGGGGCCTCAGAGATAAAAGCCTGGGCCCAGGCAGTGTTGGTCAGTGCTGCTCAGCAGGCAGCACTGGACTGGATTAAAGCTGATACAAGGTGTGAAAGGAGAAGGGGTGGCAGTGGGCATGCACTTATTGCTGCTGCTGCTGCTGCCAGTGTTTGCACGGCAGGAGGGCATTTGGGCGTTGCCAGGAAGGCGTTTTTATGTCGATTCCTCCTCTTTCAGCACTGCATTGTGGTGCAAGCAAAAGAAGCAAAACGCGCGGCACGTTCGGGTTATCGCTTCTCGGCCTTTTGGTTAAGATCAAGTGTAGTATCTGTTCTTATCAGTTTAATATCTGATACGTCCCCTATCTGGGGACCATATATTAAATGGATTTTTAGAACAGGGAGATGGAAATAGAGCTTGCTCTATCCACTCCACGCATTGACCTGGTATTGCAGTATTTCCAGGACCGGTGCACCCTTTCCTTATGTGTTTACTAAAATCAGATTCCAAAAGTGCTTTTTGTGTTTGCCATTGTTTTTGTCTTTCGGATGGGATCTCTCCTTTTAATCCCATTATTTCAACACCTGTTGGACAATGCATTTGTACAGTCATGTGTGATAATGAGCTAATTTATTAAATGCAATTAATTAATACATTGCCACCTCTTGTTTTGTGTCGTCTGTGTTTCTGTGTTTCCGGCATTTCACATTGGAACAGCTCATTCACCTTCCTTGTCTTCTCTCCGCCCTCCCTCCTAGGTAGGTTAAAGAGCTGCACCTGAGCCAGCCACTGATTGATGCAGCACCATTGTCAAATAGTGGAGTGGAGTAGGGGAACAGCAAACAGCCATTAAAGCAGCCAGCCCGCCCGCCCGTCACAATGGACCTACCTGTGTACACTAGATGGATGTGATGGAATGTACTGTGGTCCCTACATTTCAAGAAGAAGTAAGAATTGCAGTTGCAACAAACCCTTGCTTGCCTACAAAGAGAGCAGCAATTTGGATTTGTTACTATGTTACCTGGAAGAATAACAAACTGTGCAAGGATGGAGGTTGTAGGAGCAAGGAGAACAAGTTGTCTGTAAAGTTGGTGGATGCCTATTTTCCATTTTGCAGTCCCTTGTCTCCCTCTTGTGGCCTCCTGGAGGCAACTAGCTGTGCAAAAAAAAGACAGCCTGGGGGCCGGCTGTTGCAGTGTTGCCCTCTCAGGCAACACTGAGTGACTGACTGAGCCGCACCGTCTTATATAAAGTTCAGACGGAACTTTGCACGTGTCATAGTGGAGACCTCAGGAGCCAGAGCCAGCTTTCTGACATCATAATGGGGCCTCAGAGATAAAAGCCTGGGCCCAGGCAGTGTTGGTCAGTGCTGCTCAGCAGGCAGCACTGGACTGGATTAAAGCTGATACAAGGTGTGAAAGGAGAAGGGGTGGCAGTGGGCATGCACTTACTGCTGCTGCTGCTGCTGCTGCTGCCAGTGTTTGCACGGCAGGAGGGCATTTGGGCGTTGCCAGGAAGGCGTTTTTATGTCGATTCCTCCTCTTTCAGCACTGCATTGTGGTGCAAGCAAAAGAAGCAAAACGCGCGGCACGTTCGGGTTATCGCTTCTCGGCCTTTTGGCTAAGATCAAGTGTAGTATCTGTTCTTATCAGTTTAATATCTGATACGTCCCCTATCTGGGGACCATATATTAAATGGATTTTTAGAACAGGGAGATGGAAATAGAGCTTGCTCTGTCCACTCCACGCATTGACCTGGTATTGCAGTATTTCCAGGACCGGTGCACCCTTTCCTTATGTGTTTACTAAAATCAGATTCCAAAAGTGCTTTTTGTGTTTGCCATTGTTTTTGTCTTTCGGATGGGATCTCCCCTTTTAATCCCATTATTTCAACACCTGTTGGACAATGCATTTGTACAGTCATGTGTGATAATGAGCTAATTTATTAAATGCAATTAATTAATACATTGCCACCTCTTGTTTTGTGTCGTCTGTGTTTCTGTGTTTCCGGCATTTCACATTGGAACAGCTCATTCACCTTCCTTGTCTTCTCTCCGCCCTCCCTCCTAGGTAGGTTAAAGAGCTGCACCTGAGCCAGCCACTGATTGATGCAGCACCATAGTCAAATAGTGGAGTGGAGTAGGGGAACAGCAAACAGCCATTAAAGCAGCCAGCCCGCCCGCCCGCCCGTCACAATGGACCTACCTGTGTACACTAGATGGATGTGATGGAATGTACTGTGGTCCCTACATTTCAAGAAGAAGTAAGAATTGCAGTTGCAACAAACCCTTGCTTGCCTACAAAGAGAGCAGCAATTTGGATTTGTTACTATGTTACCTGGAAGAATAACAAACTGTGCAAGGATGGAGGTTGTAGGAGCAAGGAGAACAAGTTGTCTGTAAAGTTGGTGGATGCCTATTTTCCATTTTGCAGTCCCTTGTCTCCCTCTTGTGGCCTCCTGGAGGCAACTAGCTGTGCAAAAAAAAAGACAGCCTGGGGGCCGGCTGTTGCAGTGTTGCCCTCTCAGGCAACACTGAGTGACTGACTGAGCCGCACCGTCTTATATAAAGTTCAGACGGAACTTTGCACGTGTCATAGTGGAGACCTCAGGAGCCAGAGCCAGCTTTCTGACATCATAATGGGGCCTCAGAGATAAAAGCCTGGGCCCAGGCAGTGTTGGTCAGTGCTGCTCAGCAGGCAGCACTGGACTGGATTAAAGCTGATACAAGGTGTGAAAGGAGAAGGGGTGGCAGTGGGCATGCACTTACTGCTGCTGCTGCTGCTGCTGCTGCTGCTGCTGCCAGTGTTTGCACGGCAGGAGGGCATTTGGGCGTTGCCAGGAAGGCGTTTTTATGTCGATTCCTCCTCTTTCAGCACTGCATTGTGGTGCAAGCAAAAGAAGCAAATCCTGTCTTGCTTCCTCTCCGGCCTTTATTCACCTCCCGCTTAGTAGCTGTGAGTGTGTGTGAGCCTGCAGGGCCCCATGGAATTGCCTAGGAGTAGGCTGAATCGCTGCAAGGGGTGAACAGCAGTATTGGGCAGGCTCGGTCAACGCGCGGCCCGTTCGGGTTATCGCTTCTCGGCCTTTTGGCTAAGATCAAGTGTAGTATCTGTTCTTATCAGTTTAATATCTGATACGTCCCCTATCTGGGGACCATATATTAAATGGATTTTTAGAACAGGGAGATGGAAATAGAGCTTGCTCTGTCCACTCCACGCATTGACCTGGTATTGCAGTATTTCCAGGACCGGTGCACCCTTTCCTTATGTGTTTACTAAAATCAGATTCCAAAAGTGCTTTTTGTGTTTGCCATTGTTTTTGTCTTTCGGATGGGATCTCCCCTTTTAATCCCATTATTTCAACACCTGTTGGACAATGCATTTGTACAGTCATGTGTGATAATGAGCTAATTTATTAAATGCAATTAATTAATACATTGCCACCTCTTGTTTTGTGTCGTCTGTGTTTCTGTGTTTCCGGCATTTCACATTGGAACAGCTCATTCACCTTCCTTGTCTTCTCTCCGCCCTCCCTCCTAGGTAGGTTAAAGAGCTGCACCTGAGCCAGCCACTGATTGATGCAGCACCATAGTCAAATAGTGGAGTGGAGTAGGGGAACAGCAAACAGCCATTAAAGCAGCCAGCCCGCCCGCCCGCCCGTCACAATGGACCTACCTGTGTACACTAGATGGATGTGATGGAATGTACTGTGGTCCCTACATTTCAAGAAGAAGTAAGAATTGCAGTTGCAACAAACCCTTGCTTGCCTACAAAGAGAGCAGCAATTTGGATTTGTTACTATGTTACCTGGAAGAATAACAAACTGTGCAAGGATGGAGGTTGTAGGAGCAAGGAGAACAAGTTGTCTGTAAAGTTGGTGGATGCCTATTTTCCATTTTGCAGTCCCTTGTCTCCCTCTTGTGGCCTCCTGGAGGCAACTAGCTGTGCAAAAAAAAGACAGCCTGGGGGCCGGCTGTTGCAGTGTTGCCCTCTCAGGCAACACTGAGTGACTGACTGAGCCGTACCGTCTTATATAAAGTTCAGACGGAACTTTGCACGTGTCATAGTGGAGACCTCAGGAGCCAGAGCCAGCTTTCTGACATCATAATGGGGCCTCAGAGATAAAAGCCTGGGCCCAGGCAGTGTTGGTCAGTGCTGCTCAGCAGGCAGCACTGGACTGGATTAAAGCTGATACAAGGTGTGAAAGGAGAAGGGGTGGCAGTGGGCATGCACTTACTGCTGCTGCTGCTGCTGCTGCCAGTGTTTGCACGGCAGGAGGGCATTTGGGCGTTGCCAGGAAGGCGTTTTTATGTCAATTCCTCCTCTTTCAGCACTGCATTGTGGTGCAAGCAAAAGAAGCAAATCCTGTCTTGCTTCCTCTCCGGCCTTTATTCACCTCCCGCTTAGTAGCTGTGAGTGTGTGTGAGCCTGCAGGGCCCCATGGAATTGCCTAGGAGTAGGCTGAATCGCGGCAAGGGGTGAACAGCAGTATTGGGCAGGCTCGGTCAACGCGCGGCCCGTTCGGGTTATCGCTTCTCGGCCTTTTGGCTAAGATCAAGTGTAGTATCTGTTCTTATCAGTTTAATATCTGATACGTCCCCTATCTGGGGACCATATATTAAATGGATTTTTAGAACAGGGAGATGGAAATAGAGCTTGCTCTGTCCACTCCACGCATTGACCTGGTATTGCAGTATTTCCAGGACCGGTGCACCCTTTCCTTATGTGTTTACTAAAATCAGATTCCAAAAGTGCTTTTTGTGTTTGCCATTGTTTTTGTCTTTCGGATGGGATCTCCCCTTTTAATCCCATTATTTCAACACCTGTTGGACAATGCATTTGTACAGTCATGTGTGATAATGAGCTAATTTATTAAATGCAATTAATTAATACATTGCCACCTCTTGTTTTGTGTCGTCTGTGTTTCTGTGTTTCCGGCATTTCACATTGGAACAGCTCATTCACCTTCCTTGTCTTCTCTCCGCCCTCCCTCCTAGGTAGGTTAAAGAGCTGCACCTGAGCCAGCCACTGATTGATGCAGCACCATAGTCAAATAGTGGAGTGGAGTAGGGGAACAGCAAACAGCCATTAAAGCAGCCAGCCCGCCCGCCCGCCCGTCACAATGGACCTACCTGTGTACACTAGATGGATGTGATGGAATGTACTGTGGTCCCTACATTTCAAGAAGAAGTAAGAATTGCAGTTGCAACAAACCCTTGCTTGCCTACAAAGAGAGCAGCAATTTGGATTTGTTACTATGTTACCTGGAAGAATAACAAACTGTGCAAGGATGGAGGTTGTAGGAGCAAGGAGAACAAGTTGTCTGTAAAGTTGGTGGATGCCTATTTTCCATTTTGCAGTCCCTTGTCTCCCTCTTGTGGCCTCCTGGAGGCAACTAGCTGTGCAAAAAAAAGACAGCCTGGGGGCCGGCTGTTGCAGTGTTGCCCTCTCAGGCAACACTGAGTGACTGACTGAGCCGCACCGTCTTATATAAAGTTCAGACGGAACTTTGCACGTGTCATAGTGGAGACCTCAGGAGCCAGAGCCAGCTTTCTGACATCATAATGGGGCCTCAGAGATAAAAGCCTGGGCCCAGGCAGTGTTGGTCAGTGCTGCTCAGCAGGCAGCACTGGACTGGATTAAAGCTGATACAAGGTGTGAAAGGAGAAGGGGTGGCAGTGGGCATGCACTTACTGCTGCTGCTGCTGCTGCTGCTGCTGCTGCCAGTGTTTGCACGGCAGGAGGGCATTTGGGCGTTGCCAGGAAGGCGTTTTTATGTCGATTCCTCCTCTTTCAGCACTGCATTGTGGTGCAAGCAAAAGAAGCAAATCCTGTCTTGCTTCCTCTCCGGCCTTTATTCACCTCCCGCTTAGTAGCTGTGAGTGTGTGTGAGCCTGCAGGGCCCCATGGAATTGCCTAGGAGTAGGCTGAATCGCTGCAAGGGGTGAACAGCAGTATTGGGCAGGCTCGGTCAACGCGCGGCCCGTTCGGGTTATCGCTTCTCGGCCTTTTGGCTAAGATCAAGTGTAGTATCTGTTCTTATCAGTTTAATATCTGATACGTCCCCTATCTGGGGACCATATATTAAATGGATTTTTAGAACAGGGAGATGGAAATAGAGCTTGCTCTGTCCACTCCACGCATTGACCTGGTATTGCAGTATTTCCAGGACCGGTGCACCCTTTCCTTATGTGTTTACTAAAATCAGATTCCAAAAGTGCTTTTTGTGTTTGCCATTGTTTTTGTCTTTCGGATGGGATCTCCCCTTTTAATCCCATTATTTCAACACCTGTTGGACAATGCATTTGTACAGTCATGTGTGATAATGAGCTAATTTATTAAATGCAATTAATTAATACATTGCCACCTCTTGTTTTGTGTCGTCTGTGTTTCTGTGTTTCCGGCATTTCACATTGGAACAGCTCATTCACCTTCCTTGTCTTCTCTCCGCCCTCCCTCCTAGGTAGGTTAAAGAGCTGCACCTGAGCCAGCCACTGATTGATGCAGCACCATAGTCAAATAGTGGAGTGGAGTAGGGGAACAGCAAACAGCCATTAAAGCAGCCAGCCCGCCCGCCCGCCCGTCACAATGGACCTACCTGTGTACACTAGATGGATGTGATGGAATGTACTGTGGTCCCTACATTTCAAGAAGAAGTAAGAATTGCAGTTGCAACAAACCCTTGCTTGCCTACAAAGAGAGCAGCAATTTGGATTTGTTACTATGTTACCTGGAAGAATAACAAACTGTGCAAGGATGGAGGTTGTAGGAGCAAGGAGAACAAGTTGTCTGTAAAGTTGGTGGATGCCTATTTTCCATTTTGCAGTCCCTTGTCTCCCTCTTGTGGCCTCCTGGAGGCAACTAGCTGTGCAAAAAAAAGACAGCCTGGGGGCCGGCTGTTGCAGTGTTGCCCTCTCAGGCAACACTGAGTGACTGACTGAGCCGTACCGTCTTATATAAAGTTCAGACGGAACTTTGCACGTGTCATAGTGGAGACCTCAGGAGCCAGAGCCAGCTTTCTGACATCATAATGGGGCCTCAGAGATAAAAGCCTGGGCCCAGGCAGTGTTGGTCAGTGCTGCTCAGCAGGCAGCACTGGACTGGATTAAAGCTGATACAAGGTGTGAAAGGAGAAGGGGTGGCAGTGGGCATGCACTTACTGCTGCTGCTGCTGCTGCTGCCAGTGTTTGCACGGCAGGAGGGCATTTGGGCGTTGCCAGGAAGGCGTTTTTATGTCAATTCCTCCTCTTTCAGCACTGCATTGTGGTGCAAGCAAAAGAAGCAAATCCTGTCTTGCTTCCTCTCCGGCCTTTATTCACCTCCCGCTTAGTAGCTGTGAGTGTGTGTGAGCCTGCAGGGCCCCATGGAATTGCCTAGGAGTAGGCTGAATCGCGGCAAGGGGTGAACAGCAGTATTGGGCAGGCTCGGTCAACGCGCGGCCCGTTCGGGTTATCGCTTCTCGGCCTTTTGGCTAAGATCAAGTGTAGTATCTGTTCTTATCAGTTTAATATCTGATACGTCCCCTATCTGGGGACCATATATTAAATGGATTTTTAGAACAGGGAGATGGAAATAGAGCTTGCTCTGTCCACTCCACGCATTGACCTGGTATTGCAGTATTTCCAGGACCGGTGCACCCTTTCCTTATGTGTTTACTAAAATCAGATTCCAAAAGTGCTTTTTGTGTTTGCCATTGTTTTTGTCTTTCGGATGGGATCTCCCCTTTTAATCCCATTATTTCAACACCTGTTGGACAATGCATTTGTACAGTCATGTGTGATAATGAGCTAATTTATTAAATGCAATTAATTAATACATTGCCACCTCTTGTTTTGTGTCGTCTGTGTTTCTGTGTTTCCGGCATTTCACATTGGAGCAGCTCATTCACCTTCCTTGTCTTCTCTCCGCCCTCCCTCCTAGGTAGGTTAAAGAGCTGCACCTGAGCCAGCCACTGATTGATGCAGCACCATAGTCAAATAGTGGAGTGGAGTAGGGGAACAGCAAACAGCCATTAAAGCAGCCAGCCCGCCCGCCCGCCCGTCACAATGGACCTACCTGTGTACACTAGATGGATGTGATGGAATGTACTGTGGTCCCTACATTTCAAGAAGAAGTAAGAATTGCAGTTGCAACAAACCCTTGCTTGCCTACAAAGAGAGCAGCAATTTGGATTTGTTACTATGTTACCTGGAAGAATAACAAACTGTGCAAGGATGGAGGTTGTAGGAGCAAGGAGAACAAGTTGTCTGTAAAGTTGGTGGATGCCTATTTTCCATTTTGCAGTCCCTTGTCTCCCTCTTGTGGCCTCCTGGAGGCAACTAGCTGTGCAAAAAAAAGACAGCCTGGGGGCCGGCTGTTGCAGTGTTGCCCTCTCAGGCAACACTGAGTGACTGACTGAGCCGCACCGTCTTATATAAAGTTCAGACGGAACTTTGCACGTGTCATAGTGGAGACCTCAGGAGCCAGAGCCAGCTTTCTGACATCATAATGGGGCCTCAGAGATAAAAGCCTGGGCCCAGGCAGTGTTGGTCAGTGCTGCTCAGCAGGCAGCACTGGACTGGATTAAAGCTGATACAAGGTGTGAAAGGAGAAGGGGTGGCAGTGGGCATGCACTTACTGCTGCTGCTGCTGCTGCTGCTGCTGCTGCCAGTGTTTGCACGGCAGGAGGGCATTTGGGCGTTGCCAGGAAGGCGTTTTTATGTCGATTCCTCCTCTTTCAGCACTGCATTGTGGTGCAAGCACAAGAAGCAAATCCTGTCTTGCTTCCTCTCCGGCCTTTATTCACCTCCCGCTTAGTAGCTGTGAGTGTGTGTGAGCCTGCAGGGCCCCATGGAATTGCCTAGGAGTAGGCTGAATCGCTGCAAGGGGTGAACAGCAGTATTGGGCAGGCTCGGTCAACGCGCGGCCCGTTCGGGTTATCGCTTCTCGGCCTTTTGGCTAAGATCAAGTGTAGTATCTGTTCTTATCAGTTTAATATCTGATACGTCCCCTATCTGGGGACCATATATTAAATGGATTTTTAGAACAGGGAGATGGAAATAGAGGTTGCTCTGTCCACTCCACACATTGACCTGGTATTGCAGTATTTCCAGGACCGGTGCACCCTTTCCTTATGTGTTTACTAAAATCAGATTCCAAAAGTGCTTTTTGTGTTTGCCATTGTTTTTGTCTTTCGGATGGGATCTCCCCTTTTAATCCCATTATTTCAACACCTGTTGGACAATGCATTTGTACAGTCATGTGTGATAATGAGCTAATTTATTAAATGCAATTAATTAATACATTGCCACCTCTTGTTTTGTGTCGTCTGTGTTTCTGTGTTTCCGGCATTTCACATTGGAACAGCTCATTCACCTTCCTTGTCTTCTCTCCGCCCTCCCTCCTAGGTAGGTTAAAGAGCTGCACCTGAGCCAGCCACTGATTGATGCAGCACCATAGTCAAATAGTGGAGTGGAGTAGGGGAACAGCAAACAGCCATTAAAGCAGCCAGCCCGCCCGCCCGCCCGTAACAATGGACCTACCTGTGTACACTAGATGGATGTGATGGAATGTACTGTGGTCCCTACATTTCAAGAAGAAGTAAGAATTGCAGTTGCAACAAACCCTTGCTTGCCTACAAAGAGAGCAGCAATTTGGATTTGTTACTATGTTACCTGGAAGAATAACAAACTGTGCAAGGATGGAGGTTGTAGGAGCAAGGAGAACAAGTTGTCTGTAAAGTTGGTGGATGCCTATTTTCCATTTTGCAGTCCCTTGTCTCCCTCTTGTGGCCTCCTGGAGGCAACTAGCTGTGCAAAAAAAAGACAGCCTGGGGGCCGGCTGTTGCAGTGTTGCCCTCTCAGGCAACACTGAGTGACTGACTGAGCCGCACCGTCTTATATAAAGTTCAGACGGAACTTTGCACGTGTCATAGTGGAGACCTCAGGAGCCAGAGCCAGCTTTCTGACATCATAATGGGGCCTCAGAGATAAAAGCCTGGGCCCAGGCAGTGTTGGTCAGTGCTGCTCAGCAGGCAGCACTGGACTGGATTAAAGCTGATACAAGGTGTGAAAGGAGAAGGGGTGGCAGTGGGCATGCACTTACTGCTGCTGCTGCTGCTGCTGCTGCCAGTGTTTGCACGGCAGGAGGGCATTTGGGCGTTGCCAGGAAGGCGTTTTTATGTCGATTCCTCCTCTTTCAGCACTGCATTGTGGTGCAAGCAAAAGAAGCAAATCCTGTCTTGCTTCCTCTCCGGCCTTTATTCACCTCCCGCTTAGTAGCTGTGAGTGTGTGTGAGCCTGCAGGGCCCCATGGAATTGCCTAGGAGTAGGCTGAATCGCTGCAAGGGGTGAACAGCAGTATTGGGCAGGCTCGGTCAACGCGCGGCCCGTTCGGGTTATCGCTTCTCGGCCTTTTGGCTAATCTCAAGGGGTTAGTCACTAGGTCCGTCTGTGTGCTCGCCCTTGGCCTTGTGGCATCGCTGGTTTACCAGCTTAAGCCACCTGCTGCTTTAGGGGGTGAGCCAGGGGACAAAGAAGGCGACCAACCTTGCCCGGGGAGGTTATGGCGAATACGACTACCATGGCGGCTTCGGTGCGCTTCGCAGGCCCAGCTGATCAGAGGATAAAGAACACCTTCAAGTTCGAAAACACCTTCAAGTTCGAGTTCGGAGAGCAGGAGAAGGAGAAATTTTCGCTGAGGTTTTTCGTGAGGACAGTCCTGATTGACGTTCTGAAGGTGAAGAGGGAGAATATTCTTGCGCTTCAGGATGCCCCTGGACGCTACACCCTTACCTTGGAGAATGAGCAAGCCTGCCAAGAGCTATATGGAAGCATCCGGAAGAACTTGAGTCATGAAGATCTTAAAGGACTCCTCATTGTGGCCTTGTACTCAGAAGGTGAAACATCTCTTGTTGTTCATATGAGCAATCCGCATGTGCCCCTGGAGCACATAGCCCAATTTCTGCAGAGACATTTTGCTTCTGTCCGAGAACCTCGTAAAATCCTCAACGAAGAACAGCTGTGGACAGGGAAGTACAGAATTTCCGTCAAATTTAAAGAGGACAGTTCTGAACATGGCATTGAGGGATTCCATCATCCTCCCTCAACATTTAACATAGGCAACAACAGAGGTCGTTTGTTTTACCGGAATATGCCAAGGTACTGTCGCAAATGCATGGGGTTCGGACATGTCGCTGACATGTGCCCTGAAGAAATAGCGACCTGCAGGAAGTGCTTCCAAAAAGGGCACGCTTCTGCCAGCTGCTCTAATCAGGTCACATGCAACATCTGCCTGGTGCCGGGGCACACCTTTAGAGACTGTCCCTTGAAGAAGATCAGCTCGTATGCTGAAGCAGTGAGGAGGCAGCCGGCTTCTGACAAACCTCCCTCAACAGCTGAGCAGAGGCCTAAAGCTGATCCTCCGTCGGAGGGAAAATTGCCTGTTGCTGGTGCTTCAACTGACTGGTCAGAGTGTCCTGTTGGTCCGGATGAAGCGGAGTCCATGGAAACTGCTGGATCTGGGGTGAAAGCGGTGAAAAAACCTTCCGCAGTGGCCCAGGATCCAAAATTGGATGAAGATGTTATGCATCTGGAAGTACAGAGGAAAAGGAAACCAGTTGATGATGACCCAGGTGTCTGTGTCAAAAGATCAGATTTTCCTCGCTACAGGCATAAGCCGGTGGAGCCAAATGCTGAACCGCCTCCGGCGAAACCGCCACCTTCTGATTCTGACCCAGCTAACATCGAGTTCTCGGATTCAGATGTCGCCACAACTCCCAGCCCACTAGTGGGATTTATGTCGGATTCTGAGAGTAGTTCGGCCTAAAAATATCCAAGGTTGATGACAAATAATATCCAAATCTCTTCACTGAATGTGAGGAGCTTGAAGGGCCCATCCAGAAGGGCTGCTTTATTTTCATACCTGTCTACAGTAAATTCGGACATTTTTTTTCTACAGGAATGTGGTATAGATCATGACCCCAACTATTCTGTCCTAAGACAAGATTGGTCTCTGGGCAGCTCCATCTGGTCTGGAGATAATGAGGTAAGATCTACAGGAGTAGGGATTTTGTTCAAATCTATGGACTTTAAAATCACTTCGTTCAGAGAAGTCATACCGGGAAGAGCTTTATTTGTCAACGTGAGCTATCATGGTGTAGACTTAAGACTTTTGAACATATATGCCTCGCCCATCAAAGAGGAAAGATCACAGTTATTAGAGACCATACAGTACTACTTGCCTGGTTCTTCTCCGCTGATAGTAAGTGGAGACTTCAATTGTATTATATCTGGAGAAAGTCGAGAGGGGAGCTCTGGAGAACCTAGAAGGGATAAGACAGAGAAACAATTAAAAGATCTGATGACAGACTTCAGGTTAAAAGATGTTTGGAGAGACATACATAGAGATGACCCCGGATACACCTGGGAAAATGCTAACGTCAAATCCAGAATTGACTTTCTCTTCACTTCAGGTCAAATTGCACCGCAGTCTGTGTCACTAAACGCAAATATTTTTTCAGACCATAAAATGATCCAAGCACAATTGCAGATATCCAAACTTGTCAAAGCTAGAGGAGTTTGGAGACTCAACGTCACATTGCTACAAAACCCTGAAATAAGAGCAGATTTTAAGATTCTTTTCAACCAACTCAAAAATTTACAGAAAGATTTTTCTTCCATGTTAGAATGGTGGGAGCACAGCAAAGCCAAGATCAAAGCGTTTTTCATCCAAAAAAGCATCATCAGAGCCCGGGAAAAAACGAAATGGTTCAAAACGCTTAACACCAAGCTGCAGACATATTATAAACTCAGGAGCGCTGGTGTTGAAATGGAAGATTTAATCACCAACCTAAAGGAACAAATTGCAAAAGAAATCGAGAGTAAAGGTAAAGAAATAATATTCAACTCAAAAATTGAGATACTAGAAAAAAATGAAAAATGTTCTAGATTCTTCTTTAAAAAAACCGTCGAAGCTAAAGAAATGATTATAGAACTAGATGGCGAAACTTCATCTGACGGTATGCTATCCAAAGCTCAGACATTTTATCAAGACCTGTTTAACGAAAAGCCCATTGATGCTTCTTTTACTGAAGATGTTTTAAATTCACTTGATTGCACTTTATCAAAAACTGACCAAATGCTGCTATGTAGGGAAACTACTGTTGATGAACTCAATGCTGCTGTTAAAAGTTTTCTGTGTGGGAAAACCCCAGGAACCGATGGTTTACCGATCGAATTTTATAGGGAATTTTGGGACATTTTAAGTGCTGATTTTTATTGTGTCATCAAAGAAGCCTTTAAGTGTAGTCAGCTACCTGTATCCTGGAGAAGTGGCCTGGTATCCTTATTATATAAAAAAGGAGAAAGATCCAATTTAGAGAACTGGAGACCGATCACGCTTCTTAATGCAGACTACAAGATAATGTCCAAAATTTTACTAAATCGTTTTAAGGGGGTTTTAAGTCAAGTCATACAGCCGGAACAAGTATGTGCAGTTCCTGGAAGAAGTGTCTCAGAGTGTCTTAATACCATCAGAGATGCAATATGGTATCAGAAGGAAAGGAAACAAAACCTAGCCATACTTTCACTGGACTTTCAAAAGGCATTCGACCGAGTGTCGCATAAGTTCTTATGGTCAGTTTTAAAGAAGATGTGTTTTCCTGACGCTTTTATTCAACAAATTGCACTTTTATACAGGAATGCTTTTAGTAAAATTTTGGTTAATGGCTCTTTAACAAAAGAAGTCTATTTGCACTCAGGAGTCAAGCAAGGGTGCCCCTTGTCACCAATTTTATTTATTTGCTCAATTGAACCTCTTTTAGCTATGATGAGAAAGGAGAAAATAGTTAGAGGCGTTCCTATACCTGGCGGCCGAGGAAATGAAGTCAAGGTCATGGGTTATATGGACGATATTTCCATTCTCTGCACGTCACAGGTGGCTCTTCAGAGAGCAATTAGGACCACAGAATTCTTCTGCCATGCATCAGCATTTAAACTCAATCTGGACAAGTGCAGTTGCTTTACAATTGGGAATTGGCCTGGCCTCTCTGTACCTGACCTTAGAACCCAGTCTGACAAAATCAAAATATTAGGAGTGATTTTTGACGAGCAAAATAATGGTGCGCAAAGCTGGGAAATAGTCAAAGAAAAGCTACAAAAGAGAATTGACTTCTGGAAACTTAGGCAACTTACCTTGAGCGGAAAAGTTCTTATTATTAAAGCGTTGTTACTTCCTGTTATGTTATACCTAAATTGTGTTTTCCCTCCAAGTGATCTCACTGCAAAAAGAATACAAAGATTGTTATTCGAGTTTGTGTGGAGTTCCAAGTTTGAGAAACTGAGCAGACAAATCATGCACAAGACACTTAATGTAGGCGGTAAGGATGTGCCAAACATCAAATTGTTTTTATATTCTGCATTTTTTAGCCTCTGTTTTAAGAATGTGTCACTGTCAAATAATTGGTCCTACTTTTTAAGATACGCCGCCGGGCATATTTTTAGAAGGCGAAAATGGATAACAACATCACTTTCCAGTCCAGTGTTAATTGTCCCCCCCAAATAATATGTGATTGTGGAAAAAACAATAAGAATGTACCAATTAGAGTCTTATGGGGTAGAGACTTTGAAAAACTCTAGAAAGTTCAGGTTCGAAATAAAAAAGAAGGACACTATGACACAAATTTCTAATTATACCTTTGACAGATGTGCTATGATATGGGAAAAAGTGAATGCACCTTATCTTACCAATCAGCATAAAGACATCGCCTGGATGATAGTTCATGATTGTGTTCCATCTAGGAGCTTCCAGTACAGAAGGGGCTTGTGCAATACACAGACTTGCCCTAGGAGACAATGCTGCTACGATGAGTCAACTTTGCATATATTTTGGAACTGCCAATTTGCACAAACAGTATGGAAAGAATGCGGGGAGATTTTAAAATTTTTTACTGGTCTTAACCATTTGAATCACGAAGTTGTCTTGTATGGAATCCATCGAACCCTACCAAAAGAAAAAGAGAAAGTATTATGGTGTACTATGAACTGTATTAAAAATGCACTGTGGAAAACAAGGAACATTCTACTCTTCAAAAAAGACTTTATTAGTGAACGAGAATGCATTAAACTGGCATTAAGTGAACTTTATTTGTACTACCTGTTGGACAAAAAGCATCTCGGAAAGAAGAAAGCACTGAGCATGTGGCACTTTAAAATGTGGAAGATGTTATTCTAGACTTTATTCTTGAAATATTAGTTTTGACTGAATCATATTAATTTAAACGTAAAAATCTGTTCTTATCAGTTTAATATCTGATACGTCCCCTATCTGGGGACCATATATTAAATGGATTTTTAGAACAGGGAGATGGAAATAGAGCTTGCTCTGTCCACTCCACGCATTGACCTGGTATTGCAGTATTTCCAGGACCGGTGCACCCTTTCCTTATGTGTTTACTAAAATCAGATTCCAAAAGTGCTTTTTGTGTTTGCCATTGTTTTTGTCTTTCGGATGGGATCTCCCCTTTTAATCCCATTATTTCAACACCTGTTGGACAATGCATTTGTACAGTCATGTGTGATAATGAGCTAATTTATTAAATGCAATTAATTAATACATTGCCACCTCTTGTTTTGTGTCGTCTGTGTTTCTGTGTTTCCGGCATTTCACATTGGAACAGCTCATTCACCTTCCTTGTCTTCTCTCCGCCCTCCCTCCTAGGTAGGTTAAAGAGCTGCACCTGAGCCAGCCACTGATTGATGCAGCACCATAGTCAAATAGTGGAGTGGAGTAGGGGAACAGCAAACAGCCATTAAAGCAGCCAGCCCGCCCGCCCGCCCGTCACAATGGACCTACCTGTGTACACTAGATGGATGTGATGGAATGTACTGTGGTCCCTACATTTCAAGAAGAAGTAAGAATTGCAGTTGCAACAAACCCTTGCTTGCCTACAAAGAGAGCAGCAATTTGGATTTGTTACTATGTTACCTGGAAGAATAACAAACTGTGCAAGGATGGAGGTTGTAGGAGCAAGGAGAACAAGTTGTCTGTAAAGTTGGTGGATGCCTATTTTCCATTTTGCAGTCCCTTGTCTCCCTCTTGTGGCCTCCTGGAGGCAACTAGCTGTGCAAAAAAAAGACAGCCTGGGGGCCGGCTGTTGCAGTGTTGCCCTCTCAGGCAACACTGAGTGACTGACTGAGCCGCACCGTCTTATATAAAGTTCAGACGGAACTTTGCACGTGTCATAGTGGAGACCTCAGGAGCCAGAGCCAGCTTTCTGACATCATAATGGGGCCTCAGAGATAAAAGCCTGGGCCCAGGCAGTGTTGGTCAGTGCTGCTCAGCAGGCAGCACTGGACTGGATTAAAGCTGATACAAGGTGTGAAAGGAGAAGGGGTGGCAGTGGGCATGCACTTGCTGCTGCTGCTGCTGCTGCTGCTGCCAGTGTTTGCACGGCAGGAGGGCATTTGGGCGTTGCCAGGAAGGCGTTTTTATGTCGATTCCTCCTCTTTCAGCACTGCATTGTGGTGCAAGCAAAAGAAGCAAATCCTGTCTTGCTTCCTCTCCGGCCTTTATTCACCTCCCGCTTAGTAGCTGTGAGTGTGTGTGAGCCTGCAGGGCCCCATGGAATTGCCTAGGAGTAGGCTGAATCGCTGCAAGGGGTGAACAGCAGTATTGGGCAGGCTCGGTCAACGCGCGGCCCGTTCGGGTTATCGCTTCTCGGCCTTTTGGCTAAGATCAAGTGTAGTATCTGTTCTTATCAGTTTAATATCTGATACGTCCCCTATCTGGGGACCATATATTAAATGGATTTTTAGAACAGGGAGATGGAAATAGAGCTTGCTCTGTCCACTCCACGCATTGACCTGGTATTGCAGTATTTCCAGGACCGGTGCACCCTTTCCTTATGTGTTTACTAAAATCAGATTCCAAAAGTGCTTTTTGTGTTTGCCATTGTTTTTGTCTTTCGGATGGGATCTCCCCTTTTAATCCCATTATTTCAACACCTGTTGGACAATGCATTTGTACAGTCATGTGTGATAATGAGCTAATTTATTAAATGCAATTAATTAATACATTGCCACCTCTTGTTTTGTGTCGTCTGTGTTTCTGTGTTTCCGGCATTTCACATTGGAACAGCTCATTCACCTTCCTTGTCTTCTCTCCGCCCTCCCTCCTAGGTAGGTTAAAGAGCTGCACCTGAGCCAGCCACTGATTGATGCAGCACCATAGTCAAATAGTGGAGTGAAGTAGGGGAACAGCAAACAGCCATTAAAGCAGCCAGCCCGCCCGCCCGCCCGTCACAATGGACCTACCTGTGTACACTAGATGGATGTGATGGAATGTACTGTGGTCCCTACATTTCAAGAAGAAGTAAGAATTGCAGTTGCAACAAACCCTTGCTTGCCTACAAAGAGAGCAGCAATTTGGATTTGTTACTATGTTACCTGGAAGAATAACAAACTGTGCAAGGATGGAGGTTGTAGGAGCAAGGAGAACAAGTTGTCTGTAAAGTTGGTGGATGCCTATTTTCCATTTTGCAGTCCCTTGTCTCCCTCTTGTGGCCTCCTGGAGGCAACTAGCTGTGCAAAAAAAAGACAGCCTGGGGGCCGGCTGTTGCAGTGTTGCCCTCTCAGGCAACACTGAGTGACTGACTGAGCCGCACCGTCTTATATAAAGTTCAGACGGAACTTTGCACGTGTCATAGTGGAGACCTCAGGAGCCAGAGCCAGCTTTCTGACATCATAATGGGGCCTCAGAGATAAAAGCCTGGGCCCAGGCAGTGTTGGTCAGTGCTGCTCAGCAGGCAGCACTGGACTGGATTAAAGCTGATACAAGGTGTGAAAGGAGAAGGGGTGGCAGTGGGCATGCACTTACTGCTGCTGCTGCTGCTGCTGCTGCTGCCAGTGTTTGCACGGCAGGAGGGCATTTGGGCGTTGCCAGGAAGGCGTTTTTATGTCGATTCCTCCTCTTTCAGCACTGCATTGTGGTGCAAGCAAAAGAAGCAAATCCTGTCTTGCTTCCTCTCCGGCCTTTATTCACCTCCCGCTTAGTAGCTGTGAGTGTGTGTGAGCCTGCAGGGCCCCATGGAATTGCCTAGGAGTAGGCTGAATCGCTGCAAGGGGTGAACAGCAGTATTGGGCAGGCTCGGTCAACGCGCGGCCCGTTCGGGTTATCGCTTCTCTGCCTTTTGGCTAAGATCAAGTGTAGTATCTGTTCTTATCAGTTTAATATCTGATACGTCCCCTATCTGGGGACCATATATTAAATGGATTTTTAGAACAGGGAGATGGAAATAGAGCTTGCTCTGTCCACTCCACGCATTGACCTGGTATTGCAGTATTTCCAGGACCGGTGCACCCTTTCCTTATGTGTTTACTAAAATCAGATTCCAAAAGTGCTTTTTGTGTTTGCCATTGTTTTTGTCTTTCGGATGGGATCTCCCCTTTTAATCCCATTATTTCAACACCTGTTGGACAATGCATTTGTACAGTCATGTGTGATAATGAGCTAATTTATTAAATGCAATTAATTAATACATTGCCACCTCTTGTTTTGTGTCGTCTGTGTTTCTGTGTTTCCGGCATTTCACATTGGAACAGCTCATTCACCTTCCTTGTCTTCTCTCCGCCCTCCCTCCTAGGTAGGTTAAAGAGCTGCACCTGAGCCAGCCACTGATTGATGCAGCACCATAGTCAAATAGTGGAGTGGAGTAGGGGAACAGCAAACAGCCATTAAAGCAGCCAGCCCGCCCGCCCGCCCGTCACAATGGACCTACCTGTGTACACTAGATGGATGTGATGGAATGTACTGTGGTCCCTACATTTCAAGAAGAAGTAAGAATTGCAGTTGCAACAAACCCTTGCTTGCCTACAAAGAGAGCAGCAATTTGGATTTGTTACTATGTTACCTGGAAGAATAACAAACTGTGCAAGGATGGAGGTTGTAGGAGCAAGGAGAACAAGTTGTCTGTAAAGTTGGTGGATGCCTATTTTCCATTTTGCAGTCCCTTGTCTCCCTCTTGTGGCCTCCTGGAGGCAACTAGCTGTGCAAAAAAAAGACAGCCTGGGGGCCGGCTGTTGCTGTGTTGCCCTCTCAGGCAACACTGAGTGACTGACTGAGCCGCACCGTCTTATATAAAGTTCAGACGGAACTTTGCACGTGTCATAGTGGAGACCTCAGGAGCCAGAGCCAGCTTTCTGACATCATAATGGGGCCTCAGAGATAAAAGCCTGGGCCCAGGCAGTGTTGGTCAGTGCTGCTCAGCAGGCAGCACTGGACTGGATTAAAGCTGATACAAGGTGTGAAAGGAGAAGGGGTGGCAGTGGGCATGCACTTACTGCTGCTGCTGCTGCTGCCAGTGTTTGCACGGCAGGAGGGCATTTGGGCGTTGCCAGGAAGGCGTTTTTATGTCGATTCCTCCTCTTTCAGCACTGCATTGTGGTGCAAGCAAAAGAAGCAAAACGCGCGGCACGTTCGGGTTATCGCTTCTCGGCCTTTTGGCTAAGATCAAGTGTAGTATCTGTTCTTATCAGTTTAATATCTGATACGTCCCCTATCTGGGGATCATATATTAAATGGATTTTTAGAACAGGGAGATGGAAATAGAGCTTGCTCTGTCCACTCCACGCATTGACCTGGTATTGCAGTATTTCCAGGACCGGTGCACCCTTTCCTTATGTGTTTACTAAAATCAGATTCCAAAAGTGCTTTTTGTGTTTGCCATTGTTTTTGTCTTTCGGATGGGATCTCCCCTTTTAATCCCATTATTTCAACACCTGTTGGACAATGCATTTGTACAGTCATGTGTGATAATGAGCTAATTTATTAAATGCAATTAATTAATACATTGCCACCTCTTGTTTTGTGTCGTCTGTGTTTCTGTGTTTCCGGCATTTCACATTGGAACAGCTCATTCACCTTCCTTGTCTTCTCTCCGCCCTCCCTCCTAGGTAGGTTAAAGAGCTGCACCTGAGCCAGCCACTGATTGATGCAGCACCATAGTCAAATAGTGGAGTGGAGTAGGGGAACAGCAAACAGACATTAAAGCAGCCAGCCCGCCCGCCCGCCCGCCCGCCCGTCACAATGGACCTACCTGTGTACACTAGATGGATGTGATGGAATGTACTGTGGTCCCTACATTTCAAGAAGAAGTAAGAATTGCAGTTGCAACAAACCCTTGCTTGCCTACAAAGAGAGCAGCAATTTGGATTTGTTACTATGTTACCTGGAAGAATAACAAACTGTGCAAGGATGGAGGTTGTAGGAGCAAGGAGAACAAGTTGTCTGTAAAGTTGGTGGATGCCTATTTTCCATTTTGCAGTCCCTTGTCTCCCTCTTGTGGCCTCCTGGAGGCAACTAGCTGTGCAAAAAAAAGACAACCTGGGGGCCGGCTGTTGCAGTGTTGCCCTCTCAGGCAACACTGAGTGACTGACTGAGCCGCACCGTCTTATATAAAGTTCAGACGGAACTTTGCACGTGTCATAGTGGAGACCTCAGGAGCCAGAGCCAGCTTTCTGACATCATAATGGGGCCTCAGAGATAAAAGCCTGGGCCCAGGCAGTGTTGGTCAGTGCTGCTCAGCAGGCAGCACTGGACTGGATTAAAGCTGATACAAGGTGTGAAAGGAGAAGGGGTGGCAGTGGGCATGCACTTACTGCTGCTGCTGCCAGTGTTTGCACGGCAGGAGGGCATTTGGGCGTTGCCAGGAAGGCGTTTTTATGTCGATTCCTCCTCTTTCAGCACTGCATTGTGGTGCAAGCAAAAGAAGCAAAACGCGCGGCACGTTCGGGTTATCGCTTCTCGGCCTTTTGGCTAAGATCAAGTGTAGTATCTGTTCTTATCAGTTTAATATCTGATACGTCCCATATCTGGGGACCATATATTAAATGGATTTTTAGAACAGGGAGATGGAAATAGAGCTTGCTCTGTCCACTCCACGCATTGACCTGGTATTGCAGTATTTCCAGGACCGGTGCACCCTTTCCTTATGTGTTTACTAAAATCAGATTCCAAAAGTGCTTTTTGTGTTTGCCATTGTTTTTGTCTTTCGGATGGGATCTCCCCTTTTAATCCCATTATTTCAACACCTGTTGGACAATGCATTTGTACAGTCATGTGTGATAATGAGCTAATTTATTAAATGCAATTAATTAATACATTGCCACCTCTTGTTTTGTGTCGTCTGTGTTTCTGTGTTTCCGGCATTTCACATTGGAACAGCTCATTCACCTTCCTTGTCTTCTCTCCGCCCTCCCTCCTAGGTAGGTTAAAGAGCTGCACCTGAGCCAGCCACTGATTGATGCAGCACCATAGTCAAATAGTGGAGTGGAGTAGGGGAACAGCAAACAGCCATTAAAGCAGCCCGCCCGCCCGTTACAATGGACCTACCTGTGTACACTAGATGGATGTGATGGAATGTACTGTGGTCCCTACATTTCAAGAAGAAGTAAGAATTGCAGTTGCAACAAACCCTTGCTTGCCTACAAAGAGAGCAGCAATTTGGATTTGTTACTATGTTACCTGGAAGAATAACAAACTGTGCAAGGATGGAGGTTGTAGGAGCAAGGAGAACAAGTTGTCTGTAAAGTTGGTGGATGCCTATTTTCCATTTTGCAGTCCTTTGTCTCCCTCTTGTGGCCTCCTGGAGGCAACTAGCTGTGCAAAAAAAAGACAGCCTGGGGGCCGGCTGTTGCAGTGTTGCCCTCTCAGGCAACACTGAGTGACTGACTGAGCCGCACCGTCTTATATAAAGTTCAGACGGAACTTTGCACGTGTCATAGTGGAGACCTCAGGAGCCAGAGCCAGCTTTCTGACATCATAATGGGGCCTCAGAGATAAAAGCCTGGGCCCAGGCAGTGTTGGTCAGTGCTGCTCAGCAGGCAGCACTGGACTGGATTAAAGCTGATACAAGGTGTGAAAGGAGAAGGGGTGGCAGTGGGCATGCACTTACTGCTGCTGCTGCTGCTGCTGCCAGTGTTTGCACGGCAGGAGGGCATTTGGGCGTTGCCAGGAAGGCGTTTTTATGTCGATTCCTCCTCTTTCAGCACTGCATTGTGGTGCAAGCAAAAGAAGCAAAACGCGCGGCACGTTCGGGTTATCGCTTCTCGGCCTTTTGGCTAAGATCAAGTGTAGTATCTGTTCTTATCAGTTTAATATCTGATACGTCCCCTATCTGGGGACCATATATTAAATGGATTTTTAGAACAGGGAGATGGAAATAGAGCTTGCTCTGTCCACTCCACGCATTGACCTGGTATTGCAGTATTTCCAGGACCGGTGCACCCTTTCCTTATGTGTTTACTAAAATCAGATTCCAAAAGTGCTTTTTGTGTTTGCCATTGTTTTTGTCTTTCGGATGGGATCTCCCCTTTTAATCCCATTATTTCAACACCTGTTGGACAATGCATTTGTACAGTCATGTGTGATAATGAGCTAATTTATTAAATGCAATTAATTAATACATTGCCACCTCTTGTTTTGTGTCGTCTGTGTTTCTGTGTTTCCGGCATTTCACATTGGAACAGCTCATTCACCTTCCTTGTCTTCTCTCCGCCCTCCCTCCTAGGTAGGTTAAAGAGCTGCACCTGAGCCAGCCACTGATTGATGCAGCACCATAGTCAAATAGTGGAGTGGAGTAGGGGAACAGCAAACAGCCATTAAAGCAGCCAGCCCGCCCGCCCGTCACAATGGACCTACCTGTGTACACTAGATGGATGTGATGGAATGTACTGTGGTCCCTACATTTCAAGAAGAAGTAAGAATTGCAGTTGCAACTGCAGCAACCACGAGGAAGAGCTTCCCAGGAGGATGGGAGCAGTAGTGAAGTGCACGGTGTATGGCCTGAGGTATCTGTAGGAATCTCTACCTCTCCTCCCTCGCTCCTTCTCGGGCTGGCACAGTGACAGGGGGGCTGCACTATGGATGATGGTGGTAATAGTCTTTTCCCCCGTAGCAACTCCCGTGATGGTGGTAGTAGTATGTGTGCGCCTGGCAAGGTGGTATGTGGGGTGCCCTTGATGTTATGCAGTGCAGGGACCAGACGACACAGGGGATTTGAATAACTCACGTTTACTGAAGAACTTTATACAGTCTTCCAAAATGGAGGCACGTTATCTTCTGTCCACTTCAACAGTTGAGGGGAAGAAGGGACCAGTGGGTGACCAATGAGGGTTTCAATTGTCCAGCTATATCTAGAAATCATTCACTTTTCCAGCAGCGTGTGTAATAAATGAACTCACTTTTCTCAGTGATGAGGGTTGTAGTTGAGTGACTTGATAGACACTTCTTATATTACCGTAATTGTGGCGTGCGGCAGAACCGGTAACAGCGCCAGCAGGAGTTCTGAGGCCCAATATTATATAGACTTCTCCTCAGAAACAGACAGACAGCTTTTCAGCTAAATAATACTTGCTGTGGTGATGATAGAGATGATATGCTGGTTACAATCTCCTTACTGTTCCTCCTCTTGCATTGGGCTGCAGGTGCTGAGACCTGTTGCCAGTTGAAAGGATTGTATTAATCTGCTGTGTCAGAGCAGCTAGCAGACATGTCTGTCTCCTCACAGACACGACCCGACTCCTCTGTGTAGACTGTGAGACCGAGTCAGAGTGAGGCTCTCAGGCTGTAGCCAGGCTCCACCCCCTTTTCAAACAATGCTAGATGTACAATGCACCCTCTAGTGGCTCCCCACTGATACCTTCATCCTTCTCTTCAGCTGGTGAACAGCACACTGTGTGAAAAATAATAAAGATATGTAAAACACATACAATGCATGACATACAAATAACAGGGAACCAGAAGGGTATCTTCTGGGATGCTGCATACTCCCGGACTTAAGACAAGACGTCCTCGTCGTTTTCTTGGATATGAACAGCCTAAAAGATGTAAAAAGGGTTAACATGAAATGCAAACATCTTAATAACATTGTATTCCTGTATTCTTGACTCACGAAGGGGGAATAGGGGCGAAGATTTCTTCTGTAACAGTTGGAAGATGAGGGGCAGAAGTCTCAAGTCAAGATGAGCGGCAGTGTCCAACAGTTTATGGCACTTAGGATATGAGGGGCTCTGGTACGTCAGAGTCTATGGGGATATTCCCTCTTGAACGTAACAAGGGTTGGTAGGCTTCGGCCTAACTTGGATAGGAATAAATGAAGAAATGAAGAAGGGGCTCTAGAACATAAGAGTCTTTCTTGTTCCCTACTTGCAATTATATTCAATCCCTATAGCGAACTGGTTTCACCCCTTTAGTGGTTCTCTCTGATCTCCTGACAGGTTCAGGTACAACAACAGCAGGTACATGATGTGATCTGTCCTCTGTGTGAGTTGTAGACACTGTAGGTGTAGGATCAGGTGCAAGGAATGACAAAATTGGGGTAAACCACCAACTCAGTGGGTTCTTTATGTCCAAGTGTGGCTCTTGAGTTGAGGACTCAGTAGTTGTTGCTTCAATAGCTTCAGTTACTTCTGGTAGATCAATTGCAACTGGTTCTTCAATTGATATTTCCTGTTCAATGGTAGGCAACTGTTGATCTTGTAGGCACAGTTTAAGCCTGTTACGGTGGACAATTTGCGGTTGTTTACCATCTCTTTGGATCTCATAGATATCTGTTCCTTGGTATGGGACAGCCTTGATGGTATAAGGGATTCTTTCCCACTTAGTGTCCAATTTGCTGGTTCTTTGAAAGTTTTTCAACCAGACAAGGTCTCCAACTTGAAAGGGTTTAGCATTAGCATGTTGGTCATAATCCTGTTGTTGCTTCTTTCTCGCTTCTTCCATCCTGGCTTCAACAATTTCATTTGCATCAGCCATGCGTCTTTGGTGTTCACTCACCCACTCTGTGGTTGGTAGAGGGTTCAAGTCATCTGGAACGGACACATTCAATGAAATGTCTGAAGGCAGCTTTCCTTGTCTTCCGAACAATAGGAAGTATGGGGTGTAACCTGTGGAGGCTTGCATAGTGTTGTTGTAGATGTACACCAACTCAGGCAAATGATTTGGCCAGACAGCTCTCTGATGAGGTGGTAAAGTTCTGAGCATCTCAATCAGAATCTGGTTCATCTTCTCACACAACCCATTTCCTTGGGGATGGTAAGCGGTTGTTCTTAGTTTCTTACAGTTGTACAGCTGACAAAGTTCCTGAAATAGTTGGGATTCAAATGCAGAACCTCTATCTGTCAAGATCTTCTCAGGACAGCCATAGGGTAGAAGGAAAGTTTTTAGGAAGACTGCAGCGGTGGTCTTTGCTGTCAAGTCCTTTACGGGTACTGCGACTGTGAATTTGGTGTAATGGTCGATGATGGTCATGGCATAGGTGTATCCTGTTCTACTTGGCTCCATTTTCACATGGTCGATGGCCACGATCTCCAGCGGTCGATGACTCACGATAGGATGCAGAGGGGCCTTTTGGTTTGGCTTCTCTCCTCTTGCTAAGGCACAAGCAGTACATTCTTGACACCATTTCTCGACATCACCTCTAATTCCGATCCAATAGAATCTTCTGCGAATTGTAGCTTCTGTCTTTTGAACTCCAAAGTGTCCAGACTTGTTGTGGTATGCCTCAAGGACAACTTTGGCATCTCTCCTTGGGATGACAATTTGGTGCAGCCGATTACTGGTGATGGGATCCAGCACTCTCCTCAGCAGCAGACCATTCTCTTCAAAGAGACGTTTCCTTTGTCTCCAAAGGCGAAGTAGTTCTGGGTCTGTGTTGCCTCGGCGGATTCTAATGGGTATTTTTTTGGTATCCAGGTAGTCTAGGATATCTCCAATCACTCTGCTCTCAGCTTGCAACAGGGCCCATTGTTCTTGTTCTGGTGACTGCTTCTTGGCCTGTTGGGAAGAACAATGTACCTGGGTTTTGTTGTTGATAGCATCAGGATCTGCAAAGCGGTTGTAGAATGCAGGCATCTCTACTTCCTCTTTGTGGTTGTCATCATCAGGATTCTCCGGGTCTTCTCCTGTAGGCAGGCGGGACAAGGCATCCGCATTGATGTTGGACTTGCCTGTTCTGTATTTGACCACGAAGTTGTAATTTGCTAATCGTGAAGCCCATCTCTGTTCTAAGGCTCCCAGCCTTGCGGTGTTCAGGTGTGCTAGCGGGTTGTTATCTGTGAAGACAGTGAAGGAAGAAGCGGCAAGGTAGTCCTTAAACTTCTCTGTGACGGCCCAGACCAATGCAAGGAACTCCAGCTTGAAGGAACTATAGTTCTGATCGTTTCTTTCAGCTCCTTTGAGTGCTCTACTTGCATAGGCGATCACTCTTTCTTTGTCTCCTTGTTGTTGGGCCAGCACTGCACCAAGTCCTTGGTTGCTTGCATCTGTGTAAAGATGGAAGGGCAGGCTGTAATCTGGGTAGCCCAGAATGGGTGGTTCAGTCAATAATCTTTTTAGTAACTGGAAGGCAATTTCTTGTTCTTCTTTCCAGTTAATGGGAATTCTCCTCTTCAAGTGTTCTTTAGGGTGCCCCCTCAAGAGTTCTTTTAGCGGTTCAGCGATGCGGGCAAAATGAGGAATGAATCTCCGGTAGTACCCGGCAAATCCGAGAAAGCTTCTTACTTCCTTCACAGTGGTAGGTGTAGGCCAACTGTGGACAGCAGCTATCTTCTCAGGATCTGGCTTTATGCCTTCTGCGCTCACTATATGTCCCAAGTACTGGACTTGAGGTTGGAGGAGGTGACACTTGGAGGGTTTGATTTTTAAGCCATTTTTGGTTAGGACCTGGAACACTTCAGCTAGATGCTTGAGATGATCTTCATAGGACTTGGAGTAGACTATGACGTCATCCAGGTATAGGAGCACCGTCTCAAAATTCCTGTGACCTAGGCATCTTTCCATCAGCCTTTGGAATGTTCCAGGAGCATTGCACAGTCCGAAGGGCATGCAATTGAACTCGAATAAGCCCATTGAGGTGGTGAAGGCTGTCTTCTCCCTATCAGCTGGAGACATTGGTACTTGCCAGTAACCACTTGTGAGATCCAGTGTAGAGAAGTAGGCAGCTGATCCCAGGGCTGTCAGAGATTCTTCAATCCTTGGAAGAGGATAGGCATCCTTGTGGGTAATGTTATGAATTTTTCTGTAATCCACACAGAAGCGAAGGTTGCCATCTTTCTTCCTGACAAGAACTAGTGGTGCAGCCCAGGGGCTGTGACTTTCTTGGATGACTTTAGCCTCTTTCATGTCGTGGACCATCTGCTTCACGTCTTGGTATAGGGCAGGTGGTATAGGCCTGTGTCTTTCCTTAATGGGAGGATGAGTACCAGTGGGAATAGTGTGCTCAATGTCTTTTGCTCTCCCATGGTCCAGAGGATGCTTACTGAAGGCTTCATGGTTATCCTGAGCCACTTCAAGTACTCCTTGGATCTGGTAGGCAGGTGTTGTTGCAGTTCCCACATGGATTTCTCCCCACCAGGGTGTTACTGGTGCTTCTTCTGACGTCTTTAGTTGCTGTGCAGCCTGTTTAGCGGTGACAGTTGGAATGTCCACCAGGTCTTGCACACTGAGTTGGGACAGCTGTGCTACAGGGTAGTACTTCCTCAGGGTTACTGAATGGTCTCCTAAGTTGAGAAGACGGATGGGTACTTTCCCTTCGACCACAGTCACTAAACTTCGGGCAGCCATAACCATTGGATGTTCATCTAGTGGTATTGGTTCCACTAGGGCTTGGTAGTCAAGTCCTTGTAGGCCTGAACGGGCCCGACACCATAGCAGTGTTTCTGTGCCAGGTTTTAGGGTTACTGGATGGTGGTCCTTGATGCGAGCTCTGCAGATCTCTCCTCTGGCGTTGGTGAATCGCTGTTGGGCAGCCAGTACACGGATGGTCTTGTGTATTACCTTCTGGGCAGCCTGGGAAGCCGTGGGGACGGATTGTCGTAGGGCCTCTAGCATTTCTCCATAGCAGTGCTTTAGGATGTTCATTCCCAGAATTACTGTGGGTTGTCCTTGATCTTTAACTTTGATCACGAGGACTCCTTGCTGAGGTAAGTGCACTCCTCCCACTTGGACAGTAGGCTCCCAGTACCCGTGCAGAGGTAGGGACTGGCCGTTGGTAGCGATGATGTCTAACCAGGCTTCTGGAGGTTGCATCAGGATCTCGCTACTCCAGTGTTGTTCAAAGGCGGCCTGCTGGATGGTTGTCACTTGGGATCCCGTATCCAGGAGGGCAGCAAATGGTACTCCATTGATGCGGATGGTAACTTCTGGACGAGGTCCGACAAACCGTGGCAGCCATTTTGGATCTTTGGGACCTATTATTTCTCCTCCCGAGGAATGGTCCTCTGCCTCGGGAGACGTCCATTTAACGCCCAGCATTGACGTTCTTGGTGACCTATCTTATGGCAGTGTCTGCAGGCAGGTCTCCCATGTTCATCAAAGCGATCTGTCGACGTTTTGTTGGGACTATTGCGGTAGCCCTTGCTAGGACTATTTGGATAACTGTCTCTAGATGTTGGCAGCTCACATTTTACTGGAGAGCTGGCTTCTAGATTCTCCAGTCGTTGGCAGACTTGCTCCAGGCTTTTGGCAATGAGTTTCAGTTGATCTTGGTACTGATCTCCTCCAGCTGTGATTTGAGCCTGTGTAGCCTGGTAGGTGATGGGCTTGCAAGGTGTTGGATGTGGTGCTACTGGGGCAGGTTCCTCTTCTGCCTCTTTAAGAGGGGTGGTAGCCCTGACTGTTCTTCTTCTGGGCCTTCTTTCTAGTACCTCTATGGCCAGTTCTTTAAACTCATGGAAGGTGCTGTCAGGGTTCTGGACGGACATCATTTGTAGTTGATGACTCATGGAATCTGAGGCGACTCCTTCAATGAACTGCTCCCTCAGGATTCTGTCTGCTTTTTCAGCCTCATGGGGGTCGGCTTGTATCATGGCCCTCATGGTCTCCTGTAAGGAAAGAGCAAAATTTCGGAGTGTCTCACCTGGTTGCTGAACTCTGTCCATGAACCTCATCCTGAGCTCAGAGATGGATTTGGGCTCAAAGGTGGTACGTAGCTGGACCAGGATCTGATCCACAGCCTTCTTTTGGATACGTGGCCAGGACTCCACTTCTTTTAGGGCCACATCTTGTAGTTGTCCCATTAAGATCTCTACCTTCTGTTCTTCTGGAATGGGGTAGAGGCGGAACATGGCAAGCATCTTTTTTCTAAAGTCTTTTAAGGTGTGTGGTTCACCTTTGTAGTGGGGCAGCCATGGGGCCCCTGCATAGTAGGGCATGGACAGCGGCATGATGCAGGGTGCTGCAGCAGGTGTTGTTCTTTCTGTCATGGCCGGTGTAGTGACCGTGCTGAGACCGGGCTCTTCCGTGTCACTTGAGTCCGACATTGTTACTGTCCCTTTAAATTTTTCCAATGTCTATTATTGGCGCTCCCGGACTTTTAACTGAGTCGGGGGTCTTGTTAAAGGTGCTCCCGGACTTTTTATTGGGTCCGGAGTGATGTCCAGGATGCTCCCGGGCTTTTTATTGGGCACCGGTGGTGGTACAGCAGGGGTTAACTTGATGGCCAATTGAATCGGGACTCACCGATGGTATGCTGTTGCTTCCCTCTGTGCTGTACTTTGTTACCGGGCTGTTCCGTTGCTCTCCTGTGATGTTTTTGGGAGAGTTGCTGGTTGCAGGGGATCCGCGGTGGAGGTGCCGTGCAGAGGCTTCACTCATCCAAGATGGCGGCGCCTAGCAGTTTTCGGCCGTTCCCTCTTGCCTGTGCTGGATATTGTGAGTTCCTATAATCATCCAGATGGTGGCGCTAGACTGGCGCCGCAGGTTAACCTGTCTGGAGCGGGTAAATGGAACTGTGACGCAGCAGTTTGTGAGGTAAAATGGCGGATTAACCCCTTTTGGGCTGGAACTGCCGGGAAACAGTGATTTTAACCCCTTTTGGGGCTGAAATAGTCTCTTGCAGCTGCGGTTGCAGCTTTGTACGGTGGGGACCAGGGCTTTGGGACAAAGTCTCTCTGGTTTGGGGCCCACATGAGATTTAAACGTATCCTGTTCGTGACGCCAAAGTTTATATGCAGCAACCACGAGGAAGAGCTTCCCAGGAGGATGGGAGCAGTAGTGAAGTGCACGGTGTATGGCCTGAGGTATCTGTAGGAATCTCTACCTCTCCTCCCTCGCTCCTTCTCGGGCTGGCACAGTGACAGGGGGGCTGCACTATGGATGATGGTGGTAATAGTCTTTTCCCCCGTAGCAACTCCCGTGATGGTGGTAGTAGTATGTGTGCGCCTGGCAAGGTGGTATGTGGGGTGCCCTTGATGTTATGCAGTGCAGGGACCAGACGACACAGGGGATTTGAATAACTCACGTTTACTGAAGAACTTTATACAGTCTTCCAAAATGGAGGCACGTTATCTTCTGTCCACTTCAACAGTTGAGGGGAAGAAGGGACCAGTGGGTGACCAATGAGGGTTTCAATTGTCCAGCTATATCTAGAAATCATTCACTTTTCCAGCAGCGTGTGTAATAAATGAACTCACTTTTCTCAGTGATGAGGGTTGTAGTTGAGTGACTTGATAGACACTTCTTATATTAATTGTGGCGTGCGGCAGAACCGGTAACAGCGCCAGCAGGAGTTCTGAGGCCCAATATTATATAGACTTCTCCTCAGAAACAGACAGACAGCTTTTCAGCTAAATAATACTTGCTGTGGTGATGATAGAGATGATATGCTGGTTACAATCTCCTTACTGTTCCTCCTCTTGCATTGGGCTGCAGGTGCTGAGACCTGTTGCCAGTTGAAAGGATTGTATTAATCTGCTGTGTCAGAGCAGCTAGCAGACATGTCTGTCTCCTCACAGACACGACCCGACTCCTCTGTGTAGACTGTGAGACCGAGTCAGAGTGAGGCTCTCAGGCTGTAGCCAGGCTCCACCCCCTTTTCAAACAATGCTAGATGTACAATGCACCCTCTAGTGGCTCCCCACTGATACCTTCATCCTTCTCTTCAGCTGGTGAACAGCACACTGTGTGAAAAATAATAAAGACATGTAAAACACATACAATGCATGACATACAAATAACAGGGAACCAGAAGGGTATCTTCTGGGATGCTGCACAACAAACCCTTGCTTGCCTACAAAGAGAGCAGCAATTTGGATTTGTTACTATGTTACCTGGAAGAATAACAAACTGTGCAAGGATGGAGGTTGTAGGAGCAAGGAGAACAAGTTGTCTGTAAAGTTGGTGGATGCCTATTTTCCATTTTGCAGTCCCTTGTCTCCCTCTTGTGGCCTCCTGGAGGCAACTAGCTGTGCAAAAAAAAGACAGCCTGGGGGCCGGCTGTTGCAGTGTTGCCCTCTCAGGCAACACTGAGTGACTGACTGAGCCGCACCGTCTTATATAAAGTTCAGACGGAACTTTGCACGTGTCATAGTGGAGACCTCAGGAGCCAGAGCCAGCTTTCTGACATCATAATGGGGCCTCAGAGATAAAAGCCTGGGCCCAGGCAGTGTTGGTCAGTGCTGCTCAGCTGGCAGCACTGGACTGGATTAAAGCTGATACAAGGTGTGAAAGGAGAAGGGGTGGCAGTGGGCATGCACTTACTGCTGCTGCTGCTGCTGCTGCTGCCAGTGTTTGCACGGCAGGAGGGCATTTGGGCGTTGCCAGGAAGGCGTTTTTATGTCGATTCCTCCTCTTTCAGCACTGCATTGTGGTGCAAGCAAAAGAAGCAAAACGCGCGGCACGTTCGGGTTATCGCTTCTCGGCCTTTTGGCTAAGATCAAGTGTAGTATCTGTTCTTATCAGTTTAATATCTGATACGTCCCCTATCTGGGGACCATATATTAAATGGATTTTTAGAACAGGGAGATGGAAATAGAGCTTGCTCTGTCCACTCCACGCATTGACCTGGTATTGCAGTATTTCCAGGACCGGTGCACCCTTTCCTTATGTGTTTACTAAAATCAGATTCCAAAAGTGCTTTTTGTGTTTGCCATTGTTTTTGTCTTTCGGATGGGATCTCCCCTTTTAATCCCATTATTTCAACACCTGTTGGACAATGCATTTGTACAGTCATGTGTGATAATGAGCTAGATTATTAAATGCAATTAATTAATACATTGCCACCTCTTGTTTTGTGTCGTCTGTGTTTCTGTGTTTCCGGCATTTCACATTGGAACAGCTCATTCACCTTCCTTGTCTTCTCTCCGCCCTCCCTCCTAGGTAGGTTAAAGAGCTGCACCTGAGCCAGCCACTGATTGATGCAGCACCATAGTCAAATAGTGGAGTGGAGTAGGGGAACAGCAAACAGCCATTAAAGCAGCCAGCCCGCCCGCCCGCCCGTCACAATGGACCTACCTGTGTACACTAGATGTGTACATAGTGGAGACCTCAGGAGCCAGAGCCAGCTTTCTGACATCATAATGGGGCCTCAGAGATAAAAGCCTGGGCCCAGGCAGTGTTGGTCAGTGCTGCTCAGCAGGCAGCACTGGACTGGATTAAAGCTGATACAAGGTGTGAAAGGAGAAGGGGTGGCAGTGGGCATGCACTTACTGCTGCTGCTGCTGCTGCCAGTGTTTGCACGGCAGGAGGGCATTTGGGCGTTGCCAGGAAGGCGTTTTTATGTCGATTCCTCCTCTTTCAGCACTGCATTGTGGTGCAAGCAAAAGAAGAAAAACGCGCGGCACGTTCGGGTTATCGCTTCTCGGCCTTTTGGCTAAGATCAAGTGTAGTATCTGTTCTTATCAGTTTAATATCTGATACGTCCCCTATCTGGGGACCATATATTAAATGGATTTTTAGAACAGGGAGATGGAAATAGAGCTTGCTCTGTCCACTCCACGCATTGACCTGGTATTGCAGTATTTCCAGGACCGGTGCACCCTTTCCTTATGTGTTTACTAAAATCAGATTCCAAAAGTGCTTTTTGTGTTTGCCATTGTTTTTGTCTTTCGGATGGGATCTCCCCTTTTAATCCCATTATTTCAACACCTGTTGGACAATGCATTTGTACAGTCATGTGTGATAATGAGCTAATTTATTAAATACAATTAATTAATACATTGCCACCTCTTGTTTTGTGTCGTCTGTGTTTCTGTGTTTCCGGCATTTCACATTGGAACAGCTCATTCACCTTCCTTGTCTTCTCTCCGCCCTCCCTCCTAGGTAGGTTAAAGAGCTGCACCTGAGCCAGCCACTGATTGATGCAGCACCATAGTCAAATAGTGGAGTGGAGTAGGGGAACAGCAAACAGCCATTAAAGCAGCCAGCCCGCCCGCCCGTCACAATGGACCTACCTGTGTACACTAGATGGATGTGATGGAATGTACTGTGGTCCCTACATTTCAAGAAGAAGTAAGAATTGCAGTTGCAACAAACCCTTGCTTGCCTACAAAGAGAGCAGCAATTTGGATTTGTTACTATGTTACCTGGAAGAATAACAAACTGTGCAAGGATGGAGGTTGTAGGAGCAAGGAGAACAAGTTGTCTGTAAAGTTGGTGGATGCCTATTTTCCATTTTGCAGTCCCTTGTCTCCCTCTTGTGGCCTCCTGGAGGCAACTAGCTGTGCAAAAAAAAGACAGCCTGGGGGCCGGCTGTTGCAGTGTTGCCCTCTCAGGCAACACTGAGTGACTGACTGAGCCGCACCGTCTTATATAAAGTTCAGACGGAACTTTGCACGTGTCATAGTGGAGACCTCAGGAGCCAGAGCCAGCTTTCTGACATCATAATGGGGCCTCAGAGATAAAAGCCTGGGCCCAGGCAGTGTTGGTCAGTGCTGCTCAGCAGGCAGCACTGGACTGGATTAAAGCTGATACAAGGTGTGAAAGGAGAAGGGGTGGCAGTGGGCATGCACTTACTGCTGCTGCTGCTGCTGCTGCTGCTGCTGCCAGTGTTTGCACGGCAGGAGGGCATTTGGGCGTTGCCAGGAAGGCGTTTTTATGTCGATTCCTCCTCTTTCAGCACTGCATTGTGGTGCAAGCAAAAGAAGCAAAACGCGCGGCACGTTCGGGATATCGCTTCTCGGCCTTTTGGCTAAGATCAAGTGTAGTATCTGTTCTTATCAGTTTAATATCTGATACGTCCCCTATCTGGGGACCATATATTAAATGGATTTTTAGAACAGGGAGATGGAAATAGAGCTTGCTCTGTCCACTCCACGCATTGACCTGGTATTGCAGTATTTCCAGGACCGGTGCACCCTTTCCTTATGTGTTTACTAAAATCAGATTCCAAAAGTGCTTTTTGTGTTTGCCATTGTTTTTGTCTTTCGGATGGGATCTCCCCTTTTAATCCCATTATTTCAACACCTGTTGGACAATGCATTTGTACAGTCATGTGTGATAATGAGCTAATTTATTAAATGCAATTAATTAATACATTGCCACCTCTTGTTTTGTGTCGTCTGTGTTTCTGTGTTTCCGGCATTTCACATTGGAACAGCTCATTCACCTTCCTTGTCTTCTCTCCGCCCTCCCTCCTAGGTAGGTTAAAGAGCTGCACCTGAGCCAGCCACTGATTGATGCAGCACCATAGTCAAATAGTGGAGTGGAGTAGGGGAACAGCAAACAGACATTAAAGCAGCCAGCCCGCCCGCCCGCCCGCCCGCCCGTCACAATGGACCTACCTGTGTACACTAGATGGATGTGATGGAATGTACTGTGGTCCCTACATTTCAAGAAGAAGTAAGAATTGCAGTTGCAACAAACCCTTGCTTGCCTACAAAGAGAGCAGCAATTTGGATTTGTTACTATGTTACCTGGAAGAATAACAAACTGTGCAAGGATGGAGGTTGTAGGAGCAAGGAGAACAAGTTGTCTGTAAAGTTGGTGGATGCCTATTTTCCATTTTGCAGTCCCTTGTCTCCCTCTTGTGGCCTCCTGGAGGCAACTAGCTGTGCAAAAAAAAGACAACCTGGGGGCCGGCTGTTGCAGTGTTGCCCTCTCAGGCAACACTGAGTGACTGACTGAGCCGCACCGTCTTATATAAAGTTCAGACGGAACTTTGCACGTGTCATAGTGGAGACCTCAGGAGCCAGAGCCAGCTTTCTGACATCATAATGGGGCCTCAGAGATAAAAGCCTGGGCCCAGGCAGTGTTGGTCAGTGCTGCTCAGCAGGCAGCACTGGACTGGATTAAAGCTGATACAAGGTGTGAAAGGAGAAGGGGTGGCAGTGGGCATGCACTTACTGCTGCTGCTGCTGCTGCTGCTGCCAGTGTTTGCACGGCAGGAGGGCATTTGGGCATTGCCAGGAAGGCGTTTTTATGTCGATTCCTCCTCTTTCAGCACTGCATTGTGGTGCAAGCAAAAGAAGCAAAACGCGCGGCACGTTCGGGTTATCGCTTCTCGGCCTTTTGGCTAAGATCAAGTGTAGTATCTGTTCTTATCAGTTTAATATCTAATACGTCCCCTATCTTGGGACCATATATTAAATGGATTTTTAGAACAGGGAGATGGAAATAGAGCTTGCTCTGTCCACTCCACGCATTGACCTGGTATTGCAGTATTTCCAGGACCGGTGCACCCTTTCCTTATGTGTTTACTAAAATCAGATTCCAAAAGTGCTTTTTGTGTTTGCCATTGTTTTTGTCTTTCGGATGGGATCTCCCCTTTTAATCCCATTATTTCAACACCTGTTGGACAATGCATTTGTACAGTCATGTGTGATAATGAGCTAATTTATTAAATGCAATTAATTAATACATTGCCACCTCTTGTTTTGTGTCGTCTGTGTTTCTGTGTTTCCGGCATTTCACATTGGAACAGCTCATTCACCTTCCTTGTCTTCTCTACCGCCCTCCCTCCTAGGTAGGTTAAAGAGCTGCACCTGAGCCAGCCACTGATTGATGCAGCACCATAGTCAAATAGTGGAGTGGAGTAGGGGAACAGCAAACAGCCATTAAAGCAGCCAGCCCGCCCGCCCGTCACAATGGACCTACCTGTGTACACTAGATGGATGTGATGGAATGTACTGTGGTCCCTACATTTCAAGAAGAAGTAAGAATTGCAGTTGCAACAAACCCTTGCTTGCCTACAAAGAGAGCAGCAATTTGGATTTGTTACTATGTTACCTGGAAGAATAACAAACTGTGCAAGGATGGAGGTTGTAGGAGCAAGGAGAACAAGTTGTCTGTAAAGTTGGTGGATGCCTATTTTCCATTTTGCAGTCCCTTGTCTCCCTCTTGTGGCCTCCTGGAGGCAACTAGCTGTGCAAAAAAAAGACAGCCTGGGGGCCGGCTGTTGCAGTGTTGCCCTCTCAGGCAACACTGAGTGACTGACTGAGCCGCACCGTCTTATATAAAGTTCAGACGGAACTTTGCACGTGTCATAGTGGAGACCTCAGGAGCCAGAGCCAGCTTTCTGACATCATAATGGGGCCTCAGAGATAAAAGCCTGGGCCCAGGCAGTGTTGGTCAGTGCTGCTCAGCAGGCAGCACTGGACTGGATTAAAGCTGATACAAGGTGTGAAAGGAGAAGGGGTGGCAGTGGGCATGCACTTACTGCTGCTGCTGCTGCTGCCAGTGTTTGCACGGCAGGAGGGCATTTGGGCGTTGCCAGGAAGGCGTTTTTATGTCGATTCCTCCTCTTTCAGCACTGCATTGTGGTGCAAGCAAAAGAAGCAAAACGCGCGGCACGTTCGGGTTATCGCTTCTCGGCCTTTTGGCTAAGATCAAGTGTAGTATCTGTTCTTATCAGTTTAATATCTGATACGTCCCCTATCTGGGGACCATATATTAAATGGATTTTTAGAACAGGGAGATGGAAATAGAGCTTGCTCTGTCCACTCCACGCATTGACCTGGTATTGCAGTATTTCCAGGACCGGTGCACCCTTTCCTTATGTGTTTACTAAAATCAGATTCCAAAAGTGCTTTTTGTGTTTGCCATTGTTTTTGTCTTTCGGATGGGATCTCCCCTTTTAATCCCATTATTTCAACACCTGTTGGACAATGCATTTGTACAGTCATGTGTGATAATGAGCTAATTTATTAAATACAATTAATTAATACATTGCCACCTCTTGTTTTGTGTCGTCTGTGTTTCTGTGTTTCCGGCATTTCACATTGGAACAGCTCATTCACCTTCCTTGTCTTCTCTCCGCCCTCCCTCCTAGGTAGGTTAAAGAGCTGCACCTGAGCCAGCCACTGATTGATGCAGCACCATAGTCAAATAGTGGAGTGGAGTAGGGGAACAGCAAACAGCCATTAAAGCAGCCCGCCCGCCCGTCACAATGGACCTACCTGTGTACACTAGATGGATGTGATGGAATGTACTGTGGTCCCTACATTTCAAGAAGAAGTAAGAATTGCAGTTGCAACAAACCCTTGCTTGCCTACAAAGAGAGCAGCAATTTGGATTTGTTACTATGTTACCTGGAAGAATAACAAACTGTGCAAGGATGGAGGTTGTAGGAGCAAGGAGAACAAGTTGTCTGTAAAGTTGGTGGATGCCTATTTTCCATTTTGCAGTCCCTTGTCTCCCTCTTGTGGCCTCCTGGAGGCAACTAGCTGTGCAAAAAAAAGACAGCCTGGGGGCCGGCTGTTGCAGTGTTGCCCTCTCAGGCAACACTGAGTGACTGACTGAGCCGCACCGTCTTATATAAAGTTCAGACGGAACTTTGCACGTGTCATAGTGGAGACCTCAGGAGCCAGAGCCAGCTTTCTGACATCATAATGGGGCCTCAGAGATAAAAGCCTGGGCCCAGGCAGTGTTGGTCAGTGCTGCTCAGCAGGCAGCACTGGACTGGATTAAAGCTGATACAAGGTGTGAAAGGAGAAGGGGTGGCAGTGGGCATGCACTTACTGCTGCTGCTGCTGCTGCTGCCAGTGTTTGCACGGCAGGAGGGCATTTGGGCGTTGCCAGGAAGGCGTTTTTATGTCGATTCCTCCTCTTTCAGCACTGCATTGTGGTGCAAGCAAAAGAAGCAAAACGCGCGGCACGTTCGGGATATCGCTTCTCGGCCTTTTGGCTAAGATCAAGTGTAGTATCTGTTCTTATCAGTTTAATATCTGATACGTCCCCTATCTGGGGACCATATATTAAATGGATTTTTAGAACAGGGAGATGGAAATAGAGCTTGCTCTGTCCACTCCACGCATTGACCTGGTATTGCAGTATTTCCAGGACCGGTGCACCCTTTCCTTATGTGTTTACTAAAATCAGATTCCAAAAGTGCTTTTTGTGTTTGCCATTGTTTTTGTCTTTCGGATGGGATCTCCCCTTTTAATCCCATTATTTCAACACCTGTTGGACAATGCATTTGTACAGTCATGTGTGATAATGAGCTAATTTATTAAATGCAATTAATTAATACATTGCCACCTCTTGTTTTGTGTCGTCTGTGTTTCTGTGTTTCCGGCATTTCACATTGGAACAGCTCATTCACCTTCCTTGTCTTCTCTCCGCCCTCCCTCCTAGGTAGGTTAAAGAGCTGCACCTGAGCCAGCCACTGATTGATGCAGCACCATAGTCAAATAGTGGAGTGGAGTAGGGGAACAGCAAACAGACATTAAAGCAGCCAGCCCGCCCGCCCGCCCGCCCGCCCGTCACAATGGACCTACCTGTGTACACTAGATGGATGTGATGGAATGTACTGTGGTCCCTACATTTCAAGAAGAAGTAAGAATTGCAGTTGCAACAAACCCTTGCTTGCCTACAAAGAGAGCAGCAATTTGGATTTGTTACTATGTTACCTGGAAGAATAACAAACTGTGCAAGGATGGAGGTTGTAGGAGCAAGGAGAACAAGTTGTCTGTAAAGTTGGTGGATGCCTATTTTCCATTTTGCAGTCCCTTGTCTCCCTCTTGTGGCCTCCTGGAGGCAACTAGCTGTGCAAAAAAAAGACAGCCTGGGGGCCGGCTGTTGCAGTGTTGCCCTCTCAGGCAACACTGAGTGACTGACTGAGCCGCACCGTCTTATATAAAGTTCAGACGGAACTTTGCACGTGTCATAGTGGAGACCTCAGGAGCCAGAGCCAGCTTTCTGACATCATAATGGGGCCTCAGAGATAAAAGCCTGGGCCCAGGCAGTGTTGGTCAGTGCTGCTCAGCAGGCAGCACTGGACTGGATTAAAGCTGATACAAGGTGTGAAAGGAGAAGGGGTGGCAGTGGGCATGCACTTACTGCTGCTGCTGCTGCTGCCAGTGTTTGCACGGCAGGAGGGCATTTGGGCGCTGCCAGGAAGGCGTTTTTATGTCGATTCCTCCTCTTTCAGCACTGCATTGTGGTGCAAGCAAAAGAAGCAAAACGCGCAGCACGTTCGGGTTATCGCTTCTCGGCCTTTTGGCTAAGATCAAGTGTAGTATCTGTTCTTATCAGTTTAATATCTGATACGTCCCCTATCTGGGGACCATATATTAAATGGATTTTTAGAACAGGGAGATGGAAATAGAGCTTGCTCTGTCCACTCCACGCATTGACCTGGTATTGCAGTATTTCCAGGACCGGTGCACCCTTTCCTTATGTGTTTACTAAAATCAGATTCCAAAAGTGCTTTTTGTGTTTGCCATTGTTTTTGTCTTTCGGATGGGATCTCCCCTTTTAATCCCATTATTTCAACACCTGTTGGACAATGCATTTGTACAGTCATGTGTGATAATGAGCTAATTTATTAAATGCAATTAATTAATACATTGCCACCTCTTGTTTTGTGTCGTCTGTGTTTCTGTGTTTCCGGCATTTCACATTGGAACAGCTCATTCACCTTCCTTGTCTTCTCTCCGCCCTCCCTCCTAGGTAGGTTAAAGAGCTGCACCTGAGCCAGCCACTGATTGATGCAGCACCATAGTCAAATAGTGGAGTGGAGTAGGGGAACAGCAAACAGCCATTAAAGCAGCCCGCCCGCCCGTTACAATGGACCTACCTGTGTACACTAGATGGATGTGATGGAATGTACTGTGGTCCCTACATTTCAAGAAGAAGTAAGAATTGCAGTTGCAACAAACCCTTGCTTGCCTACAAAGAGAGCAGCAATTTGGATTTGTTACTATGTTACCTGGAAGAATAACAAACTGTGCAAGGATGGAGGTTGTAGGAGCAAGGAGAACAAGTTGTCTGTAAAGTTGGTGGATGCCTATTTTCCATTTTGCAGTCCCTTGTCTCCCTCTTGTGGCCTCCTGGAGGCAACTAGCTGTGCAAAAAAAAGACAGCCTGGGGGCCGGCTGTTGCAGTGTTGCCCTCTCAGGCAACACTGAGTGACTGACTGAGCCGCACCGTCTTATATAAAGTTCAGACGGAACTTTGCACGTGTCATAGTGGAGACCTCAGGAGCCAGAGCCAGCTTTCTGACATCATAATGGGGCCTCAGAGATAAAAGCCTGGGCCCAGGCAGTGTTGGTCAGTGCTGCTCAGCAGGCAGCACTGGACTGGATTAAAGCTGATACAAGGTGTGAAAGGAGAAGGGGTGGCAGTGGGCATGCACTTACTGCTGCTGCTGCTGCTGCTGCTGCCAGTGTTTGCACGGCAGGAGGGCATTTGGGCGTTGCCAGGAAGGCGTTTTTATGTCAATTCCTCCTCTTTCAGCACTGCATTGTGGTGCAAGCAAAAGAAGCAAAACGCGCGGCACGTTCGGGTTATCGCTTCTCGGCCTTTTGGCTAAGATCAAGTGTAGTATCTGTTCTTATCAGTTTAATATCTGATACGTCCCCTATCTGGGGACCATATATTAAATGGATTTTTAGAACAGGGAGATGGAAATAGAGCTTGCTCTGTCCACTCCACGCATTGACCTGGTATTGCAGTATTTCCAGGACCGGTGCACCCTTTCCTTATGTGTTTACTAAAATCAGATTCCAAAAGTGCTTTTTGTGTTTGCCATTGTTTTTGTCTTTCGGATGGGATCTCCCCTTTTAATCCCATTATTTCAACACCTGTTGGACAATGCATTTGTACAGTCATGTGTGATAATGAGCTAATTTATTAAATGCAATTAATTAATACATTGCCACCTCTTGTTTTGTGTCGTCTGTGTTTCTGTGTTTCCGGCATTTCACATTGGAACAGCTCATTCACCTTCCTTGTCTTCTCTCCGCCCTCCCTCCTAGGTAGGTTAAAGAGCTGCACCTGAGCCAGCCACTGATTGATGCAGCACCATAGTCAAATAGTGGAGTGGAGTAGGGGAACAGCAAACAGCCATTAAAGCAGCCAGCCCGCCCGCCCACCCGCCCGCCCGCCCGTCACAATGGACCTACCTGTGTACACTAGATGGATGTGATGGAATGTACTGTGGTCCCTACATTTCAAGAAGAAGTAAGAATTGCAGTTGCAACAAACCCTTGCTTGCCTACAAAGAGAGCAGCAATTTGGATTTGTTACTATGTTACCTGGAAGAATAACAAACTGTGCAAGGATGGAGGTTGTAGGAGCAAGGAGAACAAGTTGTCTGTAAAGTTGGTGGATGCCTATTTTCCATTTTGCAGTCCCTTGTCTCCCTCTTGTGGCCTCCTGGAGGCAACTAGCTGTGCAAAAAAAAGACAGCCTGGGAGCCGGCTGTTGCAGTGTTGCCCTCTCAGGCAACACTGAGTGACTGACTGAGCCGCACCGTCTTATATAAAGTTCAGACGGAACTTTGCACGTGTCATAGTGGAGACCTCAGGAGCCAGAGCCAGCTTTCTGATATCATAATGGGGCCTCAGAGATAAAAGCCTGGGCCCAGGCATTGTTGGTCAGTGCTGCTCAGCTGGCAGCACTGGACTGGATTAAAGCTGATACAAGGTGTGAAAGGAGAAGGGGTGGCAGTGGGCATGCACTTACTGCTGCTGCTGCTGCTGCTGCTGCCAGTGTTTGCACGGCAGGAGGGCATTTGGGCGTTGCCAGGAAGGCGTTTTTATGTCGATTCCTCCTCTTTCAGCACTGCATTGTGGTGCAAGCAAAAGAAGCAAAACGCGCGGCACGTTCGGGTTATCGCTTCTCGGCCTTTTGGCTAAGATCAAGTGTAGTATCTGTTCTTATCAGTTTAATATCTGATACGTCCCCTATCTGGGGACCATATATTAAATGGATTTTTAGAACAGGGAGATGGAAATAGAGCTTGCTCTGTCCACTCCACGCATTGACCTGGTATTGCAGTATTTCCAGGACCGGTGCACCCTTTCCTTATGTGTTTACTAAAATCAGATTCCAAAAGTGCTTTTTGTGTTTGCCATTGTTTTTGTCTTTCGGATGGGATCTCCCCTTTTAATCCCATTATTTCAACACCTGTTGGACAATGCATTTGTACAGTCATGTGTGATAATGAGCTAATTTATTAAATGCAATTAATTAATACATTGCCACCTCTTGTTTTGTGTCGTCTGTGTTTCTGTGTTTCCGGCATTTCACATTGGAACAGCTCATTCACCTTCCTTGTCTTCTCTCCGCCCTCCCTCCTATGTAGGTTAAAGAGCTGCACCTGAGCCAGCCACTGATTGATGCAGCACCATAGTCAAATAGTGGAGTGGAGTAGGGGAACAGCAAACAGCCATTAAAGCAGCCAGCCCGCCCGCCCGCCCGTCACAATGGACCTACCTGTGTACACTAGATGGATGTGATGGAATGTACTGTGGTCCCTACATTTCAAGAAGAAGTAAGAATTGCAGTTGCAACAAACCCTTGCTTGCCTACAAAGAGAGCAGCAATTTGGATTTGTTACTATGTTACCTGGAAGAATAACAAACTGTGCAAGGATGGAGGTTGTAGGAGCAAGGAGAACAAGTTGTCTGTAAAGTTGGTGGATGCCTATTTTCCATTTTGCAGTCCCTTGTCTCCCTCTTGTGGCCTCCTGGAGGCAACTAGCTGTGCAAAAAAAAGACAGCCTGGGGGCCGGCTGTTGCAGTGTTGCCCTCTCAGGCAACACTGAGTGACTGACTGAGCCGCACCGTCTTATATAAAGTTCAGACGGAACTTTGCACGTGTCATAGTGGAGACCTCAGGAGCCAGAGCCAGCTTTCTGACATCATAATGGGGCCTCAGAGATAAAAGCCTGGGCCCAGGCAGTGTTGGTCAGTGCTGCTCAGCAGGCAGCACTGGACTGGATTAAAGCTGATACAAGGTGTGAAAGGAGAAGGGGTGGCAGTGGGCATGCACTTACTGCTGCTGCTGCTGCTGCCAGTGTTTGCACGGCAGGAGGGCATTTGGGCGTTGCCAGGAAGGCGTTTTTATGTCGATTCCTCCTCTTTCAGCACTGCATTGTGGTGCAAGCAAAAGAAGCAAAACGCGCGGCACGTTCGGGTTATCGCTTCTCGGCCTTTTGGCTAAGATCAAGTGTAGTATCTGTTCTTATCAGTTTAATATCTGATACGTCCCCTATCTGGGGACCATATATTAAATGGATTTTTAGAACAGGGAGATGGAAATAGAGCTTGCTCTGTCCACTCCACGCATTGACCTGGTATTGCAGTATTTCCAGGACCGGTGCACCCTTTCCTTATGTGTTTACTAAAATCAGATTCCAAAAGTGCTTTTTGTGTTTGCCATTGTTTTTGTCTTTCGGATGGGATCTCCCCTTTTAATCCCATTATTTCAACACCTGTTGGACAATGCATTTGTACAGTCATGTGTGATAATGAGCTAATTTATTAAATGCAATTAATTAATACATTGCCACCTCTTGTTTTGTGTCGTCTGTGTTTCTGTGTTTCCGGCATTTCACATTGGAACAGCTCATTCACCTTCCTTGTCTTCTCTCCGCCCTCCCTCCTAGGTAGGTTAAAGAGCTGCACCTGAGCCAGCCACTGATTGATGCAGCACCATAGTCAAATAGTGGAGTGGAGTAGGGGAACAGCAAACAGCCATTAAAGCAGCCAGCCCGCCCGCCCGCCCGCCCGTCACAATGGACCTACCTGTGTACACTAGATGGATGTGATGGAATGTACTGTGGTCCCTACATTTCAAGAAGAAGTAAGAATTGCAGTTGCAACAAACCCTTGCTTGCCTACAAAGAGAGCAGCAATTTGGATTTGTTACTATGTTACCTGGAAGAATAACAAACTGTGCAAGGATGGAGGTTGTAGGAGCAAGGAGAACAAGTTGTCTGTAAAGTTGGTGGATGCCTATTTTCCATTTTGCAGTCCCTTGTCTCCCTCTTGTGGCCTCCTGGAGGCAACTAGCTGTGCAAAAAAAAGACAGACGGGGGGCCGGCTGTTGCAGTGTTGCCCTCTCAGGCAACACTGAGTGACTGACTGAGCCACACCGTCTTATATAAAGTTCAGACGGAACTTTGCACGTGTCATAGTGGAGACCTCAGGAGCCAGAGCCAGCTTTCTGACATCATAATGGGGCCTCAGAGATAAAAGCCTGGGCCCAGGCAGTGTTGGTCAGTGCTGCTCAGCAGGCAGCACTGGACTGGATTAAAGCTGATACAAGGTGTGAAAGGAGAAGGGGTGGCAGTGGGCATGCACTTATTGCTGCTGCTGCTGCTGCCAGTGTTTGCACGGCAGGAGGGCATTTGGGCGTTGCCAGGAAGGCGTTTTTATGTCGATTCCTCCTCTTTCAGCACTGCATTGTGGTGCAAGCAAAAGAAGCAAAACGCGCGGCACGTTCGGGTTATCGCTTCTCGGCCTTTTGGTTAAGATCAAGTGTAGTATCTGTTCTTATCAGTTTAATATCTGATACGTCCCCTATCTGGGGACCATATATTAAATGGATTTTTAGAACAGGGAGATGGAAATAGAGCTTGCTCTATCCACTCCACGCATTGACCTGGTATTGCAGTATTTCCAGGACCGGTGCACCCTTTCCTTATGTGTTTACTAAAATCAGATTCCAAAAGTGCTTTTTGTGTTTGCCATTGTTTTTGTCTTTCGGATGGGATCTCTCCTTTTAATCCCATTATTTCAACACCTCTTGGACAATGCATTTGTACAGTCATGTGTGATAATGAGCTAATTTATTAAATGCAATTAATTAATACATTGCCACCTCTTGTTTTGTGTCGTCTGTGTTTCTGTGTTTCCGGCATTTCACATTGGAACAGCTCATTCACCTTCCTTGTCTTCTCTCCGCCCTCCCTCCTAGGTAGGTTAAAGAGCTGCACCTGAGCCAGCCACTGATTGATGCAGCACCATTGTCAAATAGTGGAGTGGAGTAGGGGAACAGCAAACAGCCATTAAAGCAGCCAGCCCGCCCGCCCGTCACAATGGACCTACCTGTGTACACTAGATGGATGTGATGGAATGTACTGTGGTCCCTACATTTCAAGAAGAAGTAAGAATTGCAGTTGCAACAAACCCTTGCTTGCCTACAAAGAGAGCAGCAATTTGGATTTGTTACTATGTTACCTGGAAGAATAACAAACTGTGCAAGGATGGAGGTTGTAGGAGCAAGGAGAACAAGTTGTCTGTAAAGTTGGTGGATGCCTATTTTCCATTTTGCAGTCCCTTGTCTCCCTCTTGTGGCCTCCTGGAGGCAACTAGCTGTGCAAAAAAAAGACAGCCTGGGGGCCGGCTGTTGCAGTGTTGCCCTCTCAGGCAACACTGAGTGACTGACTGAGCCGCACCGTCTTATATAAAGTTCAGACGGAACTTTGCACGTGTCATAGTGGAGACCTCAGGAGCCAGAGCCAGCTTTCTGACATCATAATGGGGCCTCAGAGATAAAAGCCTGGGCCCAGGCAGTGTTGGTCAGTGCTGCTCAGCAGGCAGCACTGGACTGGATTAAAGCTGATACAAGGTGTGAAAGGAGAAGGGGTGGCAGTGGGCATGCACTTACTGCTGCTGCTGCTGCTGCTGCTGCCAGTGTTTGCACGGCAGGAGGGCATTTGGGCGTTGCCAGGAAGGCGTTTTTATGTCGATTCCTCCTCTTTCAGCACTGCATTGTGGTGCAAGCAAAAGAAGCAAAACGCGCGGCACGTTCGGGATATCGCTTCTCGGCCTTTTGGCTAAGATCAAGTGTAGTATCTGTTCTTATCAGTTTAATATCTGATACGTCCCCTATCTGGGGACCATATATTAAATGGATTTTTAGAACAGGGAGATGGAAATAGAGCTTGCTCTGTCCACTCCACGCATTGACCTGGTATTGCAGTATTTCCAGGACCGGTGCACCCTTTCCTTATGTGTTTACTAAAATCAGATTCCAAAAGTGCTTTTTGTGTTTGCCATTGTTTTTGTCTTTCGGATGGGATCTCCCCTTTTAATCCCATTATTTCAACACCTGTTGGACAATGCATTTGTACAGTCATGTGTGATAATGAGCTAATTTATTAAATGCAATTAATTAATACATTGCCACCTCTTGTTTTGTGTCGTCTGTGTTTCTGTGTTTCCGGCATTTCACATTGGAACAGCTCATTCACCTTCCTTGTCTTCTCTCCGCCCTCCCTCCTAGGTAGGTTAAAGAGCTGCACCTGAGCCAGCCACTGATTGATGCAGCACCATTGTCAAATAGTGGAGTGGAGTAGGGGAACAGCAAACAGCCATTAAAGCAGCCAGCCCGCCCGCCCGCCCGCCCGTCACAATGGACCTACCTGTGTACACTAGATGGATGTGATGGAATGTACTGTGGTCCCTACATTTCAAGAAGAAGTAAGAATTGCAGTTGCAACAAACCCTTGCTTGCCTACAAAGAGAGCAGCAATTTGGATTTGTTACTATGTTACCTGGAAGAATAACAAACTGTGCAAGGATGGAGGTTGTAGGAGCAAGGAGAACAAGTTGTCTGTAAAGTTGGTGGATGCCTATTTTCCATTTTGCAGTCCCTTGTCTCCCTCTTGTGGCCTCCTGGAGGCAACTAGCTGTGCAAAAAAAAGACAGCCTGGGGGCCGGCTGTTGCAGTGTTGCCCTCTCAGGCAACACTGAGTGACTGACTGAGCCGCACCGTCTTATATAAAGTTCAGACGGAACTTTGCACGTGTCATAGTGGAGACCTCAGGAGCCAGAGCCAGCTTTCTGACATCATAATGGGGCCTCAGAGATAAAAGCCTGGGCCCAGGCAGTGTTGGTCAGTGCTGCTCAGCAGGCAGCACTGGACTGGATTAAAGCTGATACAAGGTGTGAAAGGAGAAGGGGTGGCAGTGGGCATGCACTTACTGCTGCTGCTGCTCCTGCTGCTGCCAGTGTTTGCACGGCAGGAGGGCATTTGGGCGTTGCCATGAATGCGTTTTTATGTTGATTCCTCCTCTTTCAGCACTGCATTGTGGTGCAAGCAAAAGAAGCAAAACGCGCGGCACGTTCGGGTTATAGCTTCTCGGCCTTTTGGCTAAGATCAAGTGTAGTATCTGTTCTTATCAGTTTAATATCTGATATGTCCCCTATCTGGGGACCATATATTAAATGGATTTTTAGAACAGGGAGATGGAAATAGAGCTTGCTCTGTCCACTCCACGCATTGACCTGGTATTGCAGTATTTCCAGGAGCGGTGCACCCTTTCCTTATGTGTTTACTAAAATCAGATTCCAAAAGTGCTTTTTGTGTTTGCCATTGTTTTTGTCTTTCGGATGGGATCTCCCCTTTTAATCCCATTATTTCAACACCTGTTGGACAATGCATTTGTACAGTCATGTGTGATAATGAGCTAATTTATTAAATGCAATTAATTAATACATTGCCACCTCTTGTTTTGTGTCGTCTGTGTTTCTGTGTTTCCGGCATTTCACATTGGAACAGCTCATTCACCTTCCTTGTCTTCTCTCCGCCCTCCCTCCTAGGTAGGTTAAAGAGCTGCACCTGAGCCAGCCACTGATTGATGCAGCACCATAGTCAAATAGTGGAGTGGAGTAGGGGAACAGCAAACAGCCATTAAAGCAGCCAGCCCGCCCGCCCGCCCGTCACAATGGACCTACCTGTGTACACTAGATGGATGTGATGGAATGTACTGTGGTCCCTACATTTCAAGAAGAAGTAAGAATTGCAGTTGCAACAAACCCTTGCTTGCCTACAAAGAGAGCAGCAATTTGGATTTGTTACTATGTTACCTGGAAGAATAACAAACTGTGCAAGGATGGAGGTTGTAGGAGCAAGGAGAACAAGTTGTCTGTAAAGTTGGTGGATGCCTATTTTCCATTTTGCAGTCCCTTGTCTCCCTCTTGTGGCCTCCTGGTGGCAACTAGCTGTGCAAAAAAAAGACAGCCTGGGGGCCGGCTGTTGCAGTGTTGCCCTCTCAGGCAACACTGAGTGACTGACTGAGCCGCACCGTCTTATATAATGTTCAGACGGAACTTTGCACGTGTCATAGTGGAGACCTCAGGAGCCAGAGCCAGCTTTCTGACATCATAATGGGGCCTCAGAGATAAAAGCCTGGGCCCAGGCAGTGTTGGTCAGTGCTGCTCAGCAGGCAGCACTGGACTGGATTAAAGCTGATACAAGGTGTGAAAGGAGAAGGGGTGGCAGTGGGCATGCACTTACTGCTGCTGCTGCTGCTGCCAGTGTTTGCACGGCAGGAGGGCATTTGGGCGTTGCCAGGAAGGCGTTTTTATGTCGATTCCTCCTCTTTCAGCACTGCATTGTGGTGCAAGCAAAAGAAGCAAATCCTGTCTTGCTTCCTCTCCGGCCTTTATTCACCTCCCGCTTAGTAGCTGTGAGTGTGTGTGAGCCTGCAGGGCCCCATGGAATTGCCTAGGAGTAGGCTGAATCGCTGCAAGGGGTGAACAGCAGTATTGGGCAGGCTCGGTCAACGCGCGGCCCGTTCGGGTTATCGCTTCTCGGCCTTTTGGCTAAGATCAAGTGTAGTATCTGTTCTTATCAGTTTAATATCTGATACGTCCCCTATCTGGGGACCATATATTAAATGGATTTTTAGAACAGGGAGATGGAAATAGAGCTTGCTCTGTCCACTCCACGCATTGACCTGGTATTGCAGTATTTCCAGGACCGGTGCACCCTTTCCTTATGTGTTTACTAAAATCAGATTTCAAAAGTGCTTTTTGTGTTTGCCATTGTTTTTGTCTTTCGGATGGGATCTCCCCTTTTAATCCCATTATTTCAACACCTGTTGGACAATGCATTTGTACAGTCATGTGTGATAATGAGCTAATTTATAAAATGCAATTAATTAATACATTGCCACCTCTTGTTTTGTGTCGTCTGTGTTTCTGTGTTTCCGGCATTTCACATTGGAGCAGCTCATTCACCTTCCTTGTCTTCTCTCCGCCCTCCCTCCTAGGTAAGTTAAAGAGCTGCACCTGAGCCAGCCACTGATTGATGCAGCACCATAGTCAAATAGTGGAGTGGAGTAGGGGAACAGCAAACAGCCATTAAAGCAGCCAGCCCGCCCGCCCGCCCGTCACAATGGACCTACCTGTGTACACTAGATGGATGTGATGGAATGTACTGTGGTCCCTACATTTCAAGAAGAAGTAAGAATTGCAGTTGCAACAAACCCTTGCTTGCCTACAAAGAGAGCAGCAATTTGGATTTGTTACTATGTTACCTGGAAGAATAACAAACTGTGCAAGGATGGAGGTTGTAGGAGCAAGGAGAACAAGTTGTCTGTAAAGTTGGTGGATGCCTATTTTCCATTTTGCAGTCCCTTGTCTCCCTCTTGTGGCCTCCTGGAGGCAACTAGCTGTGCAAAAAAAAGACAGCCTGGGGGCCGGCTGTTGCAGTGTTGCCCTCTCAGGCAACACTGAGTGACTGACTGAGCCGCACCGTCTTATATAAAGTTCAGACGGAACTTTGCACGTGTCATAGTGGAGACCTCAGGAGCCAGAGCCAGCTTTCTGACATCATAATGGGGCCTCAGAGATAAAAGCCTGGGCCCAGGCAGTGTTGGTCAGTGCTGCTCAGCAGGCAGCACTGGACTGGATTAAAGCTGATACAAGGTGTGAAAGGAGAAGGGGTGGCAGTGGGCATGCACTTACTGCTGCTGCTGCTGCTGCTGCCAGTGTGTGCACGGCAGGAGGGCATTTGGGCGTTGCCAGGAAGGCGTTTTTATGTCGATTCCTCCTCTTTCAGCACTGCATTGTGGTGCAAGCAAAAGAAGCAAAACGCACGGCACGTTCGGGTTATCGCTTCTCGGCCTTTTGGCTAAGATCAAGTGTAGTATCTGTTCTTATCAGTTTAATATCTGATACGTCCCCTATCTGGGGACCATATATTAAATGGATTTTTAGAACAGGGAGATGGAAATAGAGCTTGCTCTGTCCACTCCACGCATTGACCTGGTATTGCAGTATTTCCAGGACCGGTGCACCCTTTCCTTATGTGTTTACTAAAATCAGATTCCAAAAGTGCTTTTTGTGTTTGCCATTGTTTTTGTCTTTCGGATGGGATCTCCCCTTTTAATCCCATTATTTCAACACCTGTTGGACAATGCATTTGTACAGTCATGTGTGATAATGAGCTAATTTATTAAATGCAATTAATTAATACATTGCCACCTCTTGTTTTGTGTCGTCTGTGTTTCTGTGTTTCCGGCATTTCACATTGGAACAGCTCATTCACCTTCCTTGTCTTCTCTCCGCCCTCCCTCCTAGGTAGGTTAAAGAGCTGCACCTGAGCCAGCCACTTATTGATGCAGCACCATAGTCAAATAGTGGAGTGGAGTAGGGGAACAGCAAACAGCCATTAAAGCAGCCAGCCCGCCCGCCCGCCCGTCACAATGGACCTACCTGTGTACACTAGATGGATGTGATGGAATGTACTGTGGTCCCTACATTTCAAGAAGAAGTAAGAATTGCAGTTGCAACAAACCCTTGCTTGCCTACAAAGAGAGCAGCAATTTGGATTTGTTACTATGTTACCTGGAAGAATAACAAACTGTGCAAGGATGGAGGTTGTAGGAGCAAGGAGAACAAGTTGTCTGTAAAGTTGGTGGATGCCTATTTTCCATTTTGCAGTCCCTTGTCTCCCTCTTGTGGCCTCCTGGAGGCAACTAGCTGTGCAAAAAAAAGACAGCCTGGGGGCCGGCTGTTGCAGTGTTGCCCTCTCAGGCAACACTGAGTGACTGACTGAGCCGCACCGTCTTATATAAAGTTCAGACGGAACTTTGCACGTGTCATAGTGGAGACCTCAGGAGCCAGAGCCAGCTTTCTGACATCATAATGGGGCCTCAGAGATAAAAGCCTGGGCCCAGGCAGTGTTGGTCAGTGCTGCTCAGCAGGCAGCACTGGACTGGATTAAAGCTGATACAAGGTGTGAAAGGAGAAGGGGTGGCAGTGGGCATGCACTTACTGCTGCTGCTGCTGCTGCTGCCAGTGTTTGCACGGCAGGAGGGCATTTGGGCGTTGCCAGGAAGGCGTTTTTATGTCGATTCCTCCTCTTTCAGCACTGCATTGTGGTGCAAGCAAAAGAAGCAAATCCTGTCTTGCTTCATCTCCGGCCTTTATTCACCTCCCGCTTAGTAGCTGTGAGTGTGTGTGAGCCTGCAGGGCCCCATGGAATTGCCTAGGAGTAGGCTGAATCGCTGCAAGGGGTGAACAGCAGTATTGGGCAGGCTCGGTCAACGCGCGGCCCGTTCGGGTTATCGCTTCTCGGCCTTTTGGCTAAGATCAAGTGTAGTATCTGTTCTTATCAGTTTAATATCTGATACGTCCCCTATCTGGGGACCATATATTAAATGGATTTTTAGTACAGGGAGATGGAAATAGAGCTTGCTCTGTCCACTCCACGCATTGACCTGGTATTGCAGTATTTCCAGGACCGGTGCACCCTTTCCTTATGTGTTTACTAAAATCAGATTCCAAAAGTGCTTTTTGTGTTTGCCATTGTTTTTGTCTTTCGGATGGGATCTCCCCTTTTAATCCCATTATTTCAACACCTGTTGGACAATGCATTTGTACAGTCATGTGTGATAATGAGCTAATTTATTAAATGCAATTAATTAATACATTGCCACCTCTTGTTTTGTGTCGTCTGTGTTTCTGTGTTTCCGGCATTTCACATTGGAACAGCTCATTCACCTTCCTTGTCTTCTCTCCGCCCTCCCTCCTAGGTAGGTTAAAGAGCTGCACCTGAGCCAGTCACTGATTGATGCAGCACCATAGTCAAATAGTGGAGTGGAGTAGGGGAACAACAAACAGCCATTAAAGCAGCCAGCCCGCCCGCCCGCCCGTCACAATGGACCTACCTGTGTACACTAGATGGATGTGATGGAATGTACTGTGGTCCCTACATTTCAAGAAGAAGTAAGAATTGCAGTTGCAACAAACCCTTGCTTGCCTACAAAGAGAGCAGCAATTTGGATTTGTTACTATGTTACCTGGAAGAATAACAAACTGTGCAAGGATGGAGGTTGTAGGAGCAAGGAGAACAAGTTGTCTGTAAAGTTGGTGGATGCCTATTTTCCATTTTGCAGTCCCTTGTCTCCCTCTTGTGGCCTCCTGGAGGCAACTAGCTGTGCAAAAAAAAGACAGCCTGGGGGCCGGCTGTTGCAGTGTTGCCCTCTCAGGCAACACTGAGTGACTGACTGAGCCGCACCGTCTTATATAAAGTTCAGACGGAACTTTGCACGTGTCATAGTGGAGACCTCAGGAGCCAGAGCCAGCTTTCTGACATCATAATGGGGCCTCAGAGATAAAAGCCTGGGCCCAGGCAGTGTTGGTCAGTGCTGCTCAGCAGGCAGCACTGGACTGGATTAAAGCTGATACAAGGTGTGAAAGGAGAAGGGGTGGCAGTGGGCATGCACTTACTGCTGCTGCTGCTGCTGCTGCTGCCAGTGTTTGCACGGCAGGAGGGCATTTGGGCGTTGCCAGGAAGGCGTTTTTATGTCGATTCCTCCTCTTTCAGCACTGCATTGTGGTGCAAGCAAAAGAAGCAAAACGCGCGGCACGTTCGGGTTATCGCTTCTCGGCCTTTTGGCTAAGATCAAGTGTAGTATCTGTTCTTATCAGTTTAATATCTGATACGTCCCCTATCTGGGGACCATATATTAAATGGATTTTTAGAACAGGGAGATGGAAATAGAGCTTGCTCTGTCCACTCCACGCATTGACCTGGTATTGCAGTATTTCCAGGACCGGTGCACCCTTTCCTTATGTGTTTACTAAAATCAGATTCCAAAAGTGCTTTTTGTGTTTGCCATTGTTTTTGTCTTTCGGATGGGATCTCCCCTTTTAATCCCATTATTTCAACACCTGTTGGACAATGCATTTGTACAGTCATGTGTGATAATGAGCTAATTTATTAAATGCAATTAATTAATACATTGCCACCTCTTGTTTTGTGTCGTCTGTGTTTCTGTGTTTCCGGCATTTCACATTGGAACAGCTCATTCACCTTCCTTGTCTTCTCTCCGCCCTCCCTCCTAGGTAGGTTAAAGAGCTGCACCTGAGCCAGCCACTGATTGATGCAGCACCATTGTCAAATAGTGGAGTGGAGTAGGGGAACAGCAAACAGCCATTAAAGCAGCCAGCCCGCCCGCCCGCCCGTCACAATGGACCTACCTGTGTACACTAGATGGATGTGATGGAATGTACTGTGGTCCCTACATTTCAAGAAGAAGTAAGAATTGCAGTTGCAACAAACCCTTGCTTGCCTACAAAGAGAGCAGCAATTTGGATTTGTTACTATGTTACCTGGAAGAATAACAAACTGTGCAAGGATGGAGGTTGTAGGAGCAAGGAGAACAAGTTGTCTGTAAAGTTGGTGGATGCCTATTTTCCATTTTGCAGTCCCTTGTCTCCCTCTTGTGGCCTCCTGGAGGCAACTAGCTGTGCAAAAAAAAGACAGCCTGGGGGCCGGCTGTTGCAGTGTTGCCCTCTCAGGCAACACTGAGTGACTGACTGAGCCGCACCGTCTTATATAAAGTTCAGACGGAACTTTGCACGTGTCATAGTGGAGACCTCAGGAGCCAGAGCCAGCTTTCTGACATCATAATGGGGCCTCAGAGATAAAAGCCTGGGCCCAGGCAGTGTTGGTCAGTGCTGCTCAGCAGGCAGCACTGGACTGGATTAAAGCTGATACAAGGTGTGAAAGGAGAAGGGGTGGCAGTGGGCATGCACTTACTGCTGCTGCTGCTGCTGCTGCTGCTGCTGCTGCCAGTGTTTGCACGGCAGGAGGGCATTTGGGCGTTGCCAGGAAGGCGTTTTTATGTCGATTCCTCCTCTTTCAGCACTGCATTGTGGTGCAAGCAAAAGAAGCAAATCCTGTCTTGCTTCCTCTCCGGCCTTTATTCACCTCCCGCTTAGTAGCTGTGAGTGTGTGTGAGCCTGCAGGGCCCCATGGAATTGCCTAGGAGTAGGCTGAATCGCTGCAAGGGGTGAACAGCAGTATTGGGCAGGCTCGGTCAACGCGCGGCACGTTCGGGTTATCGCTTCTCAGCCTTTTGGCTAAGGTCAAGTGTAGTATCTGTTCTTATCAGTTTAATATCTGATACGTCCCCTATCTGGGGACCATATATTAAATGGATTTTTAGAACAGGGAGATGGAAATAGAGCTTGCTCTGTCCACTCCACGCATTGACCTGGTATTGCAGTATTTCCAGGACCGGTGCACCCTTTCCTTATGTGTTTACTAAAATCAGATTCCAAAAGTGCTTTTTGTGTTTGCCATTGTTTTTGTCTTTCGGATGGGATCTCCCCTTTTAATCCCATTATTTCAACACCTGTTGGACAATGCATTTGTACAGTCATGTGTGATAATGAGCTAATTTATTAAATGCAATTAATTAATACATTGCCACCTCTTGTTTTGTGTCGTCTGTGTTTCTGTGTTTCCGGCATTTCACATTGGAACAGCTCATTCACCTTCCTTGTCTTCTCTCCGCCCTCCCTCCTAGGTAGGTTAAAGAGCTGCACCTGAGCCAGCCACTGATTGATGCAGCACCATAGTCAAATAGTGGAGTGGAGTAGGGGAACAGCAAACAGCCATTAAAGCAGCCAGCCCGCCCGCCCGCCCGTCACAATGGACCTACCTGTGTACACTAGATGGATGTGATGGAATGTACTGTGGTCCCTACATTTCAAGAAGAAGTAAGAATTGCAGTTGCAACAAACCCTTGCTTGCCTACAAAGAGAGCAGCAATTTGGATTTGTTACTATGTTACCTGGAAGAATAACAAACTGTGCAAGGATGGAGGTTGTAGGAGCAAGGAGAACAAGTTGTCTGTAAAGTTGGTGAATGCCTATTTTCCATTTTGCAGTCCCTTGTCTCCCTCTTGTGGCCTCCTGGAGGCAACTAGCTGTGCAAAAAAAAGACAGCCTGGGGGCCGGCTGTTGCAGTGTTGCCCTCTCAGGCAACACTGAGTGACTGACTGAGCCGCACCGTCTTATATAAAGTTCAGACGGAACTTTGCACGTGTCATAGTGGAGACCTCAGGAGCCAGAGCCAGCTTTCTGACATCATAATGGGGCCTCAGAGATAAAAGCCTGGGCCCAGGCAGTGTTGGTCAGTGCTGCTCAGCAGGCAGCACTGGACTGGATTAAAGCTGATACAAGGTGTGAAAGGAGAAGGGGTGGCAGTGGGCATGCACTTACTGCTGCTGCTGCTGCTGCTGCTGCCAGTGTTTGCACGGCAGGAGGGCATTTGGGCGTTGCCAGGAAGGCGTTTTTATGTCGATTCCTCCTCTTTCAGCACTGCATTGTGGTGCAAGCAAAAGAAGCAAATCCTGTCTTGCTTCCTCTCCGGCCTTTATTCACCTCCCGCTTAGTAGCTGTGAGTGTGTGTGAGCCTGCAGGGCCCCATGGAATTGCCTAGGAGTAGGCTGAATCGCTGCAAGGGGTGAACAGCAGTATTGGGCAGGCTCGGTCAACGCGCGGCCCGTTCGGGTTATCGCTTCTCGGCCTTTTGGCTAAGATCAAGTGTAGTATCTGTTCTTATCAGTTTAATATCTGATACGTCCCCTATCTGGGGACCATATATTAAATGGATTTTTAGAACAGGGAGATGGAAATAGAGCTTGCTCTGTCCACTCCACGCATTGACCTGGTATTGCAGTATTTCCAGGACCGGTGCACCCTTTCCTTATGTGTTTACTAAAATCAGATTCCAAAAGTGCTTTTTGTGTTTGCCATTGTTTTTGTCTTTCGGATGGGATCTCCCCTTTTAATCCCATTATTTCAACACCTGTTGGACAATGCATTTGTACAGTCATGTGTGATAATGAGCTAATTTATTAAATGCAATTAATTAATACATTGCCACCTCTTGTTTTGTGTCGTCTGTGTTTCTGTGTTTCCGGCATTTCACATTGGAACAGCTCATTCACCTTCCTTGTCTTCTCTCCGCCCTCCCTCCTAGGTAGGTTAAAGAGCTGCACCTGAGCCAGCCACTGATTGATGCAGCACCATAGTCAAATAGTGGAGTGGAGTAGGGGAACAGCAAACAGCCATTAAAGCAGCCAGCCCGCCCGCCCGCCCGTCACAATGGACCTACCTGTGTACACTAGATGGATGTGATGGAATGTACTGTGGTCCCTACATTTCAAGAAGAAGTAAGAATTGCAGTTGCAACAAACCCTTGCTTGCCTACAAAGAGAGCAGCAATTTGGATTTGTTACTATGTTACCTGGAAGAATAACAAACTGTGCAAGGATGGAGGTTGTAGGAGCAAGGAGAACAAGTTGTCTGTAAAGTTGGTGGATGCCTATTTTCCATTTTGCAGTCCCTTGTCTCCCTCTTGTGGCCTCCTGGAGGCAACTAGCTGTGCAAAAAAAAGACAGCCTGGGGGCCGGCTGTTGCAGTGTTGCCCTCTCAGGCAACACTGAGTGACTGACTGAGCCGTACCGTCTTATATAAAGTTCAGACGGAACTTTGCACGTGTCATAGTGGAGACCTCAGGAGCCAGAGCCAGCTTTCTGACATCATAATGGGGCCTCAGAGATAAAAGCCTGGGCCCAGGCAGTGTTGGTCAGTGCTGCTCAGCAGGCAGCACTGGACTGGATTAAAGCTGATACAAGGTGTGAAAGGAGAAGGGGTGGCAGTGGGCATGCACTTACTGCTGCTGCTGCTGCTGCTGCTGCTGCTGCCAGTGTTTGCACGGCAGGAGGGCATTTGGGCGTTGCCAGGAAGGCGTTTTTATGTCGATTCCTCCTCTTTCAGCACTGCATTGTGGTGCAAGCAAAAGAAGCAAATCCTGTCTTGCTTCCTCTCCGGCCTTTATTCACCTCCCGCTTAGTAGCTGTGAGTGTGTGTGAGCCTGCAGGGCCCCATGGAATTGCCTAGGAGTAGGCTGAATCGCTGCAAGGGGTGAACAGCAGTATTGGGCAGGCTCGGTCAACGCGCGGCCCGTTCGGGTTATCGCTTCTCGGCCTTTTGGCTAAGATCAAGTGTAGTATCTGTTCTTATCAGTTTAATATCTGATACGTCCCCTATCTGGGGACCATATATTAAATGGATTTTTAGAACAGGGAGATGGAAATAGAGCTTGCTCTGTCCACTCCACGCATTGACCTGGTATTGCAGTATTTCCAGGACCGGTGCACCCTTTCCTTATGTGTTTACTAAAATCAGATTCCAAAAGTGCTTTTTGTGTTTGCCATTGTTTTTGTCTTTCGGATGGGATCTCCCCTTTTAATCCCATTATTTCAACACCTGTTGGACAATGCATTTGTACAGTCATGTGTGATAATGAGCTAATTTATTAAATGCAATTAATTAATACATTGCCACCTCTTGTTTTGTGTCGTCTGTGTTTCTGTGTTTCCGGCATTTCACATTGGAACAGCTCATTCACCTTCCTTGTCTTCTCTCCGCCCTCCCTCCTAGGTAGGTTAAAGAGCTGCACCTGAGCCAGCCACTGATTGATGCAGCACCATAGTCAAATAGTGGAGTGGAGTAGGGGAACAGCAAACAGCCATTAAAGCAGCCAGCCCGCCCGCCCGCCCGTCACAATGGACCTACCTGTGTACACTAGATGGATGTGATGGAATGTACTGTGGTCCCTACATTTCAAGAAGAAGTAAGAATTGCAGTTGCAACAAACCCTTGCTTGCCTACAAAGAGAGCAGCAATTTGGATTTGTTACTATGTTACCTGGAAGAATAACAAACTGTGCAAGGATGGAGGTTGTAGGAGCAAGGAGAACAAGTTGTCTGTAAAGTTGGTGGATGCCTATTTTCCATTTTGCAGTCCCTTGTCTCCCTCTTGTGGCCTCCTGGAGGCAACTAGCTGTGCAAAAAAAAGACAGCCTGGGGGCCGGCTGTTGCAGTGTTGCCCTCTCAGGCAACACTGAGTGACTGACTGAGCCGCACCGTCTTATATAAAGTTCAGACGGAACTTTGCACGTGTCATAGTGGAGACCTCAGGAGCCAGAGCCAGCTTTCTGACATCATAATGGGGCCTCAGAGATAAAAGCCTGGGCCCAGGCAGTGTTGGTCAGTGCTGCTCAGCAGGCAGCACTGGACTGGATTAAAGCTGATACAAGGTGTGAAAGGAGAAGGGGTGGCAGTGGGCATGCACTTACTGCTGCTGCTGCTGCTGCTGCCAGTGTTTGCACGGCAGGAGGGCATTTGGGCCTTGCCAGGAAGGCGTTTTTATGTCGATTCCTCCTCTTTCAGCACTGCATTGTGGTGCAAGCAAAAGAAGCAAATCCTGTCTTGCTTCCTCTCCGGCCTTTATTCACCTCCCGCTTAGTAGCTGTGAGTGTGTGTGAGCCTGCAGGGCCCCATGGAATTGCCTAGGAGTAGGCTGAATCGCTGCAAGGGGTGAACAGCAGTATTGGGCAGGCTCGGTCAACGCGCGGCCCGTTCGGGTTATCGCTTCTCGGCCTTTTGGCTAAGATCAAGTGTAGTATCTGTTCTTATCAGTTTAATATCTGATACGTCCCCTATCTGGGGACCATATATTAAATGGATTTTTAGAACAGGGAGATGGAAATAGAGCTTGCTCTGTCCACTCCACGCATTGACCTGGTATTGCAGTATTTCCAGGACCGGTGCACCCTTTCCTTATGTGTTTACTAAAATCAGATTCCAAAAGTGCTTTTTGTGTTTGCCATTGTTTTTGTCTTTCGGATGGGATCTCCCCTTTTAATCCCATTATTTCAACACCTGTTGGACAATGCATTTGTACAGTCATGTGTGATAATGAGCTAATTTATTAAATGCAATTAATTAATACATTGCCACCTCTTGTTTTGTTTCGTCTGTGTTTCTGTGTTTCCGGCATTTCACATTGGAACAGCTCATTCACCTTCCTTGTCTTCTCTCCGCCCTCCCTCCTAGGTAAGTTAAAGAGCTGCACCTGAGCCAGCCACTGATTGATGCAGCACCATAGTCAAATAGTGGAGTGGAGTAGGGGAACAGCAAACAGCCATTAAAGCAGCCAGCCCGCCCGCCCGCCCGTCACAATGGACCTACCTGTGTACACTAGATGGATGTGATGGAATGTACTGTGGTCCCTACATTTCAAGAAGAAGTAAGAATTGCAGTTGCAACAAACCCTTGCTTGCCTACAAAGAGAGCAGCAATTTGGATTTGTTACTATGTTACCTGGAAGAATAACAAACTGTGCAAGGATGGAGGTTGTAGGAGCAAGGAGAACAAGTTGTCTGTAAAGTTGGTGGATGCCTATTTTCCATTTTGCAGTCCCTTGTCTCCCTCTTGTGGCCTCCTGGAGGCAACTAGCTGTGCAAAAAAAAGACAGCCTGGGGGCCGGCTGTTGCAGTGTTGCCCTCTCAGGCAACACTGAGTGACTGACTGAGCCGCACCGTCTTATATAAAGTTCAGACGGAACTTTGCACGTGTCATAGTGGAGACCTCAGGAGCCAGAGCCAGCTTTCTGACATCATAATGGGGCCTCAGAGATAAAAGCCTGGGCCCAGGCAGTGTTGGTCAGTGCTGCTCAGCAGGCAGCACTGGACTGGATTAAAGCTGATACAAGGTGTGAAAGGAGAAGGGGTGGCAGTGGGCATGCACTTACTGCTGCTGCTGCTGCTGCTGCCAGTGTGTGCACGGCAGGAGGGCATTTGGGCGTTGCCAGGAAGGCGTTTTTATGTCGATTCCTCCTCTTTCAGCACTGCATTGTGGTGCAAGCAAAAGAAGCAAAACGCACGGCACGTTCGGGTTATCGCTTCTCGGCCTTTTGGCTAAGATCAAGTGTAGTATCTGTTCTTATCAGTTTAATATCTGATACGTCCCCTATCTGGGGACCATATATTAAATGGATTTTTAGAACAGGGAGATGGAAATAGAGCTTGCTCTGTCCACTCCACGCATTGACCTGGTATTGCAGTATTTCCAGGACCGGTGCACCCTTTCCTTATGTGTTTACTAAAATCAGATTCCAAAAGTGCTTTTTGTGTTTGCCATTGTTTTTGTCTTTCGGATGGGATCTCCCCTTTTAATCCCATTATTTCAACACCTGTTGGACAATGCATTTGTACAGTCATGTGTGATAATGAGCTAATTTATTAAATGCAATTAATTAATACATTGCCACCTCTTGTTTTGTGTCGTCTGTGTTTCTGTGTTTCCGGCATTTCACATTGGAGCAGCTCATTCACCTTCCTTGTCTTCTCTCCGCCCTCCCTCCTAGGTAGGTTAAAGAGCTGCACCTGAGCCAGCCACTGATTGATGCAGCACCATAGTCAAATAGTGGAGTGGAGTAGGGGAACAGCAAACAGCCATTAAAGCAGCCAGCCCGCCCGCCCGCCCGTCACAATGGACCTACCTGTGTACACTAGATGGATGTGATGGAATGTACTGTGGTCCCTACATTTCAAGAAGAAGTAAGAATTGCAGTTGCAACAAACCCTTGCTTGCCTACAAAGAGAGCAGCAATTTGGATTTGTTACTATGTTACCTGGAAGAATAACAAACTGTGCAAGGATGGAGGTTGTAGGAGCAAGGAGAACAAGTTGTCTGTAAAGTTGGTGGATGCCTATTTTCCATTTTGCAGTCCCTTGTCTCCCTCTTGTGGCCTCCTGGAGGCAACTAGCTGTGCAAAAAAAAGACAGCCTGGGGGCCGGCTGTTGCAGTGTTGCCCTCTCAGGCAACACTGAGTGACTGACTGAGCCGCACCGTCTTATATAAAGTTCAGACGGAACTTTGCACGTGTCATAGTGGAGACCTCAGGAGCCAGAGCCAGCTTTCTGACATCATAATGGGGCCTCAGAGATAAAAGCCTGGGCCCAGGCAGTGTTGGTCAGTGCTGCTCAGCAGGCAGCACTGGACTGGATTAAAGCTGATACAAGGTGTGAAAGGAGAAGGGGTGGCAGTGGGCATGCACTTACTGCTGCTGCTGCTGCTGCTGCTGCTGCTGCTGCTGCTGCCAGTGTTTGCACGGCAGGAGGGCATTTGGGCGTTGCCAGGAAGGCGTTTTTATGTCGATTCCTCCTCTTTCAGCACTGCATTGTGGTGCAAGCAAAAGAAGCAAATCCTGTCTTGCTTCCTCTCCGGCCTTTATTCACCTCCCGCTTAGTAGCTGTGAGTGTGTGTGAGCCTGCAGGGCCCCATGGAATTGCCTAGGAGTAGGCTGAATCGCTGCAAGGGGTGAACAGCAGTATTGGGCAGGCTCGGTCAACGCGCGGCCCGTTCGGGTTATCGCTTCTCGGCCTTTTGGCTAAGATCAAGTGTAGTATCTGTTCTTATCAGTTTAATATCTGATACGTCCCCTATCTGGGGACCATATATTAAATGGATTTTTAGAACAGGGAGATGGAAATAGAGCTTGCTCTGTCCACTCCACGCATTGACCTGGTATTGCAGTATTTCCAGGACCGGTGCACCCTTTCCTTATGTGTTTACTAAAATCAGATTCCAAAAGTGCTTTTTGTGTTTGCCATTGTTTTTGTCTTTCGGATGGGATCTCCCCTTTTAATCCCATTATTTCAACACCTGTTGGACAATGCATTTGTACAGTCATGTGTGATAATGAGCTAATTTATTAAATGCAATTAATTAATACATTGCCACCTCTTGTTTTGTGTCGTCTGTGTTTCTGTGTTTCCGGCATTTCACATTGGAGCAGCTCATTCACCTTCCTTGTCTTCTCTCCGCCCTCCCTCCTAGGTAGGTTAAAGAGCTGCACCTGAGCCAGCCACTGATTGATGCAGCACCATAGTCAAATAGTGGAGTGGAGTAGGGGAACAGCAAACAGCCATTAAAGCAGCCAGCCCGCCCGCCCGCCCGTCACAATGGACCTACCTGTGTACACTAGATGGATGTGATGGAATGTACTGTGGTCCCTACATTTCAAGAAGAAGTAAGAATTGCAGTTGCAACAAACCCTTGCTTGCCTACAAAGAGAGCAGCAATTTGGATTTGTTACTATGTTACCTGGAAGAATAACAAACTGTGCAAGGATGGAGGTTGTAGGAGCAAGGAGAACAAGTTGTCTGTAAAGTTGGTGGATGCCTATTTTCCATTTTGCAGTCCCTTGTCTCCCTCTTGTGGCCTCCTGGAGGCAACTAGCTGTGCAAAAAAAAGACAGCCTGGGGGCCGGCTGTTGCAGTGTTGCCCTCTCAGGCAACACTGAGTGACTGACTGAGCCGCACCGTCTTATATAAAGTTCAGACGGAACTTTGCACGTGTCATAGTGGAGACCTCAGGAGCCAGAGCCAGCTTTCTGACATCATAATGGGGCCTCAGAGATAAAAGCCTGGGCCCAGGCAGTGTTGGTCAGTGCTGCTCAGCAGGCAGCACTGGACTGGATTAAAGCTGATACAAGGTGTGAAAGGAGAAGGGGTGGCAGTGGGCATGCACTTACTGCTGCTGCTGCTGCTGCTGCTGCTGCTGCTGCTGCTGCCAGTGTTTGCACGGCAGGAGGGCATTTGGGCGTTGCCAGGAAGGCGTTTTTATGTCGATTCCTCCTCTTTCAGCACTGCATTGTGGTGCAAGCAAAAGAAGCAAATCCTGTCTTGCTTCCTCTCCGGCCTTTATTCACCTCCCGCTTAGTAGCTGTGAGTGTGTGTGAGCCTGCAGGGCCCCATGGAATTGCCTAGGAGTAGGCTGAATCGCTGCAAGGGGTGAACAGCAGTATTGGGCAGGCTCGGTCAACGCGCGGCCCGTTCGGGTTATCGCTTCTCGGCCTTTTGGCTAAGATCAAGTGTAGTATCTGTTCTTATCAGTTTAATATCTGATACGTCCCCTATCTGGGGACCATATATTAAATGGATTTTTAGTACAGGGAGATGGAAATAGAGCTTGCTCTGTCCACTCCACGCATTGACCTGGTATTGCAGTATTTCCAGGACCGGTGCACCCTTTCCTTATGTGTTTACTAAAATCAGATTCCAAAAGTGCTTTTTGTGTTTGCCATTGTTTTTGTCTTTCGGATGGGATCTCCCCTTTTAATCCCATTATTTCAACACCTGTTGGACAATGCATTTGTACAGTCATGTGTGATAATGAGCTAATTTATTAAATGCAATTAATTAATACATTGCCACCTCTTGTTTTGTGTCGTCTGTGTTTCTGTGTTTCCGGCATTTCACATTGGAACAGCTCATTCACCTTCCTTGTCTTCTCTCCGCCCTCCCTCCTAGGTAGGTTAAAGAGCTGCACCTGAGCCAGCCACTGATTGATGCAGCACCATAGTCAAATAGTGGAGTGGAGTAGGGGAACAGCAAACAGCCATTAAAGCAGCCAGCCCGCCCGCCCGCCCGTCACAATGGACCTACCTGTGTACACTAGATGGATGTGATGGAATGTACTGTGGTCCCTACATTTCAAGAAGAAGTAAGAATTGCAGTTGCAACAAACCCTTGCTTGCCTACAAAGAGAGCAGCAATTTGGATTTGTTACTATGTTACCTGGAAGAATAACAAACTGTGCAAGGATGGAGGTTGTAGGAGCAAGGAGAACAAGTTGTCTGTAAAGTTGGTGGATGCCTATTTTCCATTTTGCAGTCCCTTGTCTCCCTCTTGTGGCCTCCTGGAGGCAACTAGCTGTGCAAAAAAAAGACAGCCTGGGGGCCGGCTGTTGCAGTGTTGCCCTCTCAGGCAACACTGAGTGACTGACTGAGCCGCACCGTCTTATATAAAGTTCAGACGGAACTTTGCACGTGTCATAGTGGAGACCTCAGGAGCCAGAGCCAGCTTTCTGACATCATAATGGGGCCTCAGAGATAAAAGCCTGGGCCCAGGCAGTGTTGGTCAGTGCTGCTCAGCAGGCAGCACTGGACTGGATTAAAGCTGATACAAGGTGTGAAAGGAGAAGGGGTGGCAGTGGGCATGCACTTACTGCTGCTGCTGCTGCTGCTGCCAGTGTTTGCACGGCAGGAGGGCATTTGGGCCTTGCCAGGAAGGCGTTTTTATGTCGATTCCTCCTCTTTCAGCACTGCATTGTGGTGCAAGCAAAAGAAGCAAATCCTGTCTTGCTTCCTCTCCGGCCTTTATTCACCTCCCGCTTAGTAGCTGTGAGTGTGTGTGAGCCTGCAGGGCCCCATGGAATTGCCTAGGAGTAGGCTGAATCGCTGCAAGGGGTGAACAGCAGTATTGGGCAGGCTCGGTCAACGCGCGGCCCGTTCGGGTTATCGCTTCTCGGCCTTTTGGCTAAGATCAAGTGTAGTATCTGTTCTTATCAGTTTAATATCTGATACGTCCCCTATCTGGGGACCATATATTAAATGGATTTTTAGAACAGGGAGATGGAAATAGAGCTTGCTCTGTCCACTCCACGCATTGACCTGGTATTGCAGTATTTCCAGGACCGGTGCACCCTTTCCTTATGTGTTTACTAAAATCAGATTCCAAAAGTGCTTTTTGTGTTTGCCATTGTTTTTGTCTTTCGGATGGGATCTCCCCTTTTAATCCCATTATTTCAACACCTGTTGGACAATGCATTTGTACAGTCATGTGTGATAATGAGCTAATTTATTAAATGCAATTAATTAATACATTGCCACCTCTTGTTTTGTTTCGTCTGTGTTTCTGTGTTTCCGGCATTTCACATTGGAACAGCTCATTCACCTTCCTTGTCTTCTCTCCGCCCTCCCTCCTAGGTAAGTTAAAGAGCTGCACCTGAGCCAGCCACTGATTGATGCAGCACCATAGTCAAATAGTGGAGTGGAGTAGGGGAACAGCAAACAGCCATTAAAGCAGCCAGCCCGCCCGCCCGCCCGTCACAATGGACCTACCTGTGTACACTAGATGGATGTGATGGAATGTACTGTGGTCCCTACATTTCAAGAAGAAGTAAGAATTGCAGTTGCAACAAACCCTTGCTTGCCTACAAAGAGAGCAGCAATTTGGATTTGTTACTATGTTACCTGGAAGAATAACAAACTGTGCAAGGATGGAGGTTGTAGGAGCAAGGAGAACAAGTTGTCTGTAAAGTTGGTGGATGCCTATTTTCCATTTTGCAGTCCCTTGTCTCCCTCTTGTGGCCTCCTGGAGGCAACTAGCTGTGCAAAAAAAAGACAGCCTGGGGGCCGGCTGTTGCAGTGTTGCCCTCTCAGGCAACACTGAGTGACTGACTGAGCCGCACCGTCTTATATAAAGTTCAGACGGAACTTTGCACGTGTCATAGTGGAGACCTCAGGAGCCAGAGCCAGCTTTCTGACATCATAATGGGGCCTCAGAGATAAAAGCCTGGGCCCAGGCAGTGTTGGTCAGTGCTGCTCAGCAGGCAGCACTGGACTGGATTAAAGCTGATACAAGGTGTGAAAGGAGAAGGGGTGGCAGTGGGCATGCACTTACTGCTGCTGCTGCTGCCAGTGTGTGCACGGCAGGAGGGCATTTGGGCGTTGCCAGGAAGGCGTTTTTATGTCGATTCCTCCTCTTTCAGCACTGCATTGTGGTGCAAGCAAAAGAAGCAAAACGCACGGCACGTTCGGGTTATCGCTTCTCGGCCTTTTGGCTAAGATCAAGTGTAGTATCTGTTCTTATCAGTTTAATATCTGATACGTCCCCTATCTGGGGACCATATATTAAATGGATTTTTAGAACAGGGAGATGGAAATAGAGCTTGCTCTGTCCACTCCACGCATTGACCTGGTATTGCAGTATTTCCAGGACCGGTGCACCCTTTCCTTATGTGTTTACTAAAATCAGATTCCAAAAGTGCTTTTTGTGTTTGCCATTGTTTTTGTCTTTCGGATGGGATCTCCCCTTTTAATCCCATTATTTCAACACCTGTTGGACAATGCATTTGTACAGTCATGTGTGATAATGAGCTAATTTATTAAATGCAATTAATTAATACATTGCCACCTCTTGTTTTGTGTCGTCTGTGTTTCTGTGTTTCCGGCATTTCACATTGGAGCAGCTCATTCACCTTCCTTGTCTTCTCTCCGCCCTCCCTCCTAGGTAGGTTAAAGAGCTGCACCTGAGCCAGCCACTGATTGATGCAGCACCATAGTCAAATAGTGGAGTGGAGTAGGGGAACAGCAAACAGCCATTAAAGCAGCCAGCCCGCCCGCCCGCCCGTCACAATGGACCTACCTGTGTACACTAGATGGATGTGATGGAATGTACTGTGGTCCCTACATTTCAAGAAGAAGTAAGAATTGCAGTTGCAACAAACCCTTGCTTGCCTACAAAGAGAGCAGCAATTTGGATTTGTTACTATGTTACCTGGAAGAATAACAAACTGTGCAAGGATGGAGGTTGTAGGAGCAAGGAGAACAAGTTGTCTGTAAAGTTGGTGGATGCCTATTTTCCATTTTGCAGTCCCTTGTCTCCCTCTTGTGGCCTCCTGGAGGCAACTAGCTGTGCAAAAAAAAGACAGCCTGGGGGCCGGCTGTTGCAGTGTTGCCCTCTCAGGCAACACTGAGTGACTGACTGAGCCGCACCGTCTTATATAAAGTTCAGACGGAACTTTGCACGTGTCATAGTGGAGACCTCAGGAGCCAGAGCCAGCTTTCTGACATCATAATGGGGCCTCAGAGATAAAAGCCTGGGCCCAGGCAGTGTTGGTCAGTGCTGCTCAGCAGGCAGCACTGGACTGGATTAAAGCTGATACAAGGTGTGAAAGGAGAAGGGGTGGCAGTGGGCATGCACTTACTGCTGCTGCTGCTGCTGCTGCTGCTGCTGCTGCCAGTGTTTGCACGGCAGGAGGGCATTTGGGCGTTGCCAGGAAGGCGTTTTTATGTCGATTCCTCCTCTTTCAGCACTGCATTGTGGTGCAAGCAAAAGAAGCAAATCCTGTCTTGCTTCCTCTCCGGCCTTTATTCACCTCCCGCTTAGTAGCTGTGAGTGTGTGTGAGCCTGCAGGGCCCCATGGAATTGCCTAGGAGTAGGCTGAATCGCTGCAAGGGGTGAACAGCAGTATTGGGCAGGCTCGGTCAACGCGCGGCCCGTTCGGGTTATCGCTTCTCGGCCTTTTGGCTAAGATCAAGTGTAGTATCTGTTCTTATCAGTTTAATATCTGATACGTCCCCTATCTGGGGACCATATATTAAATGGATTTTTAGTACAGGGAGATGGAAATAGAGCTTGCTCTGTCCACTCCACGCATTGACCTGGTATTGCAGTATTTCCAGGACCGGTGCACCCTTTCCTTATGTGTTTACTAAAATCAGATTCCAAAAGTGCTTTTTGTGTTTGCCATTGTTTTTGTCTTTCGGATGGGATCTCCCCTTTTAATCCCATTATTTCAACACCTGTTGGACAATGCATTTGTACAGTCATGTGTGATAATGAGCTAATTTATTAAATGCAATTAATTAATACATTGCCACCTCTTGTTTTGTGTCGTCTGTGTTTCTGTGTTTCCGGCATTTCACATTGGAACAGCTCATTCACCTTCCTTGTCTTCTCTCCGCCCTCCCTCCTAGGTAGGTTAAAGAGCTGCACCTGAGCCAGCCACTGATTGATGCAGCACCATAGTCAAATAGTGGAGTGGAGTAGGGGAACAGCAAACAGCCATTAAAGCAGCCAGCCCGCCCGCCCGCCCGTCACAATGGACCTACCTGTGTACACTAGATGGATGTGATGGAATGTACTGTGGTCCCTACATTTCAAGAAGAAGTAAGAATTGCAGTTGCAACAAACCCTTGCTTGCCTACAAAGAGAGCAGCAATTTGGATTTGTTACTATGTTACCTGGAAGAATAACAAACTGTGCAAGGATGGAGGTTGTAGGAGCAAGGAGAACAAGTTGTCTGTAAAGTTGGTGGATGCCTATTTTCCATTTTGCAGTCCCTTGTCTCCCTCTTGTGGCCTCCTGGAGGCAACTAGCTGTGCAAAAAAAAGACAGCCTGGGGGCCGGCTGTTGCAGTGTTGCCCTCTCAGGCAACACTGAGTGACTGACTGAGCCGCACCGTCTTATATAAAGTTCAGACGGAACTTTGCACGTGTCATAGTGGAGACCTCAGGAGCCAGAGCCAGCTTTCTGACATCATAATGGGGCCTCAGAGATAAAAGCCTGGGCCCAGGCAGTGTTGGTCAGTGCTGCTCAGCAGGCAGCACTGGACTGGATTAAAGCTGATACAAGGTGTGAAAGGAGAAGGGGTGGCAGTGGGCATGCACTTACTGCTGCTGCTGCTGCTGCTGCTGCTGCTGCTGCCAGTGTTTGCACGGCAGGAGGGCATTTGGGCGTTGCCAGGAAGGCGTTTTTATGTCGATTCCTCCTCTTTCAGCACTGCATTGTGGTGCAAGCAAAAGAAGCAAATCCTGTCTTGCTTCCTCTCCGGCCTTTATTCACCTCCCGCTTAGTAGCTGTGAGTGTGTGTGAGCCTGCAGGGCCCCATGGAATTGCCTAGGAGTAGGCTGAATCGCTGCAAGGGGTGAACAGCAGTATTGGGCAGGCTCGGTCAACGCGCGGCCCGTTCGGGTTATCGCTTCTCGGCCTTTTGGCTAAGATCAAGTGTAGTATCTGTTCTTATCAGTTTAATATCTGATACGTCCCCTATCTGGGGACCATATATTAAATGGATTTTTAGTACAGGGAGATGGAAATAGAGCTTGCTCTGTCCACTCCACGCATTGACCTGGTATTGCAGTATTTCCAGGACCGGTGCACCCTTTCCTTATGTGTTTACTAAAATCAGATTCCAAAAGTGCTTTTTGTGTTTGCCATTGTTTTTGTCTTTCGGATGGGATCTCCCCTTTTAATCCCATTATTTCAACACCTGTTGGACAATGCATTTGTACAGTCATGTGTGATAATGAGCTAATTTATTAAATGCAATTAATTAATACATTGCCACCTCTTGTTTTGTGTCGTCTGTGTTTCTGTGTTTCCGGCATTTCACATTGGAACAGCTCATTCACCTTCCTTGTCTTCTCTCCGCCCTCCCTCCTAGGTAGGTTAAAGAGCTGCACCTGAGCCAGCCACTGATTGATGCAGCACCATAGTCAAATAGTGGAGTGGAGTAGGGGAACAGCAAACAGCCATTAAAGCAGCCAGCCCGCCCGCCCGCCCGTAACAATGGACCTACCTGTGTACACTAGATGGATGTGATGGAATGTACTGTGGTCCCTACATTTCAAGAAGAAGTAAGAATTGCAGTTGCAACAAACCCTTGCTTGCCTACAAAGAGAGCAGCAATTTGGATTTGTTACTATGTTACCTGGAAGAATAACAAACTGTGCAAGGATGGAGGTTGTAGGAGCAAGGAGAACAAGTTGTCTGTAAAGTTGGTGGATGCCTATTTTCCATTTTGCAGTCCCTTGTCTCCCTCTTGTGGCCTCCTGGAGGCAACTAGCTGTGCAAAAAAAAGACAGCCTGGGGGCCGGCTGTTGCAGTGTTGCCCTCTCAGGCAACACTGAGTGACTGACTGAGCCGCACCGTCTTATATAAAGTTCAGACGGAACTTTGCACGTGTCATAGTGGAGACCTCAGGAGCCAGAGCCAGCTTTCTGACATCATAATGGGGCCTCAGAGATAAAAGCCTGGGCCCAGGCAGTGTTGGTCAGTGCTGCTCAGCAGGCAGCACTGGACTGGATTAAAGCTGATACAAGGTGTGAAAGGAGAAGGGGTGGCAGTGGGCATGCACTTACTGCTGCTGCTGCTGCTGCTGCTGCCAGTGTTTGCACGGCAGGAGGGCATTTGGGCGTTGCCAGGAAGGCGTTTTTATGTCGATTCCTCCTCTTTCAGCACTGCATTGTGGTGCAAGCAAAAGAAGCAAATCCTGTCTTGCTTCCTCTCCGGCCTTTATTCACCTCCCGCTTAGTAGCTGTGAGTGTGTGTGAGCCTGCAGGGCCCCATGGAATTGCCTAGGAGTAGGCTGAATCGCTGCAAGGGGTGAACAGCAGTATTGGGCAGGCTCGGTCAACGCGCGGCCCGTTCGGGTTATCGCTTCTCGGCCTTTTGGCTAAGATCAAGTGTAGTATCTGTTCTTATCAGTTTAATATCTGATACGTCCCCTATCTGGGGACCATATATTAAATGGATTTTTAGAACAGGGAGATGGAAATAGAGCTTGCTCTGTCCACTCCACGCATTGACCTGGTATTGCAGTATTTCCAGGACCGGTGCACCCTTTCCTTATGTGTTTACTAAAATCAGATTCCAAAAGTGCTTTTTGTGTTTGCCATTGTTTTTGTCTTTCGGATGGGATCTCCCCTTTTAATCCCATTATTTCAACACCTGTTGGACAATGCCTTTGTACAGTCATGTGTGATAATGAGCTAATTTATTAAATGCAATTAATTAATACATTGCCACCTCTTGTTTTGTGTCGTCTGTGTTTCTGTGTTTCCGGCATTTCACATTGGAACAGCTCATTCACCTTCCTTGTCTTCTCTCCGCCCTCCCTCCTAGGTAGGTTAAAGAGCTGCACCTGAGCCAGCCACTGATTGATGCAGCACCATAGTCAAATAGTGGAGTGGAGTAGGGGAACAGCAAACAGCCATTAAAGCAGCCAGCCCGCCCGTCACAATGGACCTACCTGTGTACACTAGATGGATGTGATGGAATGTACTGTGGTCCCTACATTTCAAGAAGAAGTAAGAATTGCAGTTGCAACAAACCCTTGCTTGCCTACAAAGAGAGCAGCAATTTGGATTTGTTACTATGTTACCTGGAAGAATAACAAACTGTGCAAGGATGGAGGTTGTAGGAGCAAGGAGAACAAGTTGTCTGTAAAGTTGGTGGATGCCTATTTTCCATTTTGCAGTCCCTTGTCTCCCTCTTGTGGCCTCCTGGAGGCAACTAGCTGTGCAAAAAAAAGACAGCCTGGGGGCCGGCTGTTGCAGTGTTGCATTCTCAGGCAACACTGAGTGACTGACTGAGCCGCACCGTCTTATATAAAGTTCAGACGGAACTTTGCACGTGTCATAGTGGAGACCTCAGGAGCCAGAGCCAGCTTTCTGACATCATAATGGGGCCTCAGAGATAAAAGCCTGGGCCCAGGCAGTGTTGGTCAGTGCTGCTCAGCAGGCATCATTGGACTGGATTAAAGCTGATACAAGGTGTGAAAGGAGAAGGGGTGGCAGTGGGCATGCACTTACTGCTGCTGCTGCTGCTGCTGCCAGTGTTTGCACGGCAGGAGGGCATTTGGGCGTTGCCAGGAAGGCGTTTTTATGTCGATTCCTCCTCTTTCAGCACTGCATTGTGGTGCAAGCAAAAGAAGCAAATCCTGTCTTGCTTCCTCTCCGGCCTTTATTCACCTCTCGCGTGGCTGTGAGTGTGTGTGAGCCTGCAGGGCCCCATGGAATTGCCTAGGAGTAGGCTGAATCGCTGCAAGGGGTGAACAGCAGTATTGGGCAGGCTCGGTCAACGCGCGGCCCGTTCGGGTTATCGCTTCTCGGCCTTTTGGCTAATCTCAAGGGGTTAGTCACTAGGTCCGTCTGTGTGCTCGCCCTTGGCCTTGTGGCATCGCTGGTTTACCAGCTTAAGCCACCTGCTGCTTTAGGGGGTGAGCCAGGGGACAAAGAAGGCGACCAACCTTGCCCGGGGAGGTTATGGCGAATACGACTACCATGGCGGCTTCGGTGCGCTTCGCAGGCCCAGCTGATCAGAGGATAAAGAACACCTTCAAGTTCGAAAACACCTTCAAGTTCGAGTTCGGAGAGCAGGAGAAGGAGAAATTTTCGCTGAGGTTTTTCGTGAGGACAGTCCTGATTGACGTTCTGAAGGTGAAGAGGGAGAATATTCTTGCGCTTCAGGATGCCCCTGGACGCTACACCCTTACCTTGGAGAACGAGCAAGCCTGCCAAGAGCTATATGGAAGCATCCGGAAGAACTTGAGTCATGAAGATCTTAAAGGACTCCTCATTGTGGCCTTGTACTCAGAAGGTGAAACATCTCTTGTTGTTCATATGAGCAATCCGCATGTGCCCCTGGAGCACATAGCCCAATTTCTGCAGAGACATTTTGCTTCTGTCCGAGAACCTCGTAAAATCCTCAACGAAGAACAGCTGTGGACAGGGAAGTACAGAATTTCCGTCAAATTTAAAGAGGACAGTTCTGAACATGGCATTGAGGGATTCCATCATCCTCCCTCAACATTTAACATAGGCAACAACAGAGGTCGTTTGTTTTACCGGAATATGCCAAGGTACTGTCGCAAATGCATGGGGTTCGGACATGTCGCTGACATGTGCCCTGAAGAAATAGCGACCTGCAGGAAGTGCTTCCAAAAAGGGCACGCTACTGCCAGCTGCTCTAATCAGGTCACATGCAACATCTGCCTGGTGCCGGGGCACACCTTTAGAGACTGTCCCTTGAAGAAGATCAGCTCGTATGCTGAAGCAGTGAGGAGGCAGCCGGCTTCTGACAAACCTCCCTCAACAGCTGAGCAGAGGCCTAAAGCTGATCCTCCGTCGGAGGGAAAATTGCCTGTTGCTGGTGCTTCAACTGACTGGTCAGAGTGTCCTGTTGGTCCGGATGAAGCGGAGTCCATGGAAACTGCTGGATCTGGGGTGAAAGCGGTGAAAAAACCTTCCGCAGTGGCCCAGGATCCAAAATTGGATGAAGATGTTATGCATCTGGAAGTACAGAGGAAAAGGAAACCAGTTGATGATGACCCAGGTGTCTGTTTCAAAAGATCAGATTTTCCTCGCTACAGGCATAAGCCGGTGGAGCCAAATGCTGAACCGCCTCCGGCGAAACCGCCACCTTCTGATTCTGACCCAGCTAACATCGAGTTCTCGGATTCAGATGTCGCCACAACTCCCAGCCCACTAGTGGGATTTATGTCGGATTCTGAGAGTAGTTCGGCCTAAAAATATCCAAGGTTGATGACAAATAATATCCAAATCTCTTCACTGAATGTGAGGAGCTTGAAGGGCCCATCCAGAAGGGCTGCTTTATTTTCATACCTGTCTACAGTAAATTCGGACATTTTTTTTCTACAGGAATGTGGTATAGATCATGACCCCAACTATTCTGTCCTAAGACAAGATTGGTCTCTGGGCAGCTCCATCTGGTCTGGAGATAATGAGGTAAGATCTACAGGAGTAGGGATTTTGTTCAAATCTATGGACTTTAAAATCACTTCGTTCAGAGAAGTCATACCGGGAAGAGCTTTATTTGTCAACGTGAGCTATCATGGTGTAGACTTAAGACTTTTGAACATATATGCCTCGCCCATCAAAGAGGAAAGATCACAGTTATTAGAGACCATACAGTACTACTTGCCTGGTTCTTCTCCGCTGATAGTAAGTGGAGACTTCAATTGTATTATATCTGGAGAAAGTCGAGAGGGGAGCTCTGGAGAACCTAGAAGGGATAAGACAGAGAAACAATTAAAAGATCTGATGACAGACTTCAGGTTAAAAGATGTTTGGAGAGACATACATAGAGATGACCCCGGATACACCTGGGAAAATGCTAACGTCAAATCCAGAATTGACTTTCTCTTCACTTCAGGTCAAATTGCACCGCAGTCTGTGTCACTAAACGCAAATATTTTTTCAGACCATAAAATGATCCAAGCACAATTGCAGATATCCAAACTTGTCAAAGCTAGAGGAGTTTGGAGACTCAACGTCACATTGCTACAAAACCCTGAAATAAGAGCAGATTTTAAGATTATTTTCAACCAACTCAAAAATTTACAGAAAGATTTTTCTTCCATGTTAGAATGGTGGGAGCACAGCAAAGCCAAGATCAAAGCGTTTTTCATCCAAAAAAGCATCATCAGAGCCAGGGAAAAAACGAAATGGTTCAAAACGCTTAACACCAAGCTGCAGACATATTATAAACTCAGGAGTGCTGGTGTTGAAATGGAAGATTTAATCACCAACCTAAAGGAACAAATTGCAAAAGAAATCGAGAGTAAAGGTAAAGAAATAATATTCAACTCAAAAATTGAGATACTAGAAAAAAATGAAAAATGTTCTAGATTCTTCTTTAAAAAAACCGTCGAAGCTAAAGAAATGATTATAGAACTAGATGGCGAAACTTCATCTGACGGTATGCTATCCAAAGCTCAGACATTTTATCAAGACCTGTTTAACGAAAAGCCCATTGATGCTTCTTTTACTGAAGATGTTTTAAATTCACTTGATTGCACTTTATCAAAAACTGACCAAATGCTGCTATGTAGGGAAACTACTGTTGATGAACTCAATGCTGCTGTTAAAAGTTTTCTGTGTGGGAAAACCCCAGGAACCGATGGTTTACCGATCGAATTTTATAGGGAATTTTGGGACATTTTAAGTGCTGATTTTTATTGTGTCATCAAAGAAGCCTTTAAGTGTAGTCAGCTACCTGTATCCTGGAGAAGTGGCCTGGTATCCTTATTATATAAAAAAGGAGAAAGATCCAATTTAGAGAACTGGAGACCGATCACGCTTCTTAATGCAGACTACAAGATAATGTCCAAAATTTTACTAAATCGTTTTAAGGGGGTTTTAAGTCAAGTCATACAGCCGGAACAAGTATGTGCAGTTCCTGGAAGAAGTGTCTCAGAGTGTCTTAATACCATCAGAGATGCAATATGGTATCAGAAGGAAAGGAAACAAAACCTAGCCATACTTTCACTGGACTTTCAAAAGGCATTCGACCGAGTGTCGCATAAGTTCTTATGGTCAGTTTTAAAGAAGATGTGTTTTCCTGACGCTTTTATTCAACAAATTGCACTTTTATACAGGAATGCTTTTAGTAAAATTTTGGTTAATGGCTCTTTAACAAAAGAAGTCTATTTGCACTCAGGAGTCAAGCAAGGGTGCCCCTTGTCACCAATTTTATTTATTTGCTCAATTGAACCTCTTTTAGCTATGATGAGAAAGGAGAAAATAGTTAGAGGCGTTCCTATACCTGGCGGCCGAGGAAATGAAGTCAAGGTCATGGGTTATATGGACGATATTTCCATTCTCTGCACGTCACAGGTGGCTCTTCAGAGAGCAATTAGGACCACGGAATTCTTCTGCCATGCATCAGCATTTAAACTCAATCTGGACAAGTGCAGTTGCTTTACAATTGGGAATTGGCCTGGCCTCTCTGTACCTGACCTTAGAACCCAGTCTGACAAAATCAAAATATTAGGAGTGATTTTTGACGAGCAAAATAATGGTGCGCAAAGCTGGGAAATAGTCAAAGAAAAGCTACAAAAGAGAATTGACTTCTGGAAACTTAGGCAACTTACCTTGAGCGGAAAAGTTCTTATTATTAAAGCGTTGTTACTTCCTGTTATGTTATACCTAAATTGTGTTTTCCCTCCAAGTGATCTCACTGCAAAAAGAATACAAAGATTGTTATTCGAGTTTGTGTGGAGTTCCAAGTTTGAGAAACTGAGCAGACAAATCATGCACAAGACACTTAATGTAGGCGGTAAGGATGTGCCAAACATCAAATTGTTTTTATATTCTGCATTTTTTAGCCTCTGTTTTAAGAATGTGTCACTGTCAAATAATTGGTCCTACTTTTTAAGATACGCCGCCGGGCATATTTTTAGAAGGCGAAAATGGATAACAACATCACTTTCCAGTCCAGTGTTAATTGTCCCCCCCAAACAATATGTGATTGTGGAAAAAACAATAAGAATGTACCAATTAGAGTCTTATGGGGTAGAGACTTTGAAAAACTCTAGAAAGTTCAGGTTCGAAATAAAAAAGAAGGACACTATGACACAAATTTCTAATTATACCTTTGACAGATGTGCTATGATATGGGAAAAAGTGAATGCACCTTATCTTACCAATCAGCATAAAGACATCGCCTGGATGATAGTTCATGATTGTGTTCCATCTAGGAGCTTCCAGTACAGAAGGGGCTTGTGCAATACACAGACTTGCCCTAGGAGACAATGCTGCTACGATGAGTCAACTTTGCATATATTTTGGAACTGCCAATTTGCACAAACAGTATGGAAAGAATGCGGGGAGATTTTAAAATTTTTTACTGGTCTTAACCATTTGAATCACGAAGTTGTCTTGTATGGAATCCATCGAACCCTACCAAAAGAAAAAGAGAAAGTATTATGGTGTACTATGAACTGTATTAAAAATGCACTGTGGAAAACAAGGAACATTCTACTCTTCAAAAAAGACTTTATTAGTGAACGAGAATGTATTAAACTGGCATTAAGTGAACTTTATTTGTACTACCTGTTGGACAAAAAGCATCTCGGAAAGAAGAAAGCACTGAGCATGTGGCACTTTAAAATGTGGAAGATGTTATTCTAGACTTTATTCTTGAAATATTAGTTTTGACTGAATCATATTAATTTAAACGTAAAAATCTGTTCTTATCAGTTTAATATCTGATACGTCCCCTATCTGGGGACCATATATTAAATGGATTTTTAGAACAGGGAGATGGAAATAGAGCTTGCTCTGTCCACTCCACGCATTGACCTGGTATTGCAGTATTTCCAGGACCGGTGCACCCTTTCCTTATGTGTTTACTAAAATCAGATTCCAAAAGTGCTTTTTGTGTTTGCCATTGTTTTTGTCTTTCGGATGGGATCTCCCCTTTTAATCCCATTATTTCAACACCTGTTGGACAATGCATTTGTGCAGTCATGTGTGATAATGAGCTAATTTATTAAATGCAATTAATTAATACATTGCCACCTCTTGTTTTGTGTCGTCTGTGTTTCTGTGTTTCCGGCATTTCACATTGGAACAGCTCATTCACCTTCCTTGTCTTCTCTCCGCCCTCCCTCCTAGGTAGGTTAAAGAGCTGCACCTGAGCCAGCCACTGATTGATGCAGCACCATAGTCAAATAGTGGAGTGGAGTAGGGGAACAGCAAACAGCCATTAAAGCAGCCAGCCCGCCCGCCCGTCACAATGGACCTACCTGTGTACACTAGATGGATGTGATGGAATGTACTGTGGTCCCTACATTTCAAGAAGAAGTAAGAATTGCAGTTGCAACAAACCCTTGCTTGCCTACAAAGAGAGCAGCAATTTGGATTTGTTACTATGTTACCTGGAAGAATAACAAACTGTGCAAGGATGGAGGTTGTAGGAGCAAGGAGAACAAGTTGTCTGTAAAGTTGGTGGATGCCTATTTTCCATTTTGCAGTCCCTTGTCTCCCTCTTGTGGCCTCCTGGAGGCAACTAGCTGTGCAAAAAAAAGACAGCCTGGGGGCCGGCTGTTGCAGTGTTGCCCTCTCAGGCAACACTGAGTGACTGACTGAGCCGCACCGTCTTATATAAAGTTCAGACGGAACTTTGCACGTGTCATAGTGGAGACCTCAGGAGCCAGAGCCAGCTTTCTGACATCATAATGGGGCCTCAGAGATAAAAGCCTGGGCCCAGGCAGTGTTGGTCAGTGCTGCTCAGCAGGCAGCACTGGACTGGATTAAAGCTGATACAAGGTGTGAAAGGAGAAGGGGTGGCAGTGGGCATGCACTTGCTGCTGCTGCTGCTGCCAGTGTTTGCACGGCAGGAGGGCATTTGGGCGTTGCCAGGAAGGCGTTTTTATGTCGATTCCTCCTCTTTCAGCACTGCATTGTGGTGCAAGCAAAAGAAGCAAATCCTGTCTTGCTTCCTCTCCGGCCTTTATTCACCTCCCGCGTAGCTGTGAGTGTGTGTGAGCCTGCAGGGCCCCATGGAATTGCCTAGGAGTAGGCTGAATCGCTGCAAGGGGTGAACAGCAGTATTGGGCAGGCTCGGTCAACGCGCGGCCCGTTCGGGTTATCGCTTCTCGGCCTTTTGGCTAAGATCAAGTGTAGTATCTGTTCTTATCAGTTTAATATCTGATACGTCCCCTATCTGGGGACCATATATTAAATGGATTTTTAGAACAGGGAGATGGAAATAGAGCTTGCTCTGTCCACTCCACGCATTGACCTGGTATTGCAGTATTTCCAGGACCGGTGCACCCTTTCCTTATGTGTTTACTAAAATCAGATTCCAAAAGTGCTTTTTGTGTTTGCCATTGTTTTTGTCTTTCGGATGGGATCTCCCCTTTTAATCCCATTATTTCAACACCTGTTGGACAATGCATTTGTACAGTCATGTGTGATAATGAGCTAATTTATTAAATGCAATTAATTAATACATTGCCACCTCTTGTTTTGTGTCGTCTGTGTTTCTGTGTTTCCGGCATTTCACATTGGAACAGCTCATTCACCTTCCTTGTCTTCTCTCCGCCCTCCCTCCTAGGTAGGTTAAAGAGCTGCACCTGAGCCAGCCACTGATTGATGCAGCACCATAGTCAAATAGTGGAGTGAAGTAGGGGAACAGCAAACAGCCATTAAAGCAGCCAGCCCGCCCGCCCGCCCGTCACAATGGACCTACCTGTGTACACTAGATGGATGTGATGGAATGTACTGTGGTCCCTACATTTCAAGAAGAAGTAAGAATTGCAGTTGCAACAAACCCTTGCTTGCCTACAAAGAGAGCAGCAATTTGGATTTGTTACTATGTTACCTGGAAGAATAACAAACTGTGCAAGGATGGAGGTTGTAGGAGCAAGGAGAACAAGTTGTCTGTAAAGTTGGTGGATGCCTATTTTCCATTTTGCAGTCCCTTGTCTCCCTCTTGTGGCCTCCTGGAGGCAACTAGCTGTGCAAAAAAAAGACAGCCTGGGGGCCGGCTGTTGCAGTGTTGCCCTCTCAGGCAACACTGAGTGACTGACTGAGCCGCACCGTCTTATATAAAGTTCAGACGGAACTTTGCACGTGTCATAGTGGAGACCTCAGGAGCCAGAGCCAGCTTTCTGACATCATAATGGGGCCTCAGAGATAAAAGCCTGGGCCCAGGCAGTGTTGGTCAGTGCTGCTCAGCAGGCAGCACTGGACTGGATTAAAGCTGATACAAGGTGTGAAAGGAGAAGGGGTGGCAGTGGGCATGCACTTACTGCTGCTGCTGCTGCTGCTGCTGCCAGTGTTTGCACGGCAGGAGGGCATTTGGGCGTTGCCAGGAAGGCGTTTTTATGTCGATTCCTCCTCTTTCAGCACTGCATTGTGGTGCAAGCAAAAGAAGCAAATCCTGTCTTGCTTCCTCTCCGGCCTTTATTCACCTCCCGCTTAGTAGCTGTGAGTGTGTGTGAGCCTGCAGGGCCCCATGGAATTGCCTAGGAGTAGGCTGAATCGCTGCAAGGGGTGAACAGCAGTATTGGGCAGGCTCGGTCAATGCGCGGCCCGTTCGGGTTATCGCTTCTCGGCCTTCTGGCTGAGATCAAGTGTAGTTCTGATTACTTGTAGTCAGTGCTGCCTGGTCTTGGTTAGGAGGTGCTCAGGTACCCTCTCTCTCGGCCTCGGGGGATCGTCCAGGTTCGCCTGGACTTCACCCCCGTGCTGCTATTTGGGAGAGAGGCTTAGTCCTGAGCAACGGGTTGCGATCCATATACCCCCGTGTAGGTTTCGACCGAAAAGGGGAGTTGCGCCCAAAGTTGCGCCTACTAAGGAGTAGCGTAACGATCCCAAAAAACCTTACTCACCATGGACGAGGATCCATGTGAGATACCGGCTTATGCCCGGATTAAAAACACAATTCGTGTAGTGCTATCGGAGGAGAAGGCGACGACCTGCGGCTTAAAATTCGTGGTGGAGACCGTACTTGTTGGTATCTTCAACATCCAGAAGCGAGAAATTTTGGCGGTGCAGGATTACCCAAGAAGGAGGACATACGACGTTACTTTCATACAGAATGGAGTATTCCGAGATCTGCTGGCGGCTTATACGGTAAAAAATGACCCGAGACTGGACGGTGTTGATTTTTATGAGCACGTTATGGACATCACTAAAATGATAGTTATAAAGATGTACTGCCCTTTTGCCGACTTAAAAGAAGTGATGTCCTTTTTATTCCCTTATTTTAAAACTGTGAAATGTATTGGCAAAGTCATGAATGAGGTTGGTGTATGGACCTCAAAGTGGAGATTCAATGTAACATGTTATAAAGATGCCAATTTTACAGGAGGGATAATGTTGCCGCCAGCACGTTTTAAAATAGGTGATATGGCCGGAGACTTTTATTTTTCAGGGATGCCTCCATTCTGTAGGAAGTGCCAAAAGTACGGTCACACCAAGGAGTCTTGTGACAGCACCTGTAGGAACTGCGGCAGCTCTGAGCACGAGACCAAAACTTGCCCTCTGGGGAAAAGGTGCCGTTTTTGCAGCCGAGTTGGTCACCTCTATGCTACTTGTCCCCACAGATCTAAGGAGTTGGAACAACCTGAGGACCGGCCAAGGCGTCCCGAGCGGCCCGCAGGCCAGATTACCCCCGTACAAAGAGAGGAACCCCAAGGAGGTGAGCAAGACGAAATGGATACCTCCAGCAGACCCCCCCAAACAGGTGACCCTAAAGAGCAGAGGCGACAAAAACGCAGAGCCAGTGATCAGCGGACGAAAGAGCCCCCCCAGGAGACTGGGGCGCAGGATAGTTCGGATGAAGCTGATCCTACTGGCCTGCAAGAGATGCTGGGTCAGCCTGTACCTGAGGCAGAGGTCCCGGGCGGAGCGGCAGCGCTCACTAAGAGACGTAGGGCGTACTCGGAGGTGGCAGCGGGGGTGCCGATGGGAGTACCTGCCAGGTTGAAGGCAGGGAAACCAGTTGACGTGCCCCCGGAAGCGACAACTGAAGGTCCCCCCCCTTCCAGACAGTTGGGGGATATAGGGACAGCTGCCTCCGAGGTAAGCGTGGTCCCTGAGACGTCCAGAAGCGCGATTCCTGCCCCTATAGAAGGGGAGGACGCTGCCAAAGATTGCGGAATCTTACCCGTTGAGTCCGTCTGGGACCCATTTTCAAGAAGCGCCTTAGGTATGGGGGGTCAGCTGAGTGACGGGTCTTCCTCTCAAACCTCATCGATGCGTACATTTGACTCGAGGAAATATGATGATGAGAGCTCGAGTGGGGTGTCTGGCGACGCGGAGGACTGCTGAGGCCTCCTCGGGTAAGATAAAAATAGACTGTCTCTCTCCCTTTTCCTCATGGCTGAGTTATGTGGTCTTTCCCTTAATGTAAGAAGCGTGCACTCACAGACAAGAAGAGCTGCCCTTTTCAACTACCTTTCTGTTTTTACCGCCTCAGTGTTTTTCCTACAGGAATGCTGCATACCTCACCGCATGAATTATAAAAAATATGAGGAAGACTGGAGACTCGGACCTTCAGTGTGGTCCGGGTCCAATGAATCCAAAGCCGCAGGTGTCGCCATTTTATTCAAAGGGAACGTTTTAATTGATCGTTTTTATGAAATTTTACCAGGCAGAATTTTAATGGTCAAAGCTTTTATAAACGGTGTTAGATGGCAGTTTTTAAACTTTTATGGTTCTACAGACAAGAAGGAAAGAGCAAAAATGCTAGAAATTTTACCCCTTTTTATCAATGATTCAGAACCACTTATTTTAGCTGGTGATTTTAATTGTATTTTAAAGGGGGAACGCCGGTTCTCGAATTCAGTAAGTCGAAACTATGATAAAACCCCGTCTATTTTAAAAGATATTACAGTGGATTTTAAACTTACTGATGTTTTTAAAAAATGCAATAGGGATCTACCTGAAGAGGACGGCGTCACCTGGAGCAATGTAAACTGCAGCTCCAGGATTGATTTTATTTTTTGCTCTTATCAAATACTGCCTTTTAAATGTGATCTTAATTCTAACGTGTTTTCTGACCATAAACTTTTATATTTTAAAGTTAATTTGAACGATCAAAGGAGAACTCCGAAGAAAGCCTGGAAATTAAACGTATCCCTTTTAGAGGATCCGCAAATTTTATCCGATTTTATCACCTTTTATAAGGGCTGCAGACGGGTAAGACATCCCAATATGCTAATTGTTTCCTGGTGGGAGAAAATGAAAATAAAGATAAGAGATTTTTTTATTAAAGCTGGGATGAAGAAAGCCAAAGAAAAATTTGAATTTTATGCTAATTTAAATACCCGTCTGCAGACCCAATACAAGTTCAGAGAACAGGGTATGCAGGTGGAGAAAGAGATCACCGAAATTAAAAAAGAAATCTCCCAGTGCCTGGAGCAGAGGGGAAAGGAGATAATCTTTCGCTCTAAGGTAAAACATCTTGAAGAAAATGAGACCTGCTCCAGGTACTTCTTCAAGAAAATAAATGATAAGCATACCCTGTTAAATGAGATAGATGGGGAAACAAATACCCAAAACATTTTAAAAAAGGTGCACGGTTTTTATGCGGATCTTTTTAATACAAAACATGTTGATGTTGATTTTATGAACGACTCATTGAAGGAGGTGGATGCTGTTTTAGATCCTGCTTCCCAAGTGTTTTTATTACAGGATATTACGGAACAGGAGATTTTAGAAACTACAAAGAGTTTTAAAACAGGTAAAGTCCCTGGCCCTGACGGTATACCTATAGAATTCTATGTTATATTTTATGGTATTTTAAAAGAGGATCTCCACCCTCTTTTTACCCAAGTTTTTAGAACAAAAGCCCTCCCGGGGTCCTGGAAGAAAGGCGAGGTGTCCCTGCTTTACAAAAAGGGGGACAAAACAGACATTAAAAATTGGAGGCCTATCACTTTGCTAAACTCTGACTACAAAATAATGGCGAAGATATGTGCGAACAGATTAAAAGCAGTGATAGGCCAGATCATACACTCCAATCAGGTCTGTGGGATACCCGGGAGGAGTATATGGGATAATTTAAACCTTTTAAAAGATGTGATCAGTGACACGAAAGAGAGAGGAGGTAAAATGGCAATTTTATCTATAGATTTTGAGAAAGCCTTCGATAGAGTGTCACATTTTTATCTTTTTAAGGTTTTAGAAAAAATGGGTATACCGGAAGGTTTTTTACAGTCTCTGAAGGCCTTTTATGAAAATTGTACTAGTAAAATTTTAGTAAAGGGTTTTAAGACACAGGATGTCCTTTTAAATTCCGGAGTGAAGCAGGGGTGTCCCTTGTCCCCACTACTTTTTATTTGTGCGATCGAGCCTCTACTCTGCAGGTTAAGAAAGGATAAGCAGATAAGCGGAGTCCCCCTGCCGGGCGGGGGGGGACTAGAGGCTAAAGTGGTGGGGTACATGGACGATGTCGCGGTCCTTTGCAGGGACACCCTGTCATTACAGAAATCCTTTAAACAGATTTACCAATTCTGTTGCTCCTCCGGTTTTTTAGTAAATTTTAATAAAAGTAACATCTTAAATATCGGCAAAATGGTTTTAATGGACATTCCAGTCCCTGTGTCAGAGTCTGTACAAATTTTAGGAGTCTCCTTCAATGAGTCAAATAATGGTTTTACCAGTTGGGACTTGGTGGCACAAAAAGTTAATCAGAAAATTTGCATGTGGAACATGAGAAAGTTAACAATGGAGGGAAAGGTTTTAATTACAAAAATGGTGATTTTACCTATTTTATTATATTTAAGTATGGTATTCCCTCCCCCTGAGATTTTATTGAAAAAAATAATTAAAGCATGTTTCACATTTTTATGGAACTCCAGGATGGAAAAGCTCAGGAGAGAGAAGGTAATATTACCCAAACCAATGGGGGGGAAAGATTTCCCCGATATAAAAGCATTCCTTTTAATAAAATTTTTTACTTTATGTCTTAATGCAGTTTTTAAGGAACATTACTGGTCATATTTTATACGTTTTAACACAGGTTATTTTATGAGGAGGAACGGTTGGTTCTCCACGGTTTTAAGCTCCCCGTATGCTTTTAACCTTTCTGGCCAGTATAAGATTTTAGAAAAAATTGTAAACCTTTTTAACTTAAAAGACAAAAATATTAACGAAGTAAAAAATAGTAAAGGAATTTTAAAAAAGATAAAAGAAAATGTTTTAGTAGCTCCCATCAGTAATTTTAATGAACAAAAATGCAAAGAAATATGGAAGATGGTGAGCGCTAAATATCTTTTTAACCCACAGAAAGATCTGGCCTGGAGCTGTGCCCACGAGTGTCTTCCATGCCGGGCATTCCAGCATCGAAGGGGACTGACCAACTCGGCTGCGTGTCCAAGGGGAGGATGTAGAGATGACGAGACAGTCTACCACCTATTCTGGGAATGTTTTTACGCGAAATCGATATGGACAAGAATCCTCCCCTTGGTACAGAAGATTACAGGACTTCGGAGATACACAAGTGATGGCGTTTTATATGGATGCCTGGAATGCCCAACACAGACTCGAAAAATGATGGCATGGAAGATCACCAACTGCGTAAAAGCAGCTCTGTGGGCGGCCAGAAACATTTTATTATTTAAGCATGAAGTTTTAGCTGTGGAAGATGTTTTAGCCATTTGTCTTAATGAAATGTACAAATATTTTCTTTTAGATAAAAAACTCTCTCCTGTTTTATGTAGAAAATGGTTTTTAAGTGAATGGAGTTCCATAATATGATGCCACCAAGTGCCCTTTTATAAATTGTTTTATATGACAATTTGTATTTATTTGTATTAAACCATGGTTGTAAATTTATGTAAATTTCTTTTGTAAAAACGTATTGATTTTCTGTAAATCTGTTCAAAATTTTAAATAAACGGTTACCTCCTTTGTTGGGGTAGTCAACTCAAAAATCTGTTCTTATCAGTTTAATATCTGATACGTCCCCTATCTGGGGACCATATATTAAATGGATTTTTAGAACAGGGAGATGGAAATAGAGCTTGCTCTGTCCACTCCACGCATTGACCTGGTATTGCAGTATTTCCAGGACCGGTGCACCCTTTCCTTATGTGTTTACTAAAATCAGATTCCAAAAGTGCTTTTTGTGTTTGCCATTGTTTTTGTCTTTCGGATGGGATCTCCCCTTTTAATCCCATTATTTCAACACCTGTTGGACAATGCATTTGTACAGTCATGTGTGATAATGAGCTAATTTATTAAATGCAATTAATTAATACATTGCCACCTCTTGTTTTGTGTCGTCTGTGTTTCTGTGTTTCCGGCATTTCACATTGGAACAGCTCATTCACCTTCCTTGTCTTCTCTACCGCCCTCCCTCCTAGGTAGGTTAAAGAGCTGCACCTGAGCCAGCCACTGATTGATGCAGCACCATAGTCAAATAGTGGAGTGGAGTAGGGGAACAGCAAACAGCCATTAAAGCAGCCAGCCCGCCCGCCCGCCCGCCCGCCCGTCACAATGGACCTACCTGTGTACACTAGATGGATGTGATGGAATGTACTGTGGTCCCTACATTTCAAGAAGAAGTAAGAATTGCAGTTGCAACAAACCCTTGCTTGCCTACAAAGAGAGCAGCAATTTGGATTTGTTACTATGTTACCTGGAAGAATAACAAACTGTGCAAGGATGGAGGTTGTAGGAGCAAGGAGAACAAGTTGTCTGTAAAGTTGGTGGATGCCTATTTTCCATTTTGCAGTCCCTTGTCTCCCTCTTGTGGCCTCCTGGAGGCAACTAGCTGTGCAAAAAAAAGACAGCCTGGGGGCCGGCTGTTGCAGTGTTGCCCTCTCAGGCAACACTGAGTGACTGACTGAGCCGCACCGTCTTATATAAAGTTCAGACGGAACTTTGCACGTGTCATAGTGGAGACCTCAGGAGCCAGAGCCAGCTTTCTGACATCATAATGGGGCCTCAGAGATAAAAGCCTGGGCCCAGGCAGTGTTGGTCAGTGCTGCTCAGCAGGCAGCACTGGACTGGATTAAAGCTGATACAAGGTGTGAAAGGAGAAGGGGTGGCAGTGGGCATGCACTTACTGCTGCTGCTGCCAGTGTTTGCACGGCAGGAGGGCATTTGGGCGTTGCCAGGAAGGCGTTTTTATGTCGATTCCTCCTCTTTCAGCACTGCATTGTGGTGCAAGCAAAAGAAGCAAAACGCGCGGCACGTTCGGGTTATCGCTTCTCGGCCTTTTGGCTAAGATCAAGTGTAGTATCTGTTCTTATCAGTTTAATATCTGATACGTCCCATATCTGGGGACCATATATTAAATGGATTTTTAGAACAGGGAGATGGAAATAGAGCTTGCTCTGTCCACTCCACGCATTGACCTGGTATTGCAGTATTTCCAGGACCGGTGCACCCTTTCCTTATGTGTTTACTAAAATCAGATTCCAAAAGTGCTTTTTGTGTTTGCCATTGTTTTTGTCTTTCGGATGGGATCTCCCCTTTTAATCCCATTATTTCAACACCTGTTGGACAATGCATTTGTACAGTCATGTGTGATAATGAGCTAATTTATTAAATGCAATTAATTAATACATTGCCACCTCTTGTTTTGTGTCGTCTGTGTTTCTGTGTTTCCGGCATTTCACATTGGAACAGCTCATTCACCTTCCTTGTCTTCTCTCCGCCCTCCCTCCTAGGTAGGTTAAAGAGCTGCACCTGAGCCAGCCACTGATTGATGCAGCACCATAGTCAAATAGTGGAGTGGAGTAGGGGAACAGCAAACAGCCATTAAAGCAGCCCGCCCGCCCGTTACAATGGACCTACCTGTGTACACTAGATGGATGTGATGGAATGTACTGTGGTCCCTACATTTCAAGAAGAAGTAATAATTGCAGTTGCAACAAACCCTTGCTTGCCTACAAAGAGAGCAGCAATTTGGATTTGTTACTATGTTACCTGGAAGAATAACAAACTGTGCAAGGATGGAGGTTGTAGGAGCAAGGAGAACAAGTTGTCTGTAAAGTTGGTGGATGCCTATTTTCCATTTTGCAGTCCCTTGTCTCCCTCTTGTGGCCTCCTGGAGGCAACTAGCTGTGCAAAAAAAAGACAGCCTGGGGGCCGGCTGTTGCAGTGTTGCCCTCTCAGGCAACACTGAGTGACTGACTGAGCCGCACCGTCTTATATAAAGTTCAGACGGAACTTTGCACGTGTCATAGTGGAGACCTCAGGAGCCAGAGCCAGCTTTCTGACATCATAATGGGGCCTCAGAGATAAAAGCCTGGGCCCAGGCAGTGTTGGTCAGTGCTGCTCAGCAGGCAGCACTGGACTGGATTAAAGCTGATACAAGGTGTGAAAGGAGAAGGGGTGGCAGTGGGCATGCACTTACTGCTGCTGCTGCTGCTGCTGCTGCTGCCAGTGTTTGCACGGCAGGAGGGCATTTGGGCGTTGCCAGGAAGGCGTTTTTATGTCGATTCCTCCTCTTTCAGCACTGCATTGTGGTGCAAGCAAAAGAAGCAAAACGTGCGGCACGTTCGGGTTATCGCTTCTCGGCCTTTTGGCTAAGATCAAGTGTAGTATCTGTTCTTATCAGTTTAATATCTGATACGTCCCCTATCTGGGGACCATATATTAAATGGATTTTTAGAACAGGGAGATGGAAATAGAGCTTGCTCTGTCCACTCCACGCATTGACCTGGTATTGCAGTATTTCCAGGACCGGTGCACCCTTTCCTTATGTGTTTACTAAAATCAGATTCCAAAAGTGCTTTTTGTGTTTGCCATTGTTTTTGTCTTTCGGATGGGATCTCCCCTTTTAATCCCATTATTTCAACACCTGTTGGACAATGCATTTGTACAGTCATGTGTGATAATGAGCTAATTTATTAAATGCAATTAATTAATACATTGCCACCTCTTGTTTTGTGTCGTCTGTGTTTCTGTGTTTCCGGCATTTCACATTGGAACAGCTCATTCACCTTCCTTGTCTTCTCTCCGCCCTCCCTCCTAGGTAGGTTAAAGAGCTGCACCTGAGCCAGCCACTGATTGATGCAGCACCATAGTCAAATAGTGGAGTGGAGTAGGGGAACAGCAAACAGCCATTAAAGCAGCCAGCCCGCCCGCCCGTCACAATGGACCTACCTGTGTACACTAGATGGATGTGATGGAATGTACTGTGGTCCCTACATTTCAAGAAGAAGTAAGAATTGCAGTTGCAACAAACCCTTGCTTGCCTACAAAGAGAGCAGCAATTTGGATTTGTTACTATGTTACCTGGAAGAATAACAAACTGTGCAAGGATGGAGGTTGTAGGAGCAAGGAGAACAAGTTGTCTGTAAAGTTGGTGGATGCCTATTTTCCATTTTGCAGTCCCTTGTCTCCCTCTTGTGGCCTCCTGGAGGCAACTAGCTGTGCAAAAAAAAGACAGCCTGGGGGCCGGCTGTTGCAGTGTTGCCCTCTCAGGCAACACTGAGTGACTGACTGAGCCGCACCGTCTTATATAAAGTTCAGACGGAACTTTGCACGTGTCATAGTGGAGACCTCAGGAGCCAGAGCCAGCTTTCTGACATCATAATGGGGCCTCAGAGATAAAAGCCTGGGCCCAGGCAGTGTTGGTCAGTGCTGCTCAGCTGGCAGCACTGGACTGGATTAAAGCTGATACAAGGTGTGAAAGGAGAAGGGGTGGCAGTGGGCATGCACTTACTGCTGCTGCTGCTGCTGCTGCTGCCAGTGTTTGCACGGCAGGAGGGCATTTGGGCGTTGCCAGGAAGGCGTTTTTATGTCGATTCCTCCTCTTTCAGCACTGCATTGTGGTGCAAGCAAAAGAAGCAAAACGCGCGGCACGTTCGGGTTATCGCTTCTCGGCCTTTTGGCTAAGATCAAGTGTAGTATCTGTTCTTATCAGTTTAATATCTGATACGTCCCCTATCTGGGGACCATATATTAAATGGATTTTTAGAACAGGGAGATGGAAATAGAGCTTGCTCTGTCCACTCCACGCATTGACCTGGTATTGCAGTATTTCCAGGACCGGTGCACCCTTTCCTTATGTGTTTACTAAAATCAGATTCCAAAAGTGCTTTTTGTGTTTGCCATTGTTTTTGTCTTTCGGATGGGATCTCCCCTTTTAATCCCATTATTTCAACACCTGTTGGACAATGCATTTGTACAGTCATGTGTGATAATGAGCTAATTTATTAAATGCAATTAATTAATACATTGCCACCTCTTGTTTTGTGTCGTCTGTGTTTCTGTGTTTCCGGCATTTCACATTGGAACAGCTCATTCACCTTCCTTGTCTTCTCTCCGCCCTCCCTCCTAGGTAGGTTAAAGAGCTGCACCTGAGCCAGCCACTGATTGATGCAGCACCATAGTCAAATAGTGGAGTGGAGTAGGGGAACAGCAAACAGCCATTAAAGCAGCCAGCCCGCCCGCCCGCCCGTCACAATGGACCTACCTGTGTACACTAGATGTGTACATAGTGGAGACCTCAGGAGCCAGAGCCAGCTTTCTGACATCATAATGGGGCCTCAGAGATAAAAGCCTGGGCCCAGGCAGTGTTGGTCAGTGCTGCTCAGCAGGCAGCACTGGACTGGATTAAAGCTGATACAAGGTGTGAAAGGAGAAGGGGTGGCAGTGGGCATGCACTTACTGCTGCTGCTGCTGCTGCCAGTGTTTGCACGGCAGGAGGGCATTTGGGCGTTGCCAGGAAGGCGTTTTTATGTCGATTCCTCCTCTTTCAGCACTGCATTGTGGTGCAAGCAAAAGAAGCAAAACGCGCGGCACGTTCGGGTTATCGCTTCTCGGCCTTTTGGCTAAGATCAAGTGTAGTATCTGTTCTTATCAGTTTAATATCTGATACGTCCCCTATCTGGGGACCATATATTAAATGGATTTTTAGAACAGGGAGATGGAAATAGAGCTTGCTCTGTCCACTCCACGCATTGACCTGGTATTGCAGTATTTCCAGGACCGGTGCACCCTTTCCTTATGTGTTTACTAAAATCAGATTCCAAAAGTGCTTTTTGTGTTTGCCATTGTTTTTGTCTTTCGGATGGGATCTCCCCTTTTAATCCCATTATTTCAACACCTGTTGGACAATGCATTTGTACAGTCATGTGTGATAATGAGCTAATTTATTAAATACAATTAATTAATACATTGCCACCTCTTGTTTTGTGTCGTCTGTGTTTCTGTGTTTCCGGCATTTCACATTGGAACAGCTCATTCACCTTCCTTGTCTTCTCTCCGCCCTCCCTCCTAGGTAGGTTAAAGAGCTGCACCTGAGCCAGCCACTGATTGATGCAGCACCATAGTCAAATAGTGGAGTGGAGTAGGGGAACAGCAAACAGCCATTAAAGCAGCCCGCCCGCCCGTCACAATGGACCTACCTGTGTACACTAGATGGATGTGATGGAATGTACTGTGGTCCCTACATTTCAAGAAGAAGTAAGAATTGCAGTTGCAACAAACCCTTGCTTGCCTACAAAGAGAGCAGCAATTTGGATTTGTTACTATGTTACCTGGAAGAATAACAAACTGTGCAAGGATGGAGGTTGTAGGAGCAAGGAGAACAAGTTGTCTGTAAAGTTGGTGGATGCCTATTTTCCATTTTGCAGTCCCTTGTCTCCCTCTTGTGGCCTCCTGGAGGCAACTAGCTGTGCAAAAAAAAGACAGCCTGGGGGCCGGCTGTTGCAGTGTTGCCCTCTCAGGCAACACTGAGTGACTGACTGAGCCGCACCGTCTTATATAAAGTTCAGACGGAACTTTGCACGTGTCATAGTGGAGACCTCAGGAGCCAGAGCCAGCTTTCTGACATCATAATGGGGCCTCAGAGATAAAAGCCTGGGCCCAGGCAGTGTTGGTCAGTGCTGCTCAGCAGGCAGCACTGGACTGGATTAAAGCTGATACAAGGTGTGAAAGGAGAAGGGGTGGCAGTGGGCATGCACTTACTGCTGCTGCTGCTGCTGCTGCTGCCAGTGTTTGCACGGCAGGAGGGCATTTGGGCGTTGCCAGGAAGGCGTTTTTATGTCGATTCCTCCTCTTTCAGCACTGCATTGTGGTGCAAGCAAAAGAAGCAAAACGCGCGGCACGTTCGGGTTATCGCTTCTCGGCCTTTTGGCTAAGATCAAGTGTAGTATCTGTTCTTATCAGTTTAATATCTGATACGTCCCCTATCTGGGGACCATATATTAAATGGATTTTTAGAACAGGGAGATGGAAATAGAGCTTGCTCTGTCCACTCCACGCATTGACCTGGTATTGCAGTATTTCCAGGACCGGTGCACCCTTTCCTTATGTGTTTACTAAAATCAGATTCCAAAAGTGCTTTTTGTGTTTGCCATTGTTTTTGTCTTTCGGATGGGATCTCCCCTTTTAATCCCATTATTTCAACACCTGTTGGACAATGCATTTGTACAGTCATGTGTGATAATGAGCTAATTTATTAAATGCAATTAATTAATACATTGCCACCTCTTGTTTTGTGTCGTCTGTGTTTCTGTGTTTCCGGCATTTCACATTGGAACAGCTCATTCACCTTCCTTGTCTTCTCTCCGCCCTCCCTCCTAGGTAGGTTAAAGAGCTGCACCTGAGCCAGCCACTGATTGATGCAGCACCATAGTCAAATAGTGGAGTGGAGTAGGGGAACAGCAAACAGACATTAAAGCAGCCAGCCCGCCCGCCCGCCCGCCCGTCACAATGGACCTACCTGTGTACACTAGATGGATGTGATGGAATGTACTGTGGTCCCTACATTTCAAGAAGAAGTAAGAATTGCAGTTGCAACAAACCCTTGCTTGCCTACAAAGAGAGCAGCAATTTGGATTTGTTACTATGTTACCTGGAAGAATAACAAACTGTGCAAGGATGGAGGTTGTAGGAGCAAGGAGAACAAGTTGTCTGTAAAGTTGGTGGATGCCTATTTTCCATTTTGCAGTCCCTTGTCTCCCTCTTGTGGCCTCCTGGAGGCAACTAGCTGTGCAAAAAAAAGACAACCTGGGGGCCGGCTGTTGCAGTGTTGCCCTCTCAGGCAACACTGAGTGACTGACTGAGCCGTACCGTCTTATATAAAGTTCAGACGGAACTTTGCACGTGTCATAGTGGAGACCTCAGGAGCCAGAGCCAGCTTTCTGACATCATAATGGGGCCTCAGAGATAAAAGCCTGGGCCCAGGCAGTGTTGGTCAGTGCTGCTCAGCAGGCAGCACTGGACTGGATTAAAGCTGATACAAGGTGTGAAAGGAGAAGGGGTGGCAGTGGGCATGCACTTACTGCTGCTGCTGCTGCTGCTGCTGCCAGTGTTTGCACGGCAGGAGGGCATTTGGGCGTTGCCAGGAAGGCGTTTTTATGTCGATTCCTCCTCTTTCAGCACTGCATTGTGGTGCAAGCAAAAGAAGCAAAACGCGCGGCACGTTCGGGTTATCGCTTCTCGGCCTTTTGGCTAAGATCAAGTGTAGTATCTGTTCTTATCAGTTTAATATCTAATACGTCCCCTATCTTGGGACCATATATTAAATGGATTTTTAGAACAGGGAGATGGAAATAGAGCTTGCTCTGTCCACTCCACGCATTGACCTGGTATTGCAGTATTTCCAGGACCGGTGCACCCTTTCCTTATGTGTTTACTAAAATCAGATTCCAAAAGTGCTTTTTGTGTTTGCCATTGTTTTTGTCTTTCGGATGGGATCTCCCCTTTTAATCCCATTATTTCAACACCTGTTGGACAATGCATTTGTACAGTCATGTGTGATAATGAGCTAATTTATTAAATGCAATTAATTAATACATTGCCACCTCTTGTTTTGTGTCGTCTGTGTTTCTGTGTTTCCGGCATTTCACATTGGAACAGCTCATTCACCTTCCTTGTCTTCTCTACCGCCCTCCCTCCTAGGTAGGTTAAAGAGCTGCACCTGAGCCAGCCACTGATTGATGCAGCACCATAGTCAAATAGTGGAGTGGAGTAGGGGAACAGCAAACAGCCATTAAAGCAGCCAGCCCGCCCGCCCGCCCGCCCGCCCGTCACAATGGACCTACCTGTGTACACTAGATGGATGTGATGGAATGTACTGTGGTCCCTACATTTCAAGAAGAAGTAAGAATTGCAGTTGCAACAAACCCTTGCTTGCCTACAAAGAGAGCAGCAATTTGGATTTGTTACTATGTTACCTGGAAGAATAACAAACTGTGCAAGGATGGAGGTTGTAGGAGCAAGGAGAACAAGTTGTCTGTAAAGTTGGTGGATGCCTATTTTCCATTTTGCAGTCCCTTGTCTCCCTCTTGTGGCCTCCTGGAGGCAACTAGCTGTGCAAAAAAAAGACAGCCTGGGGGCCGGCTGTTGCAGTGTTGCCCTCTCAGGCAACACTGAGTGACTGACTGAGCCGCACCGTCTTATATAAAGTTCAGACGGAACTTTGCACGTGTCATAGTGGAGACCTCAGGAGCCAGAGCCAGCTTTCTGACATCATAATGGGGCCTCAGAGATAAAAGCCTGGGCCCAGGCAGTGTTGGTCAGTGCTGCTCAGCAGGCAGCACTGGACTGGATTAAAGCTGATACAAGGTGTGAAAGGAGAAGGGGTGGCAGTGGGCATGCACTTACTGCTGCTGCTGCTGCTGCCAGTGTTTGCACGGCAGGAGGGCATTTGGGCGTTGCCAGGAAGGCGTTTTTATGTCGATTCCTCCTCTTTCAGCACTGCATTGTGGTGCAAGCAAAAGAAGCAAAACGCGCGGCACGTTCGGGTTATCGCTTCTCGGCCTTTTGGCTAAGATCAAGTGTAGTATCTGTTCTTATCAGTTTAATATCTGATACGTCCCCTATCTGGGGACCATATATTAAATGGATTTTTAGAACAGGGAGATGGAAATAGAGCTTGCTCTGTCCACTCCACGCATTGACCTGGTATTGCAGTATTTCCAGGACCGGTGCACCCTTTCCTTATGTGTTTACTAAAATCAGATTCCAAAAGTGCTTTTTGTGTTTGCCATTGTTTTTGTCTTTCGGATGGGATCTCCCCTTTTAATCCCATTATTTCAACACCTGTTGGACAATGCATTTGTACAGTCATGTGTGATAATGAGCTAATTTATTAAATGCAATTAATTAATACATTGCCACCTCTTGTTTTGTGTCGTCTGTGTTTCCGGCATTTCACATTGGAACAGCTCATTCACCTTCCTTGTCTTCTCTCCGCCCTCCCTCCTAGGTAGGTTAAAGAGCTGCACCTGAGCCAGCCACTGATTGATGCAGCACCATAGTCAAATAGTGGAGTGGAGTAGGGGAACAGCAAACAGCCATTAAAGCAGCCCGCCCGCCCGTTACAATGGACCTACCTGTGTACACTAGATGGATGTGATGGAATGTACTGTGGTCCCTACATTTCAAGAAGAAGTAAGAATTGCAGTTGCAACAAACCCTTGCTTGCCTACAAAGAGAGCAGCAATTTGGATTTGTTACTATGTTACCTGGAAGAATAACAAACTGTGCAAGGATGGAGGTTGTAGGAGCAAGGAGAACAAGTTGTCTGTAAAGTTGGTGGATGCCTATTTTCCATTTTGCAGTCCCTTGTCTCCCTCTTGTGGCCTCCTGGAGGCAACTAGCTGTGCAAAAAAAAGACAGCCTGGGGGCCGGCTGTTGCATTGTTGCCCTCTCAGGCAACACTGAGTGACTGACTGAGCCGCACCGTCTTATATAAAGTTCAGACGGAACTTTGCACGTGTCATAGTGGAGACCTCAGGAGCCAGAGCCAGCTTTCTGACATCATAATGGGGCCTCAGAGATAAAAGCCTGGGCCCAGGCAGTGTTGGTCAGTGCTGCTCAGCAGGCAGCACTGGACTGGATTAAAGCTGATACAAGGTGTGAAAGGAGAAGGGGTGGCAGTGGGCATGCACTTACTGCTGCTGCTGCTCCTGCTGCTGCCAGTGTTTGCACGGCAGGAGGGCATTTGGGCGTTGCCAGGAATGCGTTTTTATGTTGATTCCTCCTCTTTCAGCACTGCATTGTGGTGCAAGCAAAAGAAGCAAAACGCGCGGCACGTTCGGGTTATCGCTTCTCGGCCTTTTGGCTAAGATCAAGTGTAGTATCTGTTCTTATCAGTTTAATATCTGATATGTCCCCTATCTGGGGACCATATATTAAATGGATTTTTAGAACAGGGAGATGGAAATAGAGCTTGCTCTGTCCACTCCACGCATTGACCTGGTATTGCAGTATTTCCAGGAGCGGTGCACCCTTTCCTTATGTGTTTACTAAAATCAGATTCCAAAAGTGCTTTTTGTGTTTGCCATTGTTTTTGTCTTTCGGATGGGATCTCCCCTTTTAATCCCATTATTTCAACACCTGTTGGACAATGCATTTGTACAGTCATGTGTGATAATGAGCTAATTTATTAAATGCAATTAATTAATACATTGCCACCTCTTGTTTTGTGTCGTCTGTGTTTCTGTGTTTCCGGCATTTCACATTGGAACAGCTCATTCACCTTCCTTGTCTTCTCTCCGCCCTCCCTCCTAGGTAGGTTAAAGAGCTGCATCTGAGCCAGCCACTGATTGATGCAGCACCATAGTCAAATAGTGGAGTGGAGTAGGGGAACAGCAAACAGCCATTAAAGCAGCCAGCCCGCCCGCCCGCCCGTCACAATGGACCTACCTGTGTACACTAGATGGATGTGATGGAATGTACTGTGGTCCCTACATTTCAAGAAGAAGTAAGAATTGCAGTTGCAACAAACCCTTGCTTGCCTACAAAGAGAGCAGCAATTTGGATTTGTTACTATGTTACCTGGAAGAATAACAAACTGTGCAAGGATGGAGGTTGTAGGAGCAAGGAGAACAAGTTGTCTGTAAAGTTGGTGGATGCCTATTTTCCATTTTGCAGTCCCTTGTCTCCCTCTTGTGGCCTCCTGGTGGCAACTAGCTGTGCAAAAAAAAGACAGCCTGGGGGCCGGCTGTTGCAGTGTTGCCCTCTCAGGCAACACTGAGTGACTGACTGAGCCGCACCGTCTTATATAATGTTCAGACGGAACTTTGCACGTGTCATAGTGGAGACCTCAGGAGCCAGAGCCAGCTTTCTGACATCATAATGGGGCCTCAGAGATAAAAGCCTGGGCCCAGGCAGTGTTGGTCAGTGCTGCTCAGCAGGCAGCACTGGACTGGATTAAAGCTGATACAAGGTGTGAAAGGAGAAGGGGTGGCAGTGGGCATGCACTTACTGCTGCTGCTGCTGCTGCTGCTGCTGCTGCCAGTGTTTGCACGGCAGGAGGGCATTTGGGCGTTGCCAGGAAGGCGTTTTTATGTCGATTCCTCCTCTTTCAGCACTGCATTGTGGTGCAAGCAAAAGAAGCAAATCCTGTCTTGCTTCCTCTCCGGCCTTTATTCACCTCCCGCGTAGCTGTGAGTGTGTGTGAGCCTGCAGGGCCCCATGGAATTGCCTAGGAGTAGGCTGAATCGCTGCAAGGGGTGAACAGCAGTATTGGGCAGGCTCGGTCAACGCGCGGCACGTTCGGGTTATCGCTTCTCAGCCTTTTGGCTAAGATCAAGTGTAGTATCTGTTCTTATCAGTTTAATATCTGATACGTCCCCTATCTGGGGACCATATATTAAATGGATTTTTAGAACAGGGAGATGGAAATAGAGCTTGCTCTGTCCACTCCACGCATTGACCTGGTATTGCAGTATTTCCAGGACCGGTGCACCCTTTCCTTATGTGTTTACTAAAATCAGATTCCAAAAGTGCTTTTTGTGTTTGCCATTGTTTTTGTCTTTCGGATGGGATCTCCCCTTTTAATCCCATTATTTCAACACCTGTTGGACAATGCATTTGTACAGTCATGTGTGATAATGAGCTAATTTATTAAATGCAATTAATTAATACATTGCCACCTCTTGTTTTGTGTCGTCTGTGTTTCTGTGTTTCCGGCATTTCACATTGGAACAGCTCATTCACCTTCCTTGTCTTCTCTCCGCCCTCCCTCCTAGGTAGGTTAAAGAGCTGCACCTGAGCCAGCCACTGATTGATGCAGCACCATAGTCAAATAGTGGAGTGGAGTAGGGGAACAGCAAACAGCCATTAAAGCAGCCAGCCCGCCCGCCCGCCCGTCACAATGGACCTACCTGTGTACACTAGATGGATGTGATGGAATGTACTGTGGTCCCTACATTTCAAGAAGAAGTAAGAATTGCAGTTGCAACAAACCCTTGCTTGCCTACAAAGAGAGCAGCAATTTGGATTTGTTACTATGTTACCTGGAAGAATAACAAACTGTGCAAGGATGGAGGTTGTAGGAGCAAGGAGAACAAGTTGTCTGTAAAGTTGGTGAATGCCTATTTTCCATTTTGCAGTCCCTTGTCTCCCTCTTGTGGCCTCCTGGAGGCAACTAGCTGTGCAAAAAAAAGACAGCCTGGGGGCCGGCTGTTGCAGTGTTGCCCTCTCAGGCAACACTGAGTGACTGACTGAGCCGCACCGTCTTATATAAAGTTCAGACGGAACTTTGCACGTGTCATAGTGGAGACCTCAGGAGCCAGAGCCAGCTTTCTGACATCATAATGGGGCCTCAGAGATAAAAGCCTGGGCCCAGGCAGTGTTGGTCAGTGCTGCTCAGCAGGCAGCACTGGACTGGATTAAAGCTGATACAAGGTGTGAAAGGAGAAGGGGTGGCAGTGGGCATGCACTTACTGCTGCTGCTGCTGCTGCTGCTGCTGCTGCCAGTGTTTGCACGGCAGGAGGGCATTTGGGCGTTGCCAGGAAGGCGTTTTTATGTCGATTCCTCCTCTTTCAGCACTGCATTGTGGTGCAAGCAAAAGAAGCAAATCCTGTCTTGCTTCCTCTCCGGCCTTTATTCACCTCCCGCTTAGTAGCTGTGAGTGTGTGTGAGCCTGCAGGGCCCCATGGAATTGCCTAGGAGTAGGCTGAATCGCTGCAAGGGGTGAACAGCAGTATTGGGCAGGCTCGGTCAACGCGCGGCCCGTTCGGGTTATCGCTTCTCGGCCTTTTGGCTAAGATCAAGTGTAGTATCTGTTCTTATCAGTTTAATATCTGATACGTCCCCTATCTGGGGACCATATATTAAATGGATTTTTAGAACAGGGAGATGGAAATAGAGCTTGCTCTGTCCACTCCACGCATTGACCTGGTATTGCAGTATTTCCAGGACCGGTGCACCCTTTCCTTATGTGTTTACTAAAATCAGATTCCAAAAGTGCTTTTTGTGTTTGCCATTGTTTTTGTCTTTCGGATGGGATCTCCCCTTTTAATCCCATTATTTCAACACCTGTTGGACAATGCATTTGTACAGTCATGTGTGATAATGAGCTAATTTATTAAATGCAATTAATTAATACATTGCCACCTCTTGTTTTGTGTTGTCTGTGTTTCTGTGTTTCCGGCATTTCACATTGGAACAGCTCATTCACCTTCCTTGTCTTCTCTCCGCCCTCCCTCCTAGGTAGGTTAAAGAGCTGCACCTGAGCCAGCCACTGATTGATGCAGCACCATAGTCAAATAGTGGAGTGGAGTAGGGGAACAGCAAACAGCCATTAAAGCAGCCAGCCCGCCCGCCCGCCCGTCACAATGGACCTACCTGTGTACACTAGATGGATGTGATGGAATGTACTGTGGTCCCTACATTTCAAGAAGAAGTAAGAATTGCAGTTGCAACAAACCCTTGCTTGCCTACAAAGAGAGCAGCAATTTGGATTTGTTACTATGTTACCTGGAAGAATAACAAACTGTGCAAGGATGGAGGTTGTAGGAGCAAGGAGAACAAGTTGTCTGTAAAGTTGGTGGATGCCTATTTTCCATTTTGCAGTCCCTTGTCTCCCTCTTGTGGCCTCCTGGAGGCAACTAGCTGTGCAAAAAAAAGACAGCCTGGGGGCCGGCTGTTGCAGTGTTGCCCTCTCAGGCAACACTGAGTGACTGACTGAGCCGCACCGTCTTATATAAAGTTCAGACGGAACTTTGCACGTGTCATAGTGGAGACCTCAGGAGCCAGAGCCAGCTTTCTGACATCATAATGGGGCCTCAGAGATAAAAGCCTGGGCCCAGGCAGTGTTGGTCAGTGCTGCTCAGCAGGCAGCACTGGACTGGATTAAAGCTGATACAAGGTGTGAAAGGAGAAGGGGTGGCAGTGGGCATGCACTTACTGCTGCTGCTGCTGCTGCTGCCAGTGTTTGCACGGCAGGAGGGCATTTGGGCGTTGCCAGGAAGGCGTTTTTATGTCGATTCCTCCTCTTTCAGCACTGCATTGTGGTGCAAGCAAAAGAAGCAAATCCTGTCTTGCTTCCTCTCCGGCCTTTATTCACCTCCCGCTTAGTAGCTGTGAGTGTGTGTGAGCCTGCAGGGCCCCATGGAATTGCCTAGGAGTAGGCTGAATCGCTGCAAGGGGTGAACAGCAGTATTGGGCAGGCTCGGTCAACGCGCGGCCCGTTCGGGTTATCGCTTCTCGGCCTTTTGGCTAAGATCAAGTGTAGTATCTGTTCTTATCAGTTTAATATCTGATACGTCCCCTATCTGGGGACCATATATTAAATGGATTTTTAGAACAGGGAGATGGAAATAGAGCTTGCTCTGTCCACTCCACGCATTGACCTGGTATTGCAGTATTTCCAGGACCGGTGCACCCTTTCCTTATGTGTTTACTAAAATCAGATTCCAAAAGTGCTTTTTGTGTTTGCCATTGTTTTTGTCTTTCGGATGGGATCTCCCCTTTTAATCCCATTATTTCAACACCTGTTGGACAATGCATTTGTACAGTCATGTGTGATAATGAGCTAATTTATTAAATGCAATTAATTAATACATTGCCACCTCTTGTTTTGTTTCGTCTGTGTTTCTGTGTTTCCGGCATTTCACATTGGAACAGCTCATTCACCTTCCTTGTCTTCTCTCCGCCCTCCCTCCTAGGTAAGTTAAAGAGCTGCACCTGAGCCAGCCACTGATTGATGCAGCACCATAGTCAAATAGTGGAGTGGAGTAGGGGAACAGCAAACAGCCATTAAAGCAGCCAGCCCGCCCGCCCGCCCGTCACAATGGACCTACCTGTGTACACTAGATGGATGTGATGGAATGTACTGTGGTCCCTACATTTCAAGAAGAAGTAAGAATTGCAGTTGCAACAAACCCTTGCTTGCCTACAAAGAGAGCAGCAATTTGGATTTGTTACTATGTTACCTGGAAGAATAACAAACTGTGCAAGGATGGAGGTTGTAGGAGCAAGGAGAACAAGTTGTCTGTAAAGTTGGTGGATGCCTATTTTCCATTTTGCAGTCCCTTGTCTCCCTCTTGTGGCCTCCTGGAGGCAACTAGCTGTGCAAAAAAAAGACAGCCTGGGGGCCGGCTGTTGCAGTGTTGCCCTCTCAGGCAACACTGAGTGACTGACTGAGCCGCACCGTCTTATATAAAGTTCAGACGGAACTTTGCACGTGTCATAGTGGAGACCTCAGGAGCCAGAGCCAGCTTTCTGACATCATAATGGGGCCTCAGAGATAAAAGCCTGGGCCCAGGCAGTGTTGGTCAGTGCTGCTCAGCAGGCAGCACTGGACTGGATTAAAGCTGATACAAGGTGTGAAAGGAGAAGGGGTGGCAGTGGGCATGCACTTACTGCTGCTGCTGCTGCTGCTGCCAGTGTTTGCACGGCAGGAGGGCATTTGGGCCTTGCCAGGAAGGCGTTTTTATGTCGATTCCTCCTCTTTCAGCACTGCATTGTGGTGCAAGCAAAAGAAGCAAATCCTGTCTTGCTTCCTCTCCGGCCTTTATTCACCTCCCGCTTAGTAGCTGTGAGTGTGTGTGAGCCTGCAGGGCCCCATGGAATTGCCTAGGAGTAGGCTGAATCGCTGCAAGGGGTGAACAGCAGTATTGGGCAGGCTCGGTCAACGCGCGGCCCGTTCGGGTTATCGCTTCTCGGCCTTTTGGCTAAGATCAAGTGTAGTATCTGTTCTTATCAGTTTAATATCTGATACGTCCCCTATCTGGGGACCATATATTAAATGGATTTTTAGAACAGGGAGATGGAAATAGAGCTTGCTCTGTCCACTCCACGCATTGACCTGGTATTGCAGTATTTCCAGGACCGGTGCACCCTTTCCTTATGTGTTTACTAAAATCAGATTCCAAAAGTGCTTTTTGTGTTTGCCATTGTTTTTGTCTTTCGGATGGGATCTCCCCTTTTAATCCCATTATTTCAACACCTGTTGGACAATGCATTTGTACAGTCATGTGTGATAATGAGCTAATTTATTAAATGCAATTAATTAATACATTGCCACCTCTTGTTTTGTTTCGTCTGTGTTTCTGTGTTTCCGGCATTTCACATTGGAACAGCTCATTCACCTTCCTTGTCTTCTCTCCGCCCTCCCTCCTAGGTAAGTTAAAGAGCTGCACCTGAGCCAGCCACTGATTGATGCAGCACCATAGTCAAATAGTGGAGTGGAGTAGGGGAACAGCAAACAGCCATTAAAGCAGCCAGCCCGCCCGCCCGCCCGTCACAATGGACCTACCTGTGTACACTAGATGGATGTGATGGAATGTACTGTGGTCCCTACATTTCAAGAAGAAGTAAGAATTGCAGTTGCAACAAACCCTTGCTTGCCTACAAAGAGAGCAGTAATTTGGATTTGTTACTATGTTACCTGGAAGAATAACAAACTGTGAAAGGATGGAGGTTGTAGGAGCAAGGAGAACAAGTTGTCTGTAAAGTTGGTGGATGCCTATTTTCCATTTTGCAGTCCCTTGTCTCCCTCTTGTGGCCTCCTGGAGGCAACTAGCTGTGCAAAAAAAAAGACAGCCTGGGGGCCGGCTGTTGCAGTGTTGCCCTCTCAGGCAACACTGAGTGACTGACTGAGCCGCACCGTCTTATATAAAGTTCAGACGGAACTTTGCACATGTCATAGTGGAGACCTCAGGAGCCAGAGCCAGCTTTCTGACATCATAATGGGGCCTCAGAGATAAAAGCCTGGGCCCAGGCAGTGTTGGTCAGTGCTGCTCAGCAGGCAGCACTGGACTGGATTAAAGCTGATACAAGGTGTGAAAGGAGAAGGGGTGGCAGTGGGCATGCACTTACTGCTGCTGCTGCTGCTGCTGCCAGTGTGTGCACGGCAGGAGGGCATTTGGGCGTTGCCAGGAAGGCGTTTTTATGTCGATTCCTCCTCTTTCAGCACTGCATTGTGGTGCAAGCAAAAGAAGCAAAACGCACGGCACGTTCGGGTTATCGCTTCTCGGCCTTTTGGCTAAGATCAAGTGTAGTATCTGTTCTTATCAGTTTAATATCTGATACGTCCCCTATCTGGGGACCATATATTAAATGGATTTTTAGAACAGGGAGATGGAAATAGAGCTTGCTCTGTCCACTCCACGCATTGACCTGGTATTGCAGTATTTCCAGGACCGGTGCACCCTTTCCTTATGTGTTTACTAAAATCAGATTCCAAAAGTGCTTTTTGTGTTTGCCATTGTTTTTGTCTTTCGGATGGGATCTCCCCTTTTAATCCCATTATTTCAACACCTGTTGGACAATGCATTTGTACAGTCATGTGTGATAATGAGCTAATTTATTAAATGCAATTAATTAATACATTGCCACCTCTTGTTTTGTGTCGTCTGTGTTTCTGTGTTTCCGGCATTTCACATTGGAGCAGCTCATTCACCTTCCTTGTCTTCTCTCCGCCCTCCCTCCTAGGTAGGTTAAAGAGCTGCACCTGAGCCAGCCACTGATTGATGCAGCACCATAGTCAAATAGTGGAGTGGAGTAGGGGAACAGCAAACAGCCATTAAAGCAGCCAGCCCGCCCGCCCGCCCGTCACAATGGACCTACCTGTGTACACTAGATGGATGTGATGGAATGTACTGTGGTCCCTACATTTCAAGAAGAAGTAAGAATTGCAGTTGCAACAAACCCTTGCTTGCCTACAAAGAGAGCAGCAATTTGGATTTGTTACTATGTTACCTGGAAGAATAACAAACTGTGCAAGGATGGAGGTTGTAGGAGCAAGGAGAACAAGTTGTCTGTAAAGTTGGTGGATGCCTATTTTCCATTTTGCAGTCCCTTGTCTCCCTCTTGTGGCCTCCTGGAGGCAACTAGCTGTGCAAAAAAAAGACAGCCTGGGGGCCGGCTGTTGCAGTGTTGCCCTCTCAGGCAACACTGAGTGACTGACTGAGCCGCACCGTCTTATATAAAGTTCAGACGGAACTTTGCACGTGTCATAGTGGAGACCTCAGGAGCCAGAGCCAGCTTTCTGACATCATAATGGGGCCTCAGAGATAAAAGCCTGGGCCCAGGCAGTGTTGGTCAGTGCTGCTCAGCAGGCAGCACTGGACTGGATTAAAGCTGATACAAGGTGTGAAAGGAGAAGGGGTGGCAGTGGGCATGCACTTACTGCTGCTGCTGCTGCTGCTGCTGCTGCTGCTGCCAGTGTTTGCACGGCAGGAGGGCATTTGGGCGTTGCCAGGAAGGCGTTTTTATGTCGATTCCTCCTCTTTCAGCACTGCATTGTGGTGCAAGCAAAAGAAGCAAATCCTGTCTTGCTTCCTCTCCGGCCTTTATTCACCTCCCGCTTAGTAGCTGTGAGTGTGTGTGAGCCTGCAGGGCCCCATGGAATTGCCTAGGAGTAGGCTGAATCGCTGCAAGGGGTGAACAGCAGTATTGGGCAGGCTTGGTCAACGCGCGGCCCGTTCGGGTTATCGCTTCTCGGCCTTTTGGCTAAGATCAAGTGTAGTATCTGTTCTTATCAGTTTAATATCTGATACGTCCCTTATCTGGGGACCATATATTAAATGGATTTTTAGTACAGGGAGATGGAAATAGAGCTTGCTCTGTCCACTCCACGCATTGACCTGGTATTGCAGTATTTCCAGGACCGGTGCACCCTTTCCTTATGTGTTTACTAAAATCAGATTCCAAAAGTGCTTTTTGTGTTTGCCATTGTTTTTGTCTTTCGGATGGGATCTCCCCTTTTAATCCCATTATTTCAACACCTGTTGGACAATGCATTTGTACAGTCATGTGTGATAATGAGCTAATTTATTAAATGCAATTAATTAATACATTGCCACCTCTTGTTTTGTGTCGTCTGTGTTTCTGTGTTTCCGGCATTTCACATTGGAACAGCTCATTCACCTTCCTTGTCTTCTCTCCGCCCTCCCTCCTAGGTAGGTTAAAGAGCTGCACCTGAGCCAGCCACTGATTGATGCAGCACCATAGTCAAATAGTGGAGTGGAGTAGGGGAACAACAAACAGCCATTAAAGCAGCCAGCCCGCCCGCCCGCCCGTCACAATGGACCTACCTGTGTACACTAGATGGATGTGATGGAATGTACTGTGGTCCCTACATTTCAAGAAGAAGTAAGAATTGCAGTTGCAACAAACCCTTGCTTGCCTACAAAGAGAGCAGCAATTTGGATTTGTTACTATGTTACCTGGAAGAATAACAAACTGTGCAAGGATGGAGGTTGTAGGAGCAAGGAGAACAAGTTGTCTGTAAAGTTGGTGGATGCCTATTTTCCATTTTGCAGTCCCTTGTCTCCCTCTTGTGGCCTCCTGGAGGCAACTAGCTGTGCAAAAAAAAGACAGCCTGGGGGCCGGCTGTTGCAGTGTTGCCCTCTCAGGCAACACTGAGTGACTGACTGAGCCGCACCGTCTTATATAAAGTTCAGACGGAACTTTGCACGTGTCATAGTGGAGACCTCAGGAGCCAGAGCCAGCTTTCTGACATCATAATGGGGCCTCAGAGATAAAAGCCTGGGCCCAGGCAGTGTTGGTCAGTGCTGCTCAGCAGGCAGCACTGGACTGGATTAAAGCTGATACAAGGTGTGAAAGGAGAAGGGGTGGCAGTGGGCATGCACTTACTGCTGCTGCTGCTGCTGCTGCTGCCAGTGTTTGCACGGCAGGAGGGCATTTGGGCGTTGCCAGGAAGGCGTTTTTATGTCGATTCCTCCTCTTTCAGCACTGCATTGTGGTGCAAGCAAAAGAAGCAAATCCTGTCTTGCTTCCTCTCCGGCCTTTATTCACCTCCCGCTTAGTAGCTGTGAGTGTGTGTGAGCCTGCAGGGCCCCATGGAATTGCCTAGGAGTAGGCTGAATCGCTGCAAGGGGTGAACAGCAGTATTGGGCAGGCTCGGTCAACGCGCGGCCCGTTCGGGTTATCGCTTCTCGGCCTTTTGGCTAAGATCAAGTGTAGTATCTGTTCTTATCAGTTTAATATCTGATACGTCCCCTATCTGGGGACCATATATTAAATGGATTTTTAGTACAGGGAGATGGAAATAGAGCTTGCTCTGTCCACTCCACGCATTGACCTGGTATTGCAGTATTTCCAGGACCGGTGCACCCTTTCCTTATGTGTTTACTAAAATCAGATTCCAAAAGTGCTTTTTGTGTTTGCCATTGTTTTTGTCTTTCGGATGGGATCTCCCCTTTTAATCCCATTATTTCAACACCTGTTGGACAATGCATTTGTACAGTCATGTGTGATAATGAGCTAATTTATTAAATGCAATTAATTAATACATTGCCACCTCTTGTTTTGTGTCGTCTGTGTTTCTGTGTTTCCGGCATTTCACATTGGAACAGCTCATTCACCTTCCTTGTCTTCTCTCCGCCCTCCCTCCTAGGTAGGTTAAAGAGCTGCACCTGAGCCAGCCACTGATTGATGCAGCACCATAGTCAAATAGTGGAGAGGAGTAGGGGAACAGCAAACAGCCATTAAAGCAGCCAGCCCGCCCGCCCGCCCGTAACAATGGACCTACCTGTGTACACTAGATGGATGTGATGGAATGTACTGTGGTCCCTACATTTCAAGAAGAAGTAAGAATTGCAGTTGCAACAAACCCTTGCTTGCCTACAAAGAGAGCAGCAATTTGGATTTGTTACTATGTTACCTGGAAGAATAACAAACTGTGCAAGGATGGAGGTTGTAGGAGCAAGGAGAACAAGTTGTCTGTAAAGTTGGTGGATGCCTATTTTCCATTTTGCAGTCCCTTGTCTCCCTCTTGTGGCCTCCTGGAGGCAACTAGCTGTGCAAAAAAAAGACAGCCTGGGGGCCGGCTGTTGCAGTGTTGCCCTCTCAGGCAACACTGAGTGACTGACTGAGCCGCACCGTCTTATATAAAGTTCAGACGGAACTTTGCACGTGTCATAGTGGAGACCTCAGGAGCCAGAGCCAGCTTTCTGACATCATAATGGGGCCTCAGAGATAAAAGCCTGGGCCCAGGCAGTGTTGGTCAGTGCTGCTCAGCAGGCAGCACTGGACTGGATTAAAGCTGATACAAGGTGTGAAAGGAGAAGGGGTGGCAGTGGGCATGCACTTACTGCTGCTGCTGCTGCTGCTGCTGCCAGTGTTTGCACGGCAGGAGGGCATTTGGGCGTTGCCAGGAAGGCGTTTTTATGTCGATTCCTCCTCTTTCAGCACTGCATTGTGGTGCAAGCAAAAGAAGCAAATCCTGTCTTGCTTCCTCTCCGGCCTTTATTCACCTCCCGCTTAGTAGCTGTGAGTGTGTGTGAGCCTGCAGGGCCCCATGGAATTGCCTAGGAGTAGGCTGAATCGCTGCAAGGGGTGAACAGCAGTATTGGGCAGGCTCGGTCAACGCGCGGCCCGTTCGGGTTATCGCTTCTCGGCCTTTTGGCTAAGATCAAGTGTAGTATCTGTTCTTATCAGTTTAATATCTGATACGTCCCCTATCTGGGGACCATATATTAAATGGATTTTTAGAACAGGGAGATGGAAATAGAGCTTGCTCTGTCCACTCCACGCATTGACCTGGTATTGCAGTATTTCCAGGACCGGTGCACCCTTTCCTTATGTGTTTACTAAAATCAGATTCCAAAAGTGCTTTTTGTGTTTGCCATTGTTTTTGTCTTTCGGATGGGATCTCCCCTTTTAATCCCATTATTTCAACACCTGTTGGACAATGCATTTGTACAGTCATGTGTGATAATGAGCTAATTTATTAAATGCAATTAATTAATACATTGCCACCTCTTGTTTTGTGTCGTCTGTGTTTCTGTGTTTCCGGCATTTCACATTGGAACAGCTCATTCACCTTCCTTGTCTTCTCTCCGCCCTCCCTCCTAGGTAGGTTAAAGAGCTGCACCTGAGCCAGCCACTGATTGATGCAGCACCATAGTCAAATAGTGGAGTGGAGTAGGGGAACAGCAAACAGCCATTAAAGCAGCCAGCCCGCCCGCCCGTCACAATGGACCTACCTGTGTACACTAGATGGATGTGATGGAATGTACTGTGGTCCCTACATTTCAAGAAGAAGTAAGAATTGCAGTTGCAACAAACCCTTGCTTGCCTACAAAGAGAGCAGCAATTTGGATTTGTTACTATGTTACCTGGAAGAATAACAAACTGTGCAAGGATGGAGGTTGTAGGAGCAAGGAGAACAAGTTGTCTGTAAAGTTGGTGGATGCCTATTTTCCATTTTGCAGTCCCTTGTCTCCCTCTTGTGGCCTCCTGGAGGCAACTAGCTGTGCAAAAAAAAGACAGCCTGGGGGCCGGCTGTTGCAGTGTTGCATTCTCAGGCAACACTGAGTGACTGACTGAGCCGCACCGTCTTATATAAAGTTCAGACGGAACTTTGCACGTGTCATAGTGGAGACCTCAGGAGCCAGAGCCAGCTTTCTGACATCATAATGGGGCCTCAGAGATAAAAGCCTGGGCCCAGGCAGTGTTGGTCAGTGCTGCTCAGCAGGCATCATTGGACTGGATTAAAGCTGATACAAGGTGTGAAAGGAGAAGGGGTGGCAGTGGGCATGCACTTACTGCTGCTGCTGCTGCTGCTGCCAGTGTTTGCACGGCAGGAGGGCATTTGGGCGTTGCCAGGAAGGCGTTTTTATGTCGATTCCTCCTCTTTCAGCACTGCATTGTGGTGCAAGCAAAAGAAGCAAATCCTGTCTTGCTTCCTCTCCGGCCTTTATTCACCTCTCGCGTAGCTGTGAGTGTGTGTGAGCCTGCAGGGCCCCATGGAATTGCCTAGGAGTAGGCTGAATCGCTGCAAGGGGTGAACAGCAGTATTGGGCAGGCTCGGTCAACGCGCGGCCCGTTCGGGTTATCGCTTCTCGGCCTTTTGGCTAATCTCAAGGGGTTAGTCACTAGGTCCGTCTGTGTGCTCGCCCTTGGCCTTGTGGCATCGCTGGTTTACCAGCTTAAGCCACCTGCTGCTTTAGGGGGTGAGCCAGGGGACAAAGAAGGCGACCAACCTTGCCCGGGGAGGTTATGGCGAATACGACTACCATGGCGGCTTCGGTGCGCTTCGCAGGCCCAGCTGATCAGAGGATAAAGAACACCTTCAAGTTCGAAAACACCTTCAAGTTCGAGTTCGGAGAGCAGGAGAAGGAGAAATTTTCGCTGAGGTTTTTCGTGAGGACAGTCCTGATTGACGTTCTGAAGGTGAAGAGGGAGAATATTCTTGCGCTTCAGGATGCCCCTGGACGCTACACCCTTACCTTGGAGAACGAGCAAGCCTGCCAAGAGCTATATGGAAGCATCCTGAAGAACTTGAGTCATGAAGATCTTAAAGGACTCCTCATTGTGGCCTTGTACTCAGAAGGTGAAACATCTCTTGTTGTTCATATGAGCAATCCGCATGTGCCCCTGGAGCACATAGCCCAATTTCTGCAGAGACATTTTGCTTCTGTCGGAGAACCTCGTAAAATCCTCAACGAAGAACAGCTGTGGACAGGGAAGTACAGAATTTCCGTCAAATTTAAAGAGGACAGTTCTGAACATGGCATTGAGGGATTCCATCATCCTCCCTCAACATTTAACATAGGCAACAACAGAGGTCGTTTGTTTTACCGGAATATGCCAAGGTACTGTCGCAAATGCATGGGGTTCGGACATGTCGCTGACATGTGCCCTGAAGAAATAGCGACCTGCAGGAAGTGCTTCCAAAAAGGGCACGCTACTGCCAGCTGCTCTAATCAGGTCACATGCAACATCTGCCTGGTGCCGGGGCACACCTTTAGAGACTGTCCCTTGAAGAAGATCAGCTCGTATGCTGAAGCAGTGAGGAGGCAGCCGGCTTCTGACAAACCTCCCTCAACAGCTGAGCAGAGGCCTAAAGCTGATCCTCCGTCGGAGGGAAAATTGCCTGTTGCTGGTGCTTCAACTGACTGGTCAGAGTGTCCTGTTGGTCCGGATGAAGCGGAGTCCATGGAAACTGCTGGATCTGGGGTGAAAGCGGTGAAAAAACCTTCCGCAGTGGCCCAGGATCCAAAATTGGATGAAGATGTTATGCATCTGGAAGTACAGAGGAAAAGGAAACCAGTTGATGATGACCCAGGTGTCTGTGTCAAAAGATCAGATTTTCCTCGCTACAGGCATAAGCCGGTGGAGCCAAATGCTGAACCGCCTCCGGCGAAACCGCCACCTTCTGATTCTGACCCAGCTAACATCGAGTTCTCGGATTCAGATGTCGCCACAACTCCCAGCCCACTAGTGGGATTTATGTCGGATTCTGAGAGTAGTTCGGCCTAAAAATATCCAAGGTTGATGACAAATAATATCCAAATCTCTTCACTGAATGTGAGGAGCTTGAAGGGCCCATCCAGAAGGGCTGCTTTATTTTCATACCTGTCTACAGTAAATTCGGACATTTTTTTTCTACAGGAATGTGGTATAGATCATGACCCCAACTATTCTGTCCTAAGACAAGATTGGTCTCTGGGCAGCTCCATCTGGTCTGGAGATAATGAGGTAAGATCTACAGGAGTAGGGATTTTGTTCAAATCTATGGACTTTAAAATCACTTCGTTCAGAGAAGTCATACCGGGAAGAGCTTTATTTGTCAACGTGAGCTATCATGGTGTAGACTTAAGACTTTTGAACATATATGCCTCGCCCATCAAAGAGGAAAGATCACAGTTATTAGAGACCATACAGTACTACTTGCCTGGTTCTTCTCCGCTGATAGTAAGTGGAGACTTCAATTGTATTATATCTGGAGAAAGTCGAGAGGGGAGCTCTGGAGAACCTAGAAGGGATAAGACAGAGAAACAATTAAAAGATCTGATGACAGACTTCAGGTTAAAAGATGTTTGGAGAGACATACATAGAGATGACCCCGGATACACCTGGGAAAATGCTAACGTCAAATCCAGAATTGACTTTCTCTTCACTTCAGGTCAAATTGCACCGCAGTCTGTGTCACTAAACGCAAATATTTTTTCAGACCATAAAATGATCCAAGCACAATTGCAGATATCCAAACTTGTCAAAGCTAGAGGAGTTTGGAGACTCAACGTCACATTGCTACAAAACCCTGAAATAAGAGCAGATTTTAAGATTATTTTCAACCAACTCAAAAATTTACAGAAAGATTTTTCTTCCATGTTAGAATGGTGGGAGCACAGCAAAGCCAAGATCAAAGCGTTTTTCATCCAAAAAAGCATCATCAGAGCCAGGGAAAAAACGAAATGGTTCAAAACGCTTAACACCAAGCTGCAGACATATTATAAACTCAGGAGTGCTGGTGTTGAAATGGAAGATTTAATCACCAACCTAAAGGAACAAATTGCAAAAGAAATCGAGAGTAAAGGTAAAGAAATAATATTCAACTCAAAAATTGAGATACTAGAAAAAAATGAAAAATGTTCTAGATTCTTCTTTAAAAAAACCGTCGAAGCTAAAGAAATGATTATAGAACTAGATGGCGAAACTTCATCTGACGGTATGCTATCCAAAGCTCAGACATTTTATCAAGACCTGTTTAACGAAAAGCCCATTGATGCTTCTTTTACTGAAGATGTTTTAAATTCACTTGATTGCACTTTATGAAAAACTGACCAAATGCTGCTATGTAGGGAAACTACTGTTGATGAACTCAATGCTGCTGTTAAAAGTTTTCTGTGTGGGAAAACCCCAGGAACCGATGGTTTACCGATCGAATTTTATAGGGAATTTTGGGACATTTTAAGTGCTGATTTTTATTGTGTCATCAAAGGAGCCTTTAAGTGTAGTCAGCTACCTGTATCCTGGAGAAGTGGCCTGGTATCCTTATTATATAAAAAAGGAGAAAGATCCAATTTAGAGAACTGGAGACCGATCACGCTTCTTAATGCAGACTACAAGATAATGTCCAAAATTTTACTAAATCGTTTTAAGGGGGTTTTAAGTCAAGTCATACAGCCGGAACAAGTATGTGCAGTTCCTGGAAGAAGTGTCTCAGAGTGTCTTAATACCATCAGAGATGCAATATGGTATCAGAAGGAAAGGAAACAAAACCTAGCCATACTTTCACTGGACTTTCAAAAGGCATTCGACCGAGTGTCGCATAAGTTCTTATGGTCAGTTTTAAAGAAGATGTGTTTTCCTGACGCTTTTATTCAACAAATTGCACTTTTATACAGGAATACTTTTAGTAAAATTTTGGTTAATGGCTCTTTAACAAAAGAAGTCTATTTGCACTCAGGAGTCAAGCAAGGGTGCCCCTTGTCACCAATTTTATTTATTTGCTCAATTGAACCTCTTTTAGCTATGATGAGAAAGGAGAAAATAGTTAGAGGCGTTCCTATACCTGGCGGCCGAGGAAATGAAGTCAAGGTCATGGGTTATATGGACGATATTTCCATTCTCTGCACGTCACAGGTGGCTCTTCAGAGAGCAATTAGGACCACGGAATTCTTCTGCCATGCATCAGCATTTAAACTCAATCTGGACAAGTGCAGTTGCTTTACAATTGGGAATTGGCCTGGCCTCTCTGTACCTGACCTTAGAACCCAGTCTGACGAAATCAAAATATTAGGAGTGATTTTTGACGAGCAAAATAATGGTGCGCAAAGCTGGGAAATAGTCAAAGAAAAGCTACAAAAGAGAATTGACTTCTGGAAACTTAGGCAACTTACCTTGAGCGGAAAAGTTCTTATTATTAAAGCGTTGTTACTTCCTGTTATGTTATACCTAAATTGTGTTTTCCCTCCAAGTGATCTCACTGCAAAAAGAATACAAAGATTGTTATTCGAGTTTGTGTGGAGTTCCAAGTTTGAGAAACTGAGCAGACAAATCATGCACAAGACACTTAATGTAGGCGGTAAGGATGTGCCAAACATCAAATTGTTTTTATATTCTGCATTTTTTAGCCTCTGTTTTAAGAATGTGTCACTGTCAAATAATTGGTCCTACTTTTTAAGATACGCCGCCGGGCATATTTTTAGAAGGCGAAAATGGATAACAACATCACTTTCCAGTCCAGTGTTAATTGTCCCCCCCAAATAATATGTGATTGTGGAAAAAACAATAAGAATGTACCAATTAGAGTCTTATGGGGTAGAGACTTTGAAAAACTCTAGAAAGTTCAGGTTCGAAATAAAAAAGAAGGACACTATGACACAAATTTCTAATTATACCTTTGACAGATGTGCTATGATATGGGAAAAAGTGAATGCACCTTATCTTACCAATCAGCATAAAGACATCGCCTGGATGATAGTTCATGATTGTGTTCCATCTAGGAGCTTCCAGTACAGAAGGGGCTTGTGCAATACACAGACTTGCCCTAGGAGACAATGCTGCTACGATGAGTCAACTTTGCATATATTTTGGAACTGCCAATTTGCACAAACAGTATGGAAAGAATGCGGGGAGATTTTAAATTTTTTTACTGGTCTTAACCATTTGAATCACGAAGTTGTCTTGTATGGAATCCATCGAACCCTACCAAAAGAAAAAGATAAAGTATTATGGTGTACTATGAACTGTATTAAAAATGCACTGTGGAAAACAAGGAACATTCTACTCTTCAAAAAAGACTTTATTAGTGAACGAGAATGTATTAAACTGGCATTAAGTGAACTTTATTTGTACTACCTGTTGGACAAAAAGCATCTCGGAAAGAAGAAAGCACTGAGCATGTGGCACTTTAAAATGTGGAAGATGTTATTCTAGACTTTATTCTTGAAATATTAGTTTTGACTGAATCATATTAATTTAAACGTAAAAATCTGTTCTTATCAGTTTAATATCTGATACGTCCCCTATCTGGGGACCATATATTAAATGGATTTTTAGAACAGGGAGATGGAAATAGAGCTTGCTCTGTCCACTCCACGCATTGACCTGGTATTGCAGTATTTCCAGGACCGGTGCACCCTTTCCTTATGTGTTTACTAAAATCAGATTCCAAAAGTGCTTTTTGTGTTTGCCATTGTTTTTGTCTTTCGGATGGGATCTCCCCTTTTAATCCCATTATTTCAACACCTGTTGGACAATGCATTTGTACAGTCATGTGTGATAATGAGCTAATTTATTAAATGCAATTAATTAATACATTGCCACCTCTTGTTTTGTGTCGTCTGTGTTTCTGTGTTTCCGGCATTTCACATTGGAACAGCTCATTCACCTTCCTTGTCTTCTCTCCGCCCTCCCTCCTAGGTAGGTTAAAGAGCTGCACCTGAGCCAGCCACTGATTGATGCAGCACCATAGTCAAATAGTGGAGTGGAGTAGGGGAACAGCAAACAGCCATTAAAGCAGCCAGCCCGCCCGCCCGCCCGTCACAATGGACCTACCTGTGTACACTAGATGGATGTGATGGAATGTACTGTGGTCCCTACATTTCAAGAAGAAGTAAGAATTGCAGTTGCAACAAACCCTTGCTTGCCTACAAAGAGAGCAGCAATTTGGATTTGTTACTATGTTACCTGGAAGAATAACAAACTGTGCAAGGATGGAGGTTGTAGGAGCAAGGAGAACAAGTTGTCTGTAAAGTTGGTGGATGCCTATTTTCCATTTTGCAGTCCCTTGTCTCCCTCTTGTGGCCTCCTGGAGGCAACTAGCTGTGCAAAAAAAAGACAGCCTGGGGGCCGGCTGTTGCAGTGTTGCCCTCTCAGGCAACACTGAGTGACTGACTGAGCCGCACCGTCTTATATAAAGTTCAGACGGAACTTTGCACGTGTCATAGTGGAGACCTCAGGAGCCAGAGCCAGCTTTCTGACATCATAATGGGGCCTCAGAGATAAAAGCCTGGGCCCAGGCAGTGTTGGTCAGTGCTGCTCAGCAGGCAGCACTGGACTGGATTAAAGCTGATACAAGGTGTGAAAGGAGAAGGGGTGGCAGTGGGCATGCACTTGCTGCTGCTGCTGCTGCTGCTGCTGCCAGTGTTTGCACGGCAGGAGGGCATTTGGGCGTTGCCAGGAAGGCGTTTTTATGTCGATTCCTCCTCTTTCAGCACTGCATTGTGGTGCAAGCAAAAGAAGCAAATCCTGTCTTGCTTCCTCTCCGGCCTTTATTCACCTCCCGCGTAGCTGTGAGTGTGTGTGAGCCTGCAGGGCCCCATGGAATTGCCTAGGAGTAGGCTGAATCGCTGCAAGGGGTGAACAGCAGTATTGGGCAGGCTCGGTCAACGCGCGGCCCGTTCGGGTTATCGCTTCTCGGCCTTTTGGCTAAGATCAAGTGTAGTATCTGTTCTTATCAGTTTAATATCTGATACGTCCCCTATCTGGGGACCATATATTAAATGGATTTTTAGAACAGGGAGATGGAAATAGAGCTTGCTCTGTCCACTCCACGCATTGACCTGGTATTGCAGTATTTCCAGGACCGGTGCACCCTTTCCTTATGTGTTTACTAAAATCAGATTCCAAAAGTGCTTTTTGTGTTTGCCATTGTTTTTGTCTTTCGGATGGGATCTCCCCTTTTAATCCCATTATTTCAACACCTGTTGGACAATGCATTTGTACAGTCATGTGTGATAATGAGCTAATTTATTAAATGCAATTAATTAATACATTGCCACCTCTTGTTTTGTGTCGTCTGTGTTTCTGTGTTTCCGGCATTTCACATTGGAACAGCTCATTCACCTTCCTTGTCTTCTCTCCGCCCTCCCTCCTAGGTAGGTTAAAGAGCTGCACCTGAGCCAGCCACTGATTGATGCAGCACCATAGTCAAATAGTGGAGTGGAGTAGGGGAACAGCAAACAGACATTAAAGCAGCCAGCCCGCCCGCCCGCCCGCCCGCCCGTCACAATGGACCTACCTGTGTACACTAGATGGATGTGATGGAATGTACTGTGGTCCCTACATTTCAAGAAGAAGTAAGAATTGCAGTTGCAACAAACCCTTGCTTGCCTACAAAGAGAGCAGCAATTTGGATTTGTTACTATGTTACCTGGAAGAATAACAAACTGTGCAAGGATGGAGGTTGTAGGAGCAAGGAGAACAAGTTGTCTGTAAAGTTGGTGGATGCCTATTTTCCATTTTGCAGTCCCTTGTCTCCCTCTTGTGGCCTCCTGGAGGCAACTAGCTGTGCAAAAAAAAGACAGCCTGGGGGCCGGCTGTTGCTGTGTTGCCCTCTCAGGCAACACTGAGTGACTGACTGAGCCGCACCGTCTTATATAAAGTTCAGACGGAACTTTGCACGTGTCATAGTGGAGACCTCAGGAGCCAGAGCCAGCTTTCTGACATCATAATGGGGCCTCAGAGATAAAAGCCTGGGCCCAGGCAGTGTTGGTCAGTGCTGCTCAGCAGGCAGCACTGGACTGGATTAAAGCTGATACAAGGTGTGAAAGGAGAAGGGGTGGCAGTGGGCATGCACTTACTGCTGCTGCTGCTGCTGCCAGTGTTTGCACGGCAGGAGGGCATTTGGGCGTTGCCAGGAAGGCGTTTTTATGTCGATTCCTCCTCTTTCAGCACTGCATTGTGGTGCAAGCAAAAGAAGCAAAACGCGCGGCACGTTCGGGTTATCGCTTCTCGGCCTTTTGGCTAAGATCAAGTGTAGTATCTGTTCTTATCAGTTTAATATCTGATACGTCCCCTATCTGGGGACCATATATTAAATGGATTTTTAGAACAGGGAGATGGAAATAGAGCTTGCTCTGTCCACTCCACGCATTGACCTGGTATTGCAGTATTTCCAGGACCGGTGCACCCTTTCCTTATGTGTTTACTAAAATCAGATTCCAAAAGTGCTTTTTGTGTTTGCCATTGTTTTTGTCTTTCGGATGGGATCTCCCCTTTTAATCCCATTATTTCAACACCTGTTGGACAATGCATTTGTACAGTCATGTGTGATAATGAGCTAATTTATTAAATGCAATTAATTAATACATTGCCACCTCTTGTTTTGTGTCGTCTGTGTTTCTGTGTTTCCGGCATTTCACATTGGAACAGCTCATTCACCTTCCTTGTCTTCTCTCCGCCCTCCCTCCTAGGTAGGTTAAAGAGCTGCACCTGAGCCAGCCACTGATTGATGCAGCACCATAGTCAAATAGTGGAGTGGAGTAGGGGAACAGCAAACAGCCATTAAAGCAGCCAGCCCGCCCGCCCGCCCGTCACAATGGACCTACCTGTGTACACTAGATGGATGTGATGGAATGTACTGTGGTCCCTACATTTCAAGAAGAAGTAAGAATTGCAGTTGCAACAAACCCTTGCTTGCCTACAAAGAGAGCAGCAATTTGGATTTGTTACTATGTTACCTGGAAGAATAACAAACTGTGCAAGGATGGAGGTTGTAGGAGCAAGGAGAACAAGTTGTCTGTAAAGTTGGTGGATGCCTATTTTCCATTTTGCAGTCCCTTGTCTCCCTCTTGTGGCCTCCTGGAGGCAACTAGCTGTGCAAAAAAAAGACAGCCTGGGGGCCGGCTGTTGCAGTGTTGCCCTCTCAGGCAACACTGAGTGACTGACTGAGCCGCACCGTCTTATATAAAGTTCAGACGGAACTTTGCACGTGTCATAGTGGAGACCTCAGGAGCCAGAGCCAGCTTTCTGACATCATAATGGGGCCTCAGAGATAAAAGCCTGGGCCCAGGCAGTGTTGGTCAGTGCTGCTCAGCAGGCAGCACTGGACTGGATTAAAGCTGATACAAGGTGTGAAAGGAGAAGGGGTGGCAGTGGGCATGCACTTGCTGCTGCTGCTGCTGCTGCTGCTGCCAGTGTTTGCACGGCAGGAGGGCATTTGGGCGTTGCCAGGAAGGCGTTTTTATGTCGATTCCTCCTCTTTCAGCACTGCATTGTGGTGCAAGCAAAAGAAGCAAATCCTGTCTTGCTTCCTCTCCGGCCTTTATTCACCTCCCGCGTAGCTGTGAGTGTGTGTGAGCCTGCAGGGCCCCATGGAATTGCCTAGGAGTAGGCTGAATCGCTGCAAGGGGTGAACAGCAGTATTGGGCAGGCTCGGTCAACGCGCGGCCCGTTCGGGTTATCGCTTCTCGGCCTTTTGGCTAAGATCAAGTGTAGTATCTGTTCTTATCAGTTTAATATCTGATACGTCCCCTATCTGGGGACCATATATTAAATGGATTTTTAGAACAGGGAGATGGAAATAGAGCTTGCTCTGTCCACTCCACGCATTGACCTGGTATTGCAGTATTTCCAGGACCGGTGCACCCTTTCCTTATGTGTTTACTAAAATCAGATTCCAAAAGTGCTTTTTGTGTTTGCCATTGTTTTTGTCTTTCGGATGGGATCTCCCCTTTTAATCCCATTATTTCAACACCTGTTGGACAATGCATTTGTACAGTCATGTGTGATAATGAGCTAATTTATTAAATGCAATTAATTAATACATTGCCACCTCTTGTTTTGTGTCGTCTGTGTTTCTGTGTTTCCGGCATTTCACATTGGAACAGCTCATTCACCTTCCTTGTCTTCTCTCCGCCCTCCCTCCTAGGTAGGTTAAAGAGCTGCACCTGAGCCAGCCACTGATTGATGCAGCACCATAGTCAAATAGTGGAGTGGAGTAGGGGAACAGCAAACAGACATTAAAGCAGCCAGCCCGCCCGCCCGCCCGCCCGCCCGTCACAATGGACCTACCTGTGTACACTAGATGGATGTGATGGAATGTACTGTGGTCCCTACATTTCAAGAAGAAGTAAGAATTGCAGTTGCAACAAACCCTTGCTTGCCTACAAAGAGAGCAGCAATTTGGATTTGTTACTATGTTACCTGGAAGAATAACAAACTGTGCAAGGATGGAGGTTGTAGGAGCAAGGAGAACAAGTTGTCTGTAAAGTTGGTGGATGCCTATTTTCCATTTTGCAGTCCCTTGTCTCCCTCTTGTGGCCTCCTGGAGGCAACTAGCTGTGCAAAAAAAAGACAGCCTGGGGGCCGGCTGTTGCAGTGTTGCCCTTTCAGGCAACACTGAGTGACTGACTGAGCCGCACCGTCTTATATAAAGTTCAGACGGAACTTTGCACGTGTCATAGTGGAGACCTCAGGAGCCAGAGCCAGCTTTCTGACATCATAATGGGGCCTCAGAGATAAAAGCCTGGGCCCAGGCAGTGTTGGTCAGTGCTGCTCAGCAGGCAGCACTGGACTGGATTAAAGCTGATACAAGGTGTGAAAGGAGAAGGGGTGGCAGTGGGCATGCACTTACTGCTGCTGCTGCTGCTGCTGCTGCTGCTGCTGCTGCCAGTGTTTGCACGGCAGGAGGGCATTTGGGCGTTGCCAGGAAGGCGTTTTTATGTCGATTCCTCCTCTTTCAGCACTGCATTGTGGTGCAAGCAAAAGAAGCAAATCCTGTCTTGCTTCCTCTCCGGCCTTTATTCACCTCCCGCTTAGTAGCTGTGAGTGTGTGTGAGCCTGCAGGGCCCCATGGAATTGCCTAGGAGTAGGCTGAATCGCTGCAAGGGGTGAACAGCAGTATTGGGCAGGCTCGGTCAACGCGCGGCCCGTTCGGGTTATCGCTTCTCTGCCTTTTGGCTAAGATCAAGTGTAGTATCTGTTCTTATCAGTTTAATATCTGATACGTCCCCTATCTGGGGACCATATATTAAATGGATTTTTAGAACAGGGAGATGGAAATAGAGCTTGCTCTGTCCACTCCACGCATTGACCTGGTATTGCAGTATTTCCAGGACCGGTGCACCCTTTCCTTATGTGTTTACTAAAATCAGATTCCAAAAGTGCTTTTTGTGTTTGCCATTGTTTTTGTCTTTCGGATGGGATCTCCCCTTTTAATCCCATTATTTCAACACCTGTTGGACAATGCATTTGTACAGTCATGTGTGATAATGAGCTAATTTATTAAATGCAATTAATTAATACATTGCCACCTCTTGTTTTGTGTCGTCTGTGTTTCTGTGTTTCCGGCATTTCACATTGGAACAGCTCATTCACCTTCCTTGTCTTCTCTCCGCCCTCCCTCCTAGGTAGGTTAAAGAGCTGCACCTGAGCCAGCCACTGATTGATGCAGCACCATAGTCAAATAGTGGAGTGGAGTAGGGGAACAGCAAACAGCCATTAAAGCAGCCAGCCCGCCCGCCCGCCCGTCACAATGGACCTACCTGTGTACACTAGATGGATGTGATGGAATGTACTGTGGTCCCTACATTTCAAGAAGAAGTAAGAATTGCAGTTGCAACAAACCCTTGCTTGCCTACAAAGAGAGCAGCAATTTGGATTTGTTACTATGTTACCTGGAAGAATAACAAACTGTGCAAGGATGGAGGTTGTAGGAGCAAGGAGAACAAGTTGTCTGTAAAGTTGGTGGATGCCTATTTTCCATTTTGCAGTCCCTTGTCTCCCTCTTGTGGCCTCCTGGAGGCAACTAGCTGTGCAAAAAAAAGACAGCCTGGGGGCCGGCTGTTGCTGTGTTGCCCTCTCAGGCAACACTGAGTGACTGACTGAGCCGCACCGTCTTATATAAAGTTCAGACGGAACTTTGCACGTGTCATAGTGGAGACCTCAGGAGCCAGAGCCAGCTTTCTGACATCATAATGGGGCCTCAGAGATAAAAGCCTGGGCCCAGGCAGTGTTGGTCAGTGCTGCTCAGCAGGCAGCACTGGACTGGATTAAAGCTGATACAAGGTGTGAAAGGAGAAGGGGTGGCAGTGGGCATGCACTTACTGCTGCTGCTGCTGCTGCCAGTGTTTGCACGGCAGGAGGGCATTTGGGCGTTGCCAGGAAGGCGTTTTTATGTCGATTCCTCCTCTTTCAGCACTGCATTGTGGTGCAAGCAAAAGAAGCAAAACGCGCGGCACGTTCGGGTTATCGCTTCTCGGCCTTTTGGCTAAGATCAAGTGTAGTATCTGTTCTTATCAGTTTAATATCTGATACGTCCCCTATCTGGGGACCATATATTAAATGGATTTTTAGAACAGGGAGATGGAAATAGAGCTTGCTCTGTCCACTCCACGCATTGACCTGGTATTGCAGTATTTCCAGGACCGGTGCACCCTTTCCTTATGTGTTTACTAAAATCAGATTCCAAAAGTGCTTTTTGTGTTTGCCATTGTTTTTGTCTTTCGGATGGGATCTCCCCTTTTAATCCCATTATTTCAACACCTGTTGGACAATGCATTTGTACAGTCATGTGTGATAATGAGCTAATTTATTAAATGCAATTAATTAATACATTGCCACCTCTTGTTTTGTGTCGTCTGTGTTTCTGTGTTTCCGGCATTTCACATTGGAACAGCTCATTCACCTTCCTTGTCTTCTCTCCGCCCTCCCTCCTAGGTAGGTTAAAGAGCTGCACCTGAGCCAGCCACTGATTGATGCAGCACCATAGTCAAATAGTGGAGTGGAGTAGGGGAACAGCAAACAGACATTAAAGCAGCCAGCCCGCCCGCCCGCCCGCCCGCCCGTCACAATGGACCTACCTGTGTACACTAGATGGATGTGATGGAATGTACTGTGGTCCCTACATTTCAAGAAGAAGTAAGAATTGCAGTTGCAACAAACCCTTGCTTGCCTACAAAGAGAGCAGCAATTTGGATTTGTTACTATGTTACCTGGAAGAATAACAAACTGTGCAAGGATGGAGGTTGTAGGAGCAAGGAGAACAAGTTGTCTGTAAAGTTGGTGGATGCCTATTTTCCATTTTGCAGTCCCTTGTCTCCCTCTTGTGGCCTCCTGGAGGCAACTAGCTGTGCAAAAAAAAGACAGCCTGGGGGCCGGCTGTTGCAGTGTTGCCCTCTCAGGCAACACTGAGTGACTGACTGAGCCGCACCGTCTTATATAAAGTTCAGACGGAACTTTGCACGTGTCATAGTGGAGACCTCAGGAGCCAGAGCCAGCTTTCTGACATCATAATGGGGCCTCAGAGATAAAAGCCTGGGCCCAGGCAGTGTTGGTCAGTGCTGCTCAGCAGGCAGCACTGGACTGGATTAAAGCTGATACAAGGTGTGAAAGGAGAAGGGGTGGCAGTGGGCATGCACTTACTGCTGCTGCTGCTGCTGCTGCCAGTGTTTGCACGGCAGGAGGGCATTTGGGCCTTGCCAGGAAGGCGTTTTTATGTCGATTCCTCCTCTTTCAGCACTGCATTGTGGTGCAAGCAAAAGAAGCAAATCCTGTCTTGCTTCCTCTCCGGCCTTTATTCACCTCCCGCTTAGTAGCTGTGAGTGTGTGTGAGCCTGCAGGGCCCCATGGAATTGCCTAGGAGTAGGCTGAATCGCTGCAAGGGGTGAACAGCAGTATTGGGCAGGCTCGGTCAACGCGCGGCCCGTTCGGGTTATCGCTTCTCGGCCTTTTGGCTAAGATCAAGTGTAGTATCTGTTCTTATCAGTTTAATATCTGATACGTCCCCTATCTGGGGACCATATATTAAATGGATTTTTAGAACAGGGAGATGGAAATAGAGCTTGCTCTGTCCACTCCACGCATTGACCTGGTATTGCAGTATTTCCAGGACCGGTGCACCCTTTCCTTATGTGTTTACTAAAATCAGATTCCAAAAGTGCTTTTTGTGTTTGCCATTGTTTTTGTCTTTCGGATGGGATCTCCCCTTTTAATCCCATTATTTCAACACCTGTTGGACAATGCATTTGTACAGTCATGTGTGATAATGAGCTAATTTATTAAATGCAATTAATTAATACATTGCCACCTCTTGTTTTGTTTCGTCTGTGTTTCTGTGTTTCCGGCATTTCACATTGGAACAGCTCATTCACCTTCCTTGTCTTCTCTCCGCCCTCCCTCCTAGGTAAGTTAAAGAGCTGCACCTGAGCCAGCCACTGATTGATGCAGCACCATAGTCAAATAGTGGAGTGGAGTAGGGGAACAGCAAACAGCCATTAAAGCAGCCAGCCCGCCCGCCCGCCCGTCACAATGGACCTACCTGTGTACACTAGATGGATGTGATGGAATGTACTGTGGTCCCTACATTTCAAGAAGAAGTAAGAATTGCAGTTGCAACAAACCCTTGCTTGCCTACAAAGAGAGCAGTAATTTGGATTTGTTACTATGTTACCTGGAAGAATAACAAACTGTGCAAGGATGGAGGTTGTAGGAGCAAGGAGAACAAGTTGTCTGTAAAGTTGGTGGATGCCTATTTTCCATTTTGCAGTCCCTTGTCTCCCTCTTGTGGCCTCCTGGAGGCAACTAGCTGTGCAAAAAAAAAGACAGCCTGGGGGCCGGCTGTTGCAGTGTTGCCCTCTCAGGCAACACTGAGTGACTGACTGAGCCGCACCGTCTTATATAAAGTTCAGACGGAACTTTGCACGTGTCATAGTGGAGACCTCAGGAGCCAGAGCCAGCTTTCTGACATCATAATGGGGCCTCAGAGATAAAAGCCTGGGCCCAGGCAGTGTTGGTCAGTGCTGCTCAGCAGGCAGCACTGGACTGGATTAAAGCTGATACAAGGTGTGAAAGGAGAAGGGGTGGCAGTGGGCATGCACTTACTGCTGCTGCTGCTGCTGCTGCTGCCAGTGTGTGCACGGCAGGAGGGCATTTGGGCGTTGCCAGGAAGGCGTTTTTATGTCGATTCCTCCTCTTTCAGCACTGCATTGTGGTGCAAGCAAAAGAAGCAAAACGCACGGCACGTTCGGGTTATCGCTTCTCGGCCTTTTGGCTAAGATCAAGTGTAGTATCTGTTCTTATCAGTTTAATATCTGATACGTCCCCTATCTGGGGACCATATATTAAATGGATTTTTAGAACAGGGAGATGGAAATAGAGCTTGCTCTGTCCACTCCACGCATTGACCTGGTATTGCAGTATTTCCAGGACCGGTGCACCCTTTCCTTATGTGTTTACTAAAATCAGATTCCAAAAGTGCTTTTTGTGTTTGCCATTGTTTTTGTCTTTCGGATGGGATCTCCCCTTTTAATCCCATTATTTCAACACCTGTTGGACAATGCATTTGTACAGTCATGTGTGATAATGAGCTAATTTATTAAATGCAATTAATTAATACATTGCCACCTCTTGTTTTGTGTCGTCTGTGTTTCTGTGTTTCCGGCATTTCACATTGGAGCAGCTCATTCACCTTCCTTGTCTTCTCTCCGCCCTCCCTCCTAGGTAGGTTAAAGAGCTGCACCTGAGCCAGCCACTGATTGATGCAGCACCATAGTCAAATAGTGGAGTGGAGTAGGGGAACAGCAAACAGCCATTAAAGCAGCCAGCCCGCCCGCCCGCCCGTCACAATGGACCTACCTGTGTACACTAGATGGATGTGATGGAATGTACTGTGGTCCCTACATTTCAAGAAGAAGTAAGAATTGCAGTTGCAACAAACCCTTGCTTGCCTACAAAGAGAGCAGCAATTTGGATTTGTTACTATGTTACCTGGAAGAATAACAAACTGTGCAAGGATGGAGGTTGTAGGAGCAAGGAGAACAAGTTGTCTGTAAAGTTGGTGGATGCCTATTTTCCATTTTGCAGTCCCTTGTCTCCCTCTTGTGGCCTCCTGGAGGCAACTAGCTGTGCAAAAAAAAGACAGCCTGGGGGCCGGCTGTTGCAGTGTTGCCCTCTCAGGCAACACTGAGTGACTGACTGAGCCGCACCGTCTTATATAAAGTTCAGACGGAACTTTGCACGTGTCATAGTGGAGACCTCAGGAGCCAGAGCCAGCTTTCTGACATCATAATGGGGCCTCAGAGATAAAAGCCTGGGCCCAGGCAGTGTTGGTCAGTGCTGCTCAGCAGGCAGCACTGGACTGGATTAAAGCTGATACAAGGTGTGAAAGGAGAAGGGGTGGCAGTGGGCATGCACTTGCTGCTGCTGCTGCTGCTGCTGCTGCTGCCAGTGTTTGCACGGCAGGAGGGCATTTGGGCGTTGCCAGGAAGGCGTTTTTATGTCGATTCCTCCTCTTTCAGCACTGCATTGTGGTGCAAGCAAAAGAAGCAAATCCTGTCTTGCTTCCTCTCCGGCCTTTATTCACCTCCCGCTTAGTAGCTGTGAGTGTGTGTGAGCCTGCAGGGCCCCATGGAATTGCCTAGGAGTAGGCTGAATCGCTGCAAGGGGTGAACAGCAGTATTGGGCAGGCTTGGTCAACGCGCGGCCCGTTCGGGTTATCGCTTCTCGGCCTTTTGGCTAAGATCAAGTGTAGTATCTGTTCTTATCAGTTTAATATCTGATACGTCCCCTATCTGGGGACCATATATTAAATGGATTTTTAGTACAGGGAGATGGAAATAGAGCTTGCTCTGTCCACTCCACGCATTGACCTGGTATTGCAGTATTTCCAGGACCGGTGCACCCTTTCCTTATGTGTTTACTAAAATCAGATTCCAAAAGTGCTTTTTGTGTTTGCCATTGTTTTTGTCTTTCGGATGGGATCTCCCCTTTTAATCCCATTATTTCAACACCTGTTGGACAATGCATTTGTACAGTCATGTGTGATAATGAGCTAATTTATTAAATGCAATTAATTAATACATTGCCACCTCTTGTTTTGTGTCGTCTGTGTTTCTGTGTTTCCGGCATTTCACATTGGAACAGCTCATTCACCTTCCTTGTCTTCTCTCCGCCCTCCCTCCTAGGTAGGTTAAAGAGCTGCACCTGAGCCAGCCACTGATTGATGCAGCACCATAGTCAAATAGTGGAGTGGAGTAGGGGAACAACAAACAGCCATTAAAGCAGCCAGCCCGCCCGCCCGCCCGTCACAATGGACCTACCTGTGTACACTAGATGGATGTGATGGAATGTACTGTGGTCCCTACATTTCAAGAAGAAGTAAGAATTGCAGTTGCAACAAACCCTTGCTTGCCTACAAAGAGAGCAGCAATTTGGATTTGTTACTATGTTACCTGGAAGAATAACAAACTGTGCAAGGATGGAGGTTGTAGGAGCAAGGAGAACAAGTTGTCTGTAAAGTTGGTGGATGCCTATTTTCCATTTTGCAGTCCCTTGTCTCCCTCTTGTGGCCTCCTGGAGGCAACTAGCTGTGCAAAAAAAAGACAGCCTGGGGGCCGGCTGTTGCAGTGTTGCCCTCTCAGGCAACACTGAGTGACTGACTGAGCCGCACCGTCTTATATAAAGTTCAGACGGAACTTTGCACGTGTCATAGTGGAGACCTCAGGAGCCAGAGCCAGCTTTCTGACATCATAATGGGGCCTCAGAGATAAAAGCCTGGGCCCAGGCAGTGTTGGTCAGTGCTGCTCAGCAGGCAGCACTGGACTGGATTAAAGCTGATACAAGGTGTGAAAGGAGAAGGGGTGGCAGTGGGCATGCACTTACTGCTGCTGCTGCTGCTGCTGCTGCCAGTGTTTGCACGGCAGGAGGGCATTTGGGCGTTGCCAGGAAGGCGTTTTTATGTCGATTCCTCCTCTTTCAGCACTGCATTGTGGTGCAAGCAAAAGAAGCAAATCCTGTCTTGCTTCCTCTCCGGCCTTTATTCACCTCCCGCTTAGTAGCTGTGAGTGTGTGTGAGCCTGCAGGGCCCCATGGAATTGCCTAGGAGTAGGCTGAATCGCTGCAAGGGGTGAACAGCAGTATTGGGCAGGCTCGGTCAACGCGCGGCCCGTTCGGGTTATCGCTTCTCGGCCTTTTGGCTAAGATCAAGTGTAGTATCTGTTCTTATCAGTTTAATATCTGATACGTCCCCTATCTGGGGACCATATATTAAATGGATTTTTAGTACAGGGAGATGGAAATAGAGCTTGCTCTGTCCACTCCACGCATTGACCTGGTATTGCAGTATTTCCAGGACCGGTGCACCCTTTCCTTATGTGTTTACTAAAATCAGATTCCAAAAGTGCTTTTTGTGTTTGCCATTGTTTTTGTCTTTCGGATGGGATCTCCCCTTTTAATCCCATTATTTCAACACCTGTTGGACAATGCATTTGTACAGTCATGTGTGATAATGAGCTAATTTATTAAATGCAATTAATTAATACATTGCCACCTCTTGTTTTGTGTCGTCTGTGTTTCTGTGTTTCCGGCATTTCACATTGGAACAGCTCATTCACCTTCCTTGTCTTCTCTCCGCCCTCCCTCCTAGGTAGGTTAAAGAGCTGCACCTGAGCCAGCCACTGATTGATGCAGCACCATAGTCAAATAGTGGAGTGGAGTAGGGGAACAACAAACAGCCATTAAAGCAGCCAGCCCGCCCGCCCGCCCGTCACAATGGACCTACCTGTGTACACTAGATGGATGTGATGGAATGTACTGTGGTCCCTACATTTCAAGAAGAAGTAAGAATTGCAGTTGCAACAAACCCTTGCTTGCCTACAAAGAGAGCAGCAATTTGGATTTGTTACTATGTTACCTGGAAGAATAACAAACTGTGCAAGGATGGAGGTTGTAGGAGCAAGGAGAACAAGTTGTCTGTAAAGTTGGTGGATGCCTATTTTCCATTTTGCAGTCCCTTGTCTCCCTCTTGTGGCCTCCTGGAGGCAACTAGCTGTGCAAAAAAAAGACAGCCTGGGGGCCGGCTGTTGCAGTGTTGCCCTCTCAAGCAACACTGAGTGACTGACTGAGCCGCACCGTCTTATATAAAGTTCAGACGGAACTTTGCACGTGTCATAGTGGAGACCTCAGGAGCCAGAGCCAGCTTTCTGACATCATAATGGGGCCTCAGAGATAAAAGCCTGGGCCCAGGCAGTGTTGGTCAGTGCTGCTCAGCAGGCAGCACTGGACTGGATTAAAGCTGATACAAGGTGTGAAAGGAGAAGGGGTGGCAGTGGGCATGCACTTGCTGCTGCTGCTGCTGCTGCTGCCAGTGTTTGCACGGCAGGAGGGCATTTGGGCGTTGCTAGGAAGGCGTTTTTATGTCGATTCCTCCTCTTTCAGCACTGCATTGTGGTGCAAGCAAAAGAAGCAAATCCTGTCTTGCTTCCTCTCCGGCCTTTATTCACCTCCCGCTTAGTAGCTGTGAGTGTGTGTGAGCCTGCAGGGCCCCATGGAATTGCCTAGGAGTAGGCTGAATCGCTGCAAGGGGTGAACAGCAGTATTGGGCAGGCTCGGTCAACGCGCGGCCCGTTCGGGTTATCGCTTCTCGGCCTTTTGGCTAAGATCAAGTGTAGTATCTGTTCTTATCAGTTTAATATCTGATACGTCCCCTATCTGGGGACCATATATTAAATGGATTTTTAGAACAGGGAGATGGAAATAGAGGTTGCTCTGTCCACTCCACACATTGACCTGGTATTGCAGTATTTCCAGGACCGGTGCACCCTTTCCTTATGTGTTTACTAAAATCAGATTCCAAAAGTGCTTTTTGTGTTTGCCATTGTTTTTGTCTTTCGGATGGGATCTCCCCTTTTAATCCCATTATTTCAACACCTGTTGGACAATGCATTTGTACAGTCATGTGTGATAATGAGCTAATTTATTAAATGCAATTAATTAATACATTGCCACCTCTTGTTTTGTGTCGTCTGTGTTTCTGTGTTTCCGGCATTTCACATTGGAACAGCTCATTCACCTTCCTTGTCTTCTCTCCGCCCTCCCTCCTAGGTAGGTTAAAGAGCTGCACCTGAGCCAGCCACTGATTGATGCAGCACCATAGTCAAATAGTGGAGAGGAGTAGGGGAACAGCAAACAGCCATTAAAGCAGCCAGCCCGCCCGCCCGCCCGTAACAATGGACCTACCTGTGTACACTAGATGGATGTGATGGAATGTACTGTGGTCCCTACATTTCAAGAAGAAGTAAGAATTGCAGTTGCAACAAACCCTTGCTTGCCTACAAAGAGAGCAGCAATTTGGATTTGTTACTATGTTACCTGGAAGAATAACAAACTGTGCAAGGATGGAGGTTGTAGGAGCAAGGAGAACAAGTTGTCTGTAAAGTTGGTGGATGCCTATTTTCCATTTTGCAGTCCCTTGTCTCCCTCTTGTGGCCTCCTGGAGGCAACTAGCTGTGCAAAAAAAAGACAGCCTGGGGGCCGGCTGTTGCAGTGTTGCATTCTCAGGCAACACTGAGTGACTGACTGAGCCGCACCGTCTTATATAAAGTTCAGACGGAACTTTGCACGTGTCATAGTGGAGACCTCAGGAGCCAGAGCCAGCTTTCTGACATCATAATGGGGCCTCAGAGATAAAAGCCTGGGCCCAGGCAGTGTTGGTCAGTGCTGCTCAGCAGGCAGCACTGGACTGGATTAAAGCTGATACAAGGTGTGAAAGGAGAAGGGGTGGCAGTGGGCATGCACTTACTGCTGCTGCTGCTGCTGCTGCCAGTGTTTGCACGGCAGGAGGGCATTTGGGCGTTGCCAGGAAGGCGTTTTTATGTCGATTCCTCCTCTTTCAGCACTGCATTGTGGTGCAAGCAAAAGAAGCAAAACGCGCGGCACGTTCGGGTTATCGCTTCTCGGCCTTTTGGCTAAGATCAAGTGTAGTATCTGTTCTTATCAGTTTAATATCTGATACGTCCCCTATCTGGGGACCATATATTAAATGGATTTTTAGAACAGGGAGATGGAAATAGAGCTTGCTCTGTCCACTCCACGCATTGACCTGGTATTGCAGTATTTCCAGGACCGGTGCACCCTTTCCTTATGTGTTTACTAAAATCAGATTCCAAAAGTGCTTTTTGTGTTTGCCATTGTTTTTGTCTTTCGGATGGGATCTCCCCTTTTAATCCCATTATTTCAACACCTGTTGGACAATGCATTTGTACAGTCATGTGTGATAATGAGCTAATTTATTAAATGCAATTAATTAATACATTGCCACCTCTTGTTTTGTGTCGTCTGTGTTTCTGTGTTTCCGGCATTTCACATTGGAACAGCTCATTCACCTTCCTTGTCTTCTCTCCGCCCTCCCTCCTAGGTAGGTTAAAGAGCTGCACCTGAGCCAGCCACTGATTGATGCAGCACCATAGTCAAATAGTGGAGTGGAGTAGGGGAACAGCAAACAGCCATTAAAGCAGCCAGCCCGCCCGCCCGTCACAATGGACCTACCTGTGTACACTAGATGGATGTGATGGAATGTACTGTGGTCCCTACATTTCAAGAAGAAGTAAGAATTGCAGTTGCAACAAACCCTTGCTTGCCTACAAAGAGAGCAGCAATTTGGATTTGTTACTATGTTACCTGGAAGAATAACAAACTGTGCAAGGATGGAGGTTGTAGGAGCAAGGAGAACAAGTTGTCTGTAAAGTTGGTGGATGCCTATTTTCCATTTTGCAGTCCCTTGTCTCCCTCTTGTGGCCTCCTGGAGGCAACTAGCTGTGCAAAAAAAAGACAGCCTGGGGGCCGGCTGTTGCAGTGTTGCCCTCTCAGGCAACACTGAGTGACTGACTGAGCCGCACCGTCTTATATAAAGTTCAGACGGAACTTTGCACGTGTCATAGTGGAGACCTCAGGAGCCAGAGCCAGCTTTCTGACATCATAATGGGGCCTCAGAGATAAAAGCCTGGGCCCAGGCAGTGTTGGTCAGTGCTGCTCAGCAGGCAGCACTGGACTGGATTAAAGCTGATACAAGGTGTGAAAGGAGAAGGGGTGGCAGTGGGCATGCACTTACTGCTGCTGCTGCTGCTGCTGCTGCCAGTGTTTGCACGGCAGGAGGGCATTTGGGCGTTGCCAGGAAGGCGTTTTTATGTTGATTCCTCCTCTTTCAGCACTGCATTGTGGTGCAAGCAAATGAAGCAAAACGCGTGGCACGTTCGCAAAACGCGTGGCACGTTCGGGTTATCGCTTCTCGGCCTTTTGGCTAAGATCAAGTGTAGTATCTGTTCTTATCAGTTTAATATCTGATACGTCCCCTATCTGGGGACCATATATTAAATGGATTTTTAGAACAGGGAGATGGAAATAGAGTTTGCTCTGTCCACTCCACGCATTGACCTGGTTTTGCAGTATTTCCAGGACCGGTGCACCCTTTCCTTATGTGTTTACTAAAATCAGATTCCAAAAGTGCTTTTTGTGTTTGCCATTGTTTTTGTCTTTCGGATGGGATCTCCCCTTTTAATCCCATTATTTCAACACCTGTTGGACAATGCATTTGTACAGTCATGTGTGATAATGAGCTAATTTATTAAATGCAATTAATTAATACATTGCCACCTCTTGTTTTGTGTCGTCTGTGTTTCTGTGTTTCCGGCATTTCACATTGGAACAGCACATTCACCTTCCTTGTCTTCTCTCCGCCCTCCCTCCTAGGTAGGTTAAAGAGCTGCACCTGAGCCAGCCACTGATTGATGCAGCACCATAGTCAAATAGTGGAGTGGAGTAGGGGAACAGCAAACAGCCATTAAAGCAGCCCGCCCGCCCGCCCGCCCGTCACAATGGACCTACCTGTGTACACTAGATGGATGTGATGGAATGTACTGTGGTCCCTACATTTCAAGAAGAAGTAAGAATTGCAGTTGCAACAAACCCTTGCTTGCCTACAAAGAGAGCAGCAATTTGGATTTGTTACTATGTTACCTGGAAGAATAACAAACTGTGCAAGGATGGAGGTTGTAGGAGCAAGGAGAACAAGTTGTCTGTAAAGTTGGTGGATGCCTATTTTCCATTTTGCAGTCCCTTGTCTCCCTCTTGTGGCCTCCTGGAGGCAACTAGCTGTGCAAAAAAAAGACAGCCTGGGGGCCGGCTGTTGCAGTGTTGCCCTCTCAGGCAACACTGAGTGACTGACTGAGCCGCACCGTCTTATATAAAGTTCAGACGGAACTTTGCACGTGTCATAGTGGAGACCTCAGGAGCCAGAGCCAGCTTTCTGACATCATAATGGGGCCTCAGAGATAAAAGCCTGGGCCCAGGCAGTGTTGGTCAGTGCTGCTCAGCAGGCAGCACTGGACTGGATTAAAGCTGATACAAGGTGTGAAAGGAGAAGGGGTGGCAGTGGGCATGCACTTACTGCTGCTGCTGCTGCTGCTGCTGCCAGTGTTTGCACGGCAGGAGGGCATTTGGGCGTTGCCAGGAAGGCGTTTTTATGTCGATTCCTCCTCTTTCAGCACTGCATTGTGGTGCAAGCAAAAGAAGCAAAACGCGCGGCACGTTCGGGTTATCGCTTCTCGGCCTTTTGGCTAAGATCAAGTGTAGTATCTGTTCTTATCAGTTTAATATCTGATACGTCCCCTATCTGGGGACCATATATTAAATGGATTTTTAGAACAGGGAGATGGAAATAGAGCTTGCTCTGTCCACTCCACGCATTGACCTGGTATTGCAGTATTTCCAGGACCGGTGCACCCTTTCCTTATGTGTTTACTAAAATCAGATTCCAAAAGTGCTTTTTGTGTTTGCCATTGTTTTTGTCTTTCGGATGGGATCTCCCCTTTTAATCCCATTATTTCAACACCTGTTGGACAATGCATTTGTACAGTCATGTGTGATAATGAGCTAATTTATTAAATGCAATTAATTAATACATTGCCACCTCTTGTTTTGTGTCGTCTGTGTTTCTGTGTTTCCGGCATTTCACATTGGAACAGCTCATTCACCTTCCTTGTCTTCTCTCCGCCCTCCCTCCTAGGTAGGTTAAAGAGCTGCACCTGAGCCAGCCACTGATTGATGCAGCACCATAGTCAAATAGTGGAGTGGAGTAGGGGAACAGCAAACAGCCATTAAAGCAGCCAGCCCGCCCGCCCGTCACAATGGACCTACCTGTGTACACTAGATGGATGTGATGGAATGTACTGTGGTCCCTACATTTCAAGAAGAAGTAAGAATTGCAGTGTCAACAAACCCTTGCTTGCCTACAAAGAGAGCAGCAATTTGGATTTGTTACTATGTTACCTGGAAGAATAACAAACTGTGCAAGGATGGAGGTTGTAGGAGCAAGGAGAACAAGTTGTCTGTAAAGTTGGTGGATGCCTATTTTCCATTTTGCAGTCCCTTGTCTCCCTCTTGTGGCCTCCTGGAGGCAACTAGCTGTGCAAAAAAAAGACAGCCTGGGGGCCGGCTGTTGCAGTGTTGCCCTCTCAGGCAACACTGAGTGACTGACTGAGCCGCACCGTCTTATATAAAGTTCAGACAGAACTTTGCACGTGTCATAGTGGAGACCTCAGGAGCCAGAGCCAGCTTTCTGACATCATAATGGGGCCTCAGAGATAAAAGCCTGGGCCCAGGCAGTGTTGGTCAGTGCTGCTCAGCAGGCAGCACTGGACTGGATTAAAGCTGATACAAGGTGTGAAAGGAGAAGGGGTGGCAGTGGGCATGCACTTACTGCTGCTGCTGCTGCTGCCAGTGTTTGCACGGCAGGAGGGCATTTGGGCGTTGCCAGGAAGGCGTTTTTATGTCGATTCCTCCTCTTTCAGCACTGCATTGTGGTGCAAGCAAAAGAAGCAAAACGCGCGGCACGTTCGGGTTATCGCTTCTCGGCCTTTTGGCTAAGATCAAGTGTAGTATCTGTTCTTATCAGTTTAATATCTGATACGTCCCCTATCTGGGGACCATATATTAAATGGATTTTTAGAACAGGGAGATGGAAATAGAGCTTGCTCTGTCCACTCCACGCATTGACCTGGTATTGCAGTATTTCCAGGACCGGTGCACCCTTTCCTTATGTGTTTACTAAAATCAGATTCCAAAAGTGCTTTTTGTGTTTGCCATTGTTTTTGTCTTTCGGATGGGATCTCCCCTTTTAATCCCATTATTTCAACACCTGTTGGACAATGCATTTGTACAGTCATGTGTGATAATGAGCTAATTTATTAAATGCAATTAATTAATACATTGCCACCTCTTGTTTTGTGTCGTCTGTGTTTCTGTGTTTCCGGCATTTCACATTGGAACAGCTCATTCACCTTCCTTGTCTTCTCTCCGCCCTCCCTCCTAGGTAGGTTAAAGAGCTGCACCTGAGCCAGCCACTGATTGATGCAGCACCATAGTCAAATAGTGGAGTGGAGTAGGGGAACAGCAAACAGCCATTAAAGCAGCCAGCCCGCCCGCCCGTCACAATGGACCTACCTGTGTACACTAGATGGATGTGATGGAATGTACTGTGGTCCCTACATTTCAAGAAGAAGTAAGAATTGCAGTGTCATCAAACCCTTGCTTGCCTACAAAGAGAGCAGCAATTTGGATTTGTTACTATGTTACCTGGAAGAATAACAAACTGTGCAAGGATGGAGGTTGTAGGAGCAAGGAGAACAAGTTGTCTGTAAAGTTGGTGGATGCCTATTTTCCATTTTGCAGTCCCTTGTCTCCCTCTTGTGGCCTCCTGGAGGCAACTAGCTGTGCAAAAAAAAGACAGCCTGGGGGCCGGCTGTTGCAGTGTTGCCCTCTCAGGCAACACTGAGTGACTGACTGAGCCGCACCGTCTTATATAAAGTTCAGACGGAACTTTGCACGTGTCATAGTGGAGACCTCAGGAGCCAGAGCCAGCTTTCTGACATCATAATGGGGCCTCAGAGATAAAAGCCTGGGCCCAGGCAGTGTTGGTCAGTGCTGCTCAGCAGGCAGCACTGGACTGGATTAAAGCTGATACAAGGTGTGAAAGGAGAAGGGGTGGCAGTGGGCATGCACTTACTGCTGCTGCTGCTGCTGCTGCTGCCAGTGTTTGCACGGCAGGAGGGCATTTGGGCGTTGCCAGGAAGGCGTTTTTATGTCGATTCCTCCTCTTTCAGCACTGCATTGTGGTGCAAGCAAAAGAAGCAAAACGCGCTGCACGTTCGGGTTATCGCTTCTCGGCCTTTTGGCTAAGATCAAGTGTAGTATCTGTTCTTATCAGTTTAATATCTGATACGTCCCCTATCTGGGGACCATATATTAAATGGATTTTTAGAACAGGGAGATGGAAATAGAGCTTGCTCTGTCCACTCCACGCATTGACCTGGTATTGCAGTATTTCCAGGACCGGTGCACCCTTTCCTTATGTGTTTACTAAAATCAGATTCCAAAAGTGCTTTTTGTGTTTGCCATTGTTTTTGTCTTTCGGATGGGATCTCCCCTTTTAATCCCATTATTTCAACACCTGTTGGACAATGCATTTGTACAGTCATGTGTGATAATGAGCTAATTTATTAAATGCAATTAATTAATACATTGCCACCTCTTGTTTTGTGTCGTCTGTGTTTCTGTGTTTCCGGCATTTCACATTGGAACAGCTCATTCACCTTCCTTGTCTTCTCTCCGCCCTCCCTCCTAGGTAGGTTAAAGAGCTGCACCTGAGCCAGCCACTGATTGATGCAGCACCATAGTGAAATAGTGGAGTGGAGTAGGGGAACAGCAAACAGCCATTAAAGCAGCCAGCCCGCCCGCCCGCCCGCCCGCCCGTCACAATGGACCTACCTGTGTACACTAGATGGATGTGATGGAATGTACTGTGGTCCCTACATTTCAAGAAGAAGTAAGAATTGCAGTTGCAACAAACCCTTGCTTGCCTACAAAGAGAGCAGCAATTTGGATTTGTTACTATGTTACCTGGAAGAATAACAAACTGTGCAAGGATGGAGGTTGTAGGAGCAAGGAGAACAAGTTGTCTGTAAAGTTGGTGGATGCCTATTTTCCATTTTGCAGTCCCTTGTCTCCCTCTTGTGGCCTCCTGGAGGCAACTAGCTGTGCAAAAAAAAGACAGCCTGGGGGCCGGCTGTTGCAGTGTTGCCCTCTCAGGCAACACTGAGTGACTGACTGAGCCGCACCGTCTTATATAAAGTTCAGACGGAACTTTGCACGTGTCATAGTGGAGACCTCAGGAGCCAGAGCCAGCTTTCTGACATCATAATGGGGCCTCAGAGATAAAAGCCTGGGCCCAGGCAGTGTTGGTCAGTGCTGCTCAGCAGGCAGCACTGGACTGGATTAAAGCTGATACAAGGTGTGAAAGGAGAAGGGGTGGCAGTGGGCATGCACTTACTGCTGCTGCTGCTGCTGCTGCTGCTGCCAGTGTTTGCACGGCAGGAGGGCATTTGGGCGTTGCCAGGAAGGCGTTTTTATGTCGATTCCTCCTCTTTCAGCACTGCATTGTGGTGCAAGCAAAAGAAGCAAAACGCGCGGCACGTTCGGGTTATCGCTTCTCGGCCTTTTGGCTAAGATCAAGTGTAGTATCTGTTCTTATCAGTTTAATATCTGATACGTCCCCTATCTGGGGACCATATATTAAATGGATTTTTAGAACAGGGAGATGGAAATAGAGCTTGCTCTGTCCACTCCACGCATTGACCTGGTATTGCAGTATTTCCAGGACCGGTGCACCCTTTCCTTATGTGTTTACTAAAATCAGATTCCAAAAGTGCTTTTTGTGTTTGCCATTGTTTTTGTCTTTCGGATGGGATCTCCCCTTTTAATCCCATTATTTCAACACCTGTTGGACAATGCATTTGTACAGTCATGTGTGATAATGAGCTAATTTATTAAATGCAATTAATTAATACATTGCCACCTCTTGTTTTGTGTCGTCTGTGTTTCTGTGTTTCCGGCATTTCACATTGGAACAGCTCATTCACCTTCCTTGTCTTCTCTCCGCCCTCCCTCCTAGGTAGGTTAAAGAGCTGCACCTGAGCCAGCCACTGATTGATGCAGCACCATAGTCAAATAGTGGAGTGGAGTAGGGGAACAGCAAACAGCCATTAAAGCAGCCAGCCCGCCCGCCCGCCCGCCCGCCCGTCACAATGGACCTACCTGTGTACACTAGATGGATGTGATGGAATGTACTGTGGTCCCTACATTTCAAGAAGAAGTAAGAATTGCAGTTGCAACAAACCCTTGCTTGCCTACAAAGAGAGCAGCAATTTGGATTTGTTACTATGTTACCTGGAAGAATAACAAACTGTGCAAGGATGGAGGTTGTAGGAGCAAGGAGAACAAGTTGTCTGTAAAGTTGGTGGATGCCTATTTTCCATTTTGCAGTCCCTTGTCTCCCTCTTGTGGCCTCCTGGAGGCAACTAGCTGTGCAAAAAAAAGACAGCCTGGGGGCCGGCTGTTGCAGTGTTGCCCTCTCAGGCAACACTGAGTGACTGACTGAGCCGCACCGTCTTATATAAAGTTCAGACGGAACTTTGCACGTGTCATAGTGGAGACCTCAGGAGCCAGAGCCAGCTTTCTGACATCATAATGGGGCCTCAGAGATAAAAGCCTGGGCCCAGGCAGTGTTGGTCAGTGCTGCTCAGCAGGCAGCACTGGACTGGATTAAAGCTGATACAAGGTGTGAAAGGAGAAGGGGTGGCAGTGGGCATGCACTTACTGCTGCTGCTGCTGCTGCTGCTGCCAGTGTTTGCACGGCAGGAGGGCATTTGGGCGTTGCCAGGAAGGCGTTTTTATGTCGATTCCTCCTCTTTCAGCACTGCATTGTGGTGCAAGCAAAAGAAGCAAAACGCGCTGCACGTTCGGGTTATCGCTTCTCGGCCTTTTGGCTAAGATCAAGTGTAGTATCTGTTCTTATCAGTTTAATATCTGATACGTCCCCTATCTGGGGACCATATATTAAATGGATTTTTAGAACAGGGAGATGGAAATAGAGCTTGCTCTGTCCACTCCACGCATTGACCTGGTATTGCAGTATTTCCAGGACCGGTGCACCCTTTCCTTATGTGTTTACTAAAATCAGATTCCAAAAGTGCTTTTTGTGTTTGCCATTGTTTTTGTCTTTCGGATGGGATCTCCCCTTTTAATCCCATTATTTCAACACCTGTTGGACAATGCATTTGTACAGTCATGTGTGATAATGAGCTAATTTATTAAATGCAATTAATTAATACATTGCCACCTCTTGTTTTGTGTCGTCTGTGTTTCTGTGTTTCCGGCATTTCACATTGGAACAGCTCATTCACCTTCCTTGTCTTCTCTCCGCCCTCCCTCCTAGGTAGGTTAAAGAGCTGCACCTGAGCCAGCCACTGATTGATGCAGCACCATAGTGAAATAGTGGAGTGGAGTAGGGGAACAGCAAACAGCCATTAAAGCAGCCAGCCCGCCCGCCCGCCCGCCCGCCCGTCACAATGGACCTACCTGTGTACACTAGATGGATGTGATGGAATGTACTGTGGTCCCTACATTTCAAGAAGAAGTAAGAATTGCAGTTGCAACAAACCCTTGCTTGCCTACAAAGAGAGCAGCAATTTGGATTTGTTACTATGTTACCTGGAAGAATAACAAACTGTGCAAGGATGGAGGTTGTAGGAGCAAGGAGAACAAGTTGTCTGTAAAGTTGGTGGATGCCTATTTTCCATTTTGCAGTCCCTTGTCTCCCTCTTGTGGCCTCCTGGAGGCAACTAGCTGTGCAAAAAAAAGACAGCCTGGGGGCCGGCTGTTGCAGTGTTGCCCTCTCAGGCAACACTGAGTGACTGACTGAGCCGCACCGTCTTATATAAAGTTCAGACGGAACTTTGCACGTGTCATAGTGGAGACCTCAGGAGCCAGAGCCAGCTTTCTGACATCATAATGGGGCCTCAGAGATAAAAGCCTGGGCCCAGGCAGTGTTGGTCAGTGCTGCTCAGCAGGCAGCACTGGACTGGATTAAAGCTGATACAAGGTGTGAAAGGAGAAGGGGTGGCAGTGGGCATGCACTTACTGCTGCTGCTGCTGCTGCTGCTGCTGCCAGTGTTTGCACGGCAGGAGGGCATTTGGGCGTTGCCAGGAAGGCGTTTTTATGTCGATTCCTCCTCTTTCAGCACTGCATTGTGGTGCAAGCAAAAGAAGCAAAACGCGCGGCACGTTCGGGTTATCGCTTCTCGGCCTTTTGGCTAAGATCAAGTGTAGTATCTGTTCTTATCAGTTTAATATCTGATACGTCCCCTATCTGGGGACCATATATTAAATGGATTTTTAGAACAGGGAGATGGAAATAGAGCTTGCTCTGTCCACTCCACGCATTGACCTGGTATTGCAGTATTTCCAGGACCGGTGCACCCTTTCCTTATGTGTTTACTAAAATCAGATTCCAAAAGTGCTTTTTGTGTTTGCCATTGTTTTTGTCTTTCGGATGGGATCTCCCCTTTTAATCCCATTATTTCAACACCTGTTGGACAATGCATTTGTACAGTCATGTGTGATAATGAGCTAATTTATTAAATGCAATTAATTAATACATTGCCACCTCTTGTTTTGTGTCGTCTGTGTTTCTGTGTTTCCGGCATTTCACATTGGAACAGCTCATTCACCTTCCTTGTCTTCTCTCCGCCCTCCCTCCTAGGTAGGTTAAAGAGCTGCACCTGAGCCAGCCACTGATTGATGCAGCACCATAGTCAAATAGTGGAGTGGAGTAGGGGAACAGCAAACAGCCATTAAAGCAGCCAGCCCGCCCGCCCGCCCGCCCGCCCGTCACAATGGACCTACCTGTGTACACTAGATGGATGTGATGGAATGTACTGTGGTCCCTACATTTCAAGAAGAAGTAAGAATTGCAGTTGCAACAAACCCTTGCTTGCCTACAAAGAGAGCAGCAATTTGGATTTGTTACTATGTTACCTGGAAGAATAACAAACTGTGCAAGGATGGAGGTTGTAGGAGCAAGGAGAACAAGTTGTCTGTAAAGTTGGTGGATGCCTATTTTCCATTTTGCAGTCCCTTGTCTCCCTCTTGTGGCCTCCTGGAGGCAACTAGCTGTGCAAAAAAAAGACAGCCTGGGGGCCGGCTGTTGCAGTGTTGCCCTCTCAGGCAACACTGAGTGACTGACTGAGCCGCACCGTCTTATATAAAGTTCAGACGGAACTTTGCACGTGTCATAGTGGAGACCTCAGGAGCCAGAGCCAGCTTTCTGACATCATAATGGGGCCTCAGAGATAAAAGCCTGGGCCCAGGCAGTGTTGGTCAGTGCTGCTCAGCAGGCAGCACTGGACTGGATTAAAGCTGATACAAGGTGTGAAAGGAGAAGGGGTGGCAGTGGGCATGCACTTACTGCTGCTGCTGCTGCTGCCAGTGTTTGCACGGCAGGAGGGCATTTGGGCGTTGCCAGGAAGGCATTTTTATGTCGATTCCTCCTCTTTCAGCACTGCATTGTGGTGCAAGCAAAAGAAGCAAAACGCGCGGCACGTTCGGGTTATCGCATTCTTGGCCTTTTGGCTAAGATCAAGTGTAGTATCTGTTCTTATCAGTTTAATATCTGAACGTCCCCTATCTGGGGACCATATATTAAATGGATTTTTAGAACAGGGAGATGGAAATAGAGCTTGCTCTGTCCACTCCACGCATTGACCTGGTATTGCAGTATTTCCAGGACCGGTGCACCCTTTCCTTATGTGTTTACTAAAATCAGATTCCAAAAGTGCTTTTTGTGTTTGCCATTGTTTTTGTCTTTCGGATGGGATCTCCCCTTTTAATCCCATTATTTCAACACCTGTTGGACAATGCATTTGTACAGTCATGTGTGATAATGAGCTAATTTATTAAATGCAATTAATTAATACATTGCCACCTCTTGTTTTGTGTCGTCTGTGTTTCTGTGTTTCCGGCATTTCACATTGGAACAGCTCATTCACCTTCCTTGTCTTCTCTCCGCCCTCCCTCCTAGGTAGGTTAAAGAGCTGCACCTGAGCCAGCCACTGATTGATGCAGCACCATATTCAAATAGTGGAGTGGAGTAGGGGAACAGCAAACAGCCATTAAAGCAGCCAGCCCGCCCGCCCGCCCGCCCGTCACAATGGACCTACCTGTGTACACTAGATGGATGTGATGGAATGTACTGTGGTCCCTACATTTCAAGAAGAAGTAAGAATTGCAGTTGCAACAAACCCTTGCTTGCCTACAAAGAGAGCAGCAATTTGGATTTGTTACTATGTTACCTGGAAGAATAACAAACTGTGCAAGGATGGAGGTTGTAGGAGCAAGGAGAACAAGTTGTCTGTAAAGTTGGTGGATGCCTATTTTCCATTTTGCAGTCCCTTGTCTCCCTCTTGTGGCCTCCTGGAGGCAACTAGCTGTGCAAAAAAAAGACAGCCTGGGGGCCGGCTGTTGCAGTGTTGCCCTCTCTGGCAACACTGAGTGACTGACTGAGCCGCACCGTCTTATATAAAGTTCAGACGGAACTTTGCACGTGTCATAGTGGAGACCTCAGGAGCCAGAGCCAGCTTTCTGACATCATAATGGGGCCTCAGAGATAAAAGCCTGGGCCCAGGCAGTGTTGGTCAGTGCTGCTCAGCAGGCAGCACTGGACTGGATTAAAGCTGATACAAGGTGTGAAAGGAGAAGGGGTGGCAGTGGGCATGCACTTACTGCTGCTGCTGCTGCTGCTGCCAGTGTTTGCACGGCAGGAGGGCATTTGGGCGTTGCCAGGAAGGCGTTTTTATGTCGATTCCTCCTCTTTCAGCACTGCATTGTGGTGCAAGCAAAAGAAGCAAAACGCGCTGCACGTTCGGGTTATCGCTTCTCGGCCTTTTGGCTAAGATCAAGTGTAGTATCTGTTCTTATCAGTTTAATATCTGATACGTCCCCTATCTGGGGACCATATATTAAATGGATTTTTAGAACAGGGAGATGGAAATAGAGCTTGCTCTGTCCACTCCACGCATTGACCTGGTATTGCAGTATTTCCAGGACCGGTGCACCCTTTCCTTATGTGTTTACTAAAATCAGATTCCAAAAGTGCTTTTTGTGTTTGCCATTGTTTTTGTCTTTCGGATGGGATCTCCCCTTTTAATCCCATTATTTCAACACCTGTTGGACAATGCATTTGTACAGTCATGTGTGATAATGAGCTAATTTATTAAATGCAATTAATTAATACATTGCCACCTCTTGTTTTGTGTCGTCTGTGTTTCTGTGTTTCCGGCATTTCACATTGGAACAGCTCATTCACCTTCCTTGTCTTCTCTCCGCCCTCCCTCCTAGGTAGGTTAAAGAGCTGCACCTGAGCCAGCCACTGATTGATGCAGCACCATAGTGAAATAGTGGAGTGGAGTAGGGGAACAGCAAACAGCCATTAAAGCAGCCAGCCCGCCCGCCCGCCCGCCCGCCCGTCACCATGGACCTACCTGTGTACACTAGATGGATGTGATGGAATGTACTGTGGTCCCTACATTTCAAGAAGAAGTAAGAATTGCAGTTGCAACAAACCCTTGCTTGCCTACAAAGAGAGCAGCAATTTGGATTTGTTACTATGTTACCTGGAAGAATAACAAACTGTGCAAGGATGGAGGTTGTAGGAGCAAGGAGAACAAGTTGTCTGTAAAGTTGGTGGATGCCTATTTTCCATTTTGCAGTCCCTTGTCTCCCTCTTGTGGCCTCCTGGAGGCAACTAGCTGTGCAAAAAAAAGACAGCCTGGGGGCCGGCTGTTGCAGTGTTGCCCTCTCAGGCAACACTGAGTGACTGACTGAGCCGCACCGTCTTATATAAAGTTCAGACAGAACTTTGCACGTGTCATAGTGGAGACCTCAGGAGCCAGAGCCAGCTTTCTGACATCATAATGGGGCCTCAGAGATAAAAGCCTGGGCCCAGGCAGTGTTGGTCAGTGCTGCTCAGCAGGCAGCACTGGACTGGATTAAAGCTGATACAAGGTGTGAAAGGAGAAGGGGTGGCAGTGGGCATGCACTTACTGCTGCTGCTGCTGCTGCCAGTGTTTGCACGGCAGGAGGGCATTTGGGCGTTGCCAGGAAGGCGTTTTTATGTCGATTCCTCCTCTTTCAGCACTGCATTGTGGTGCAAGCAAAAGAAGCAAAACGCGCGGCACGTTCGGGTTATCGCTTCTCGGCCTTTTGGCTAAGATCAAGTGTAGTATCTGTTCTTATCAGTTTAATATCTGATACGTCCCCTATCTGGGGACCATATATTAAATGGATTTTTAGAACAGGGAGATGGAAATAGAGCTTGCTCTGTCCACTCCACGCATTGACCTGGTATTGCAGTATTTCCAGGACCGGTGCACCCTTTCCTTATGTGTTTACTAAAATCAGATTCCAAAAGTGCTTTTTGTGTTTGCCATTGTTTTTGTCTTTCGGATGGGATCTCCCCTTTTAATCCCATTATTTCAACACCTGTTGGACAATGCATTTGTACAGTCATGTGTGATAATGAGCTAATTTATTAAATGCAATTAATTAATACATTGCCACCTCTTGTTTTGTGTCGTCTGTGTTTCTGTGTTTCCGGCATTTCACATTGGAACAGCTCATTCACCTTCCTTGTCTTCTCTCCGCCCTCCCTCCTAGGTAGGTTAAAGAGCTGCACCTGAGCCAGCCACTGATTGATGCAGCACCATAGTCAAATAGTGGAGTGGAGTAGGGGAACAGCAAACAGCCATTAAAGCAGCCAGCCCGCCCGCCCGTCACAATGGACCTACCTGTGTACACTAGATGGATGTGATGGAATGTACTGTGGTCCCTACATTTCAAGAAGAAGTAAGAATTGCAGTGTCATCAAACCCTTGCTTGCCTACAAAGAGAGCAGCAATTTGGATTTGTTACTATGTTACCTGGAAGAATAACAAACTGTGCAAGGATGGAGGTTGTAGGAGCAAGGAGAACAAGTTGTCTGTAAAGTTGGTGGATGCCTATTTTCCATTTTGCAGTCCCTTGTCTCCCTCTTGTGGCCTCCTGGAGGCAACTAGCTGTGCAAAAAAAAGACAGCCTGGGGGCCGGCTGTTGCAGTGTTGCCCTCTCAGGCAACACTGAGTGACTGACTGAGCCGCACCGTCTTATATAAAGTTCAGACGGAACTTTGCACGTGTCATAGTGGAGACCTCAGGAGCCAGAGCCAGCTTTCTGACATCATAATGGGGCCTCAGAGATAAAAGCCTGGGCCCAGGCAGTGTTGGTCAGTGCTGCTCAGCAGGCAGCACTGGACTGGATTAAAGCTGATACAAGGTGTGAAAGGAGAAGGGGTGGCAGTGGGCATGCACTTACTGCTGCTGCTGCTGCTGCTGCTGCCAGTGTTTGCACGGCAGGAGGGCATTTGGGCGTTGCCAGGAAGGCGTTTTTATGTCGATTCCTCCTCTTTCAGCACTGCATTGTGGTGCAAGCAAAAGAAGCAAAACGCGCTGCACGTTCGGGTTATCGCTTCTCGGCCTTTTGGCTAAGATCAAGTGTAGTATCTGTTCTTATCAGTTTAATATCTGATACGTCCCCTATCTGGGGACCATATATTAAATGGATTTTTAGAACAGGGAGATGGAAATAGAGCTTGCTCTGTCCACTCCACGCATTGACCTGGTATTGCAGTATTTCCAGGACCGGTGCACCCTTTCCTTATGTGTTTACTAAAATCAGATTCCAAAAGTGCTTTTTGTGTTTGCCATTGTTTTTGTCTTTCGGATGGGATCTCCCCTTTTAATCCCATTATTTCAACACCTGTTGGACAATGCATTTGTACAGTCATGTGTGATAATGAGCTAATTTATTAAATGCAATTAATTAATACATTGCCACCTCTTGTTTTGTGTCGTCTGTGTTTCTGTGTTTCCGGCATTTCACATTGGAACAGCTCATTCACCTTCCTTGTCTTCTCTCCGCCCTCCCTCCTAGGTAGGTTAAAGAGCTGCACCTGAGCCAGCCACTGATTGATGCAGCACCATAGTGAAATAGTGGAGTGGAGTAGGGGAACAGCAAACAGCCATTAAAGCAGCCAGCCCGCCCGCCCGCCCGCCCGCCCGTCACAATGGACCTACCTGTGTACACTAGATGGATGTGATGGAATGTACTGTGGTCCCTACATTTCAAGAAGAAGTAAGAATTGCAGTTGCAACAAACCCTTGCTTGCCTACAAAGAGAGCAGCAATTTGGATTTGTTACTATGTTACCTGGAAGAATAACAAACTGTGCAAGGATGGAGGTTGTAGGAGCAAGGAGAACAAGTTGTCTGTAAAGTTGGTGGATGCCTATTTTCCATTTTGCAGTCCCTTGTCTCCCTCTTGTGGCCTCCTGGAGGCAACTAGCTGTGCAAAAAAAAGACAGCCTGGGGGCCGGCTGTTGCAGTGTTGCCCTCTCAGGCAACACTGAGTGACTGACTGAGCCGCACCGTCTTATATAAAGTTCAGACGGAACTTTGCACGTGCCATAGTGGAGACCTCAGGAGCCAGAGCCAGCTTTCTGACATCATAATGGGGCCTCAGAGATAAAAGCCTGGGCCCAGGCAGTGTTGGTCAGTGCTGCTCAGCAGGCAGCACTGGACTGGATTAAAGCTGATACAAGGTGTGAAAGGAGAAGGGGTGGCAGTGGGCATGCACTTACTGCTGCTGCTGCTGCTGCTGCTGCTGCCAGTGTTTGCACGGCAGGAGGGCATTTGGGCGTTGCCAGGAAGGCGTTTTTATGTCGATTCCTCCTCTTTCAGCACTGCATTGTGGTGCAAGCAAAAGAAGCAAAACGCGCGGCACGTTCGGGTTATCGCTTCTCGGCCTTTTGGCTAAGATCAAGTGTAGTATCTGTTCTTATCAGTTTAATATCTGATACGTCCCCTATCTGGGGACCATATATTAAATGGATTTTTAGAACAGGGAGATGGAAATAGAGCTTGCTCTGTCCACTCCACGCATTGACCTGGTATTGCAGTATTTCCAGGACCGGTGCACCCTTTCCTTATGTGTTTACTAAAATCAGATTCCAAAAGTGCTTTTTGTGTTTGCCATTGTTTTTGTCTTTCGGATGGGATCTCCCCTTTTAATCCCATTATTTCAACACCTGTTGGACAATGCATTTGTACAGTCATGTGTGATAATGAGCTAATTTATTAAATGCAATTAATTAATACATTGCCACCTCTTGTTTTGTGTCGTCTGTGTTTCTGTGTTTCCGGCATTTCACATTGGAACAGCTCATTCACCTTCCTTGTCTTCTCTCCGCCCTCCCTCCTAGGTAGGTTAAAGAGCTGCACCTGAGCCAGCCACTGATTGATGCAGCACCATAGTCAAATAGTGGAGTGGAGTAGGGGAACAGCAAACAGCCATTAAAGCAGCCAGCCCGCCCGCCCGCCCGCCCGCCCGTCACAATGGACCTACCTGTGTACACTAGATGGATGTGATGGAATGTACTGTGGTCCCTACATTTCAAGAAGAAGTAAGAATTGCAGTTGCAACAAACCCTTGCTTGCCTACAAAGAGAGCAGCAATTTGGATTTGTTACTATGTTACCTGGAAGAATAACAAACTGTGCAAGGATGGAGGTTGTAGGAGCAAGGAGAACAAGTTGTCTGTAAAGTTGGTGGATGCTTATTTTCCATTTTGCAGTCCCTTGTCTCCCTCTTGTGGCCTCCTGGAGGCAACTAGCTGTGCAAAAAAAAGACAGCCTGGGGGCCGGCTGTTGCAGTGTTGCCCTCTCAGGCAACACTGAGTGACTGACTGAGCCGCACCGTCTTATATAAAGTTCAGACGGAACTTTGCACGTGTCATAGTGGAGACCTCAGGAGCCAGAGCCAGCTTTCTGACATCATAATGGGGCCTCAGAGATAAAAGCCTGGGCCCAGGCAGTGTTGGTCAGTGCTGCTCAGCAGGCAGCACTGGACTGGATTAAAGCTGATACAAGGTGTGAAAGGAGAAGGGGTGGCAGTGGGCATGCACTTACTGCTGCTGCTGCTGCTGCCAGTGTTTGCACGGCAGGAGGGCATTTGGGCGTTGCCAGGAAGGCATTTTTATGTCGATTCCTCCTCTTTCAGCACTGCATTGTGGTGCAAGCAAAAGAAGCAAAACGCGCGGCACGTTCGGGTTATCGCATTCTTGGCCTTTTGGCTAAGATCAAGTGTAGTATCTGTTCTTATCAGTTTAATATCTGATACGTCCCCTATCTGGGGACCATATATTAAATGGATTTTTAGAACAGGGAGATGGAAATAGAGCTTGCTCTGTCCACTCCACGCATTGACCTGGTATTGCAGTATTTCCAGGACCGGTGCACCCTTTCCTTATGTGTTTACTAAAATCAGATTCCAAAAGTGCTTTTTGTGTTTGCCATTGTTTTTGTCTTTCGGATGGGATCTCCCCTTTTAATCCCATTATTTCAACACCTGTTGGACAATGCATTTGTACAGTCATGTGTGATAATGAGCTAATTTATTAAATGCAATTAATTAATACATTGCCACCTCTTGTTTTGTGTCGTCTGTGTTTCTGTGTTTCCGGCATTTCACATTGGAACAGCTCATTCACCTTCCTTGTCTTCTCTCCGCCCTCCCTCCTAGGTAGGTTAAAGAGCTGCACCTGAGCCAGCCACTGATTGATGCAGCACCATATTCAAATAGTGGAGTGGAGTAGGGGAACAGCAAACAGCCATTAAAGCAGCCAGCCCGCCCGCCCGCCCGCCCGTCACAATGGACCTACCTGTGTACACTAGATGGATGTGATGGAATGTACTGTGGTCCCTACATTTCAAGAAGAAGTAAGAATTGCAGTTGCAACAAACCCTTGCTTGCCTACAAAGAGAGCAGCAATTTGGATTTGTTACTATGTTACCTGGAAGAATAACAAACTGTGCAAGGATGGAGGTTGTAGGAGCAAGGAGAACAAGTTGTCTGTAAAGTTGGTGGATGCCTATTTTCCATTTTGCAGTCCCTTGTCTCCCTCTTGTGGCCTCCTGGAGGCAACTAGCTGTGCAAAAAAAAGACAGCCTGGGGGCCGGCTGTTGCAGTGTTGCCCTCTCAGGCAACACTGAGTGACTGACTGAGCCGCACCGTCTTATATAAAGTTCAGACGGAACTTTGCACGTGTCATAGTGGAGACCTCAGGAGCCAGAGCCAGCTTTCTGACATCATAATGGGGCCTCAGAGATAAAAGCCTGGGCCCAGGCAGTGTTGGTCAGTGCTGCTCAGCAGGCAGCACTGGACTGGATTAAAGCTGATACAAGGTGTGAAAGGAGAAGGGGTGGCAGTGGGCATGCACTTACTGCTGCTGCTGCTGCTGCTGCTGCCAGTGTTTGCACGGCAGGAGGGCATTTGGGCGTTGCCAGGAAGGCGTTTTTATGTCGATTCCTCCTCTTTCAGCACTGCATTGTGGTGCAAGCAAAAGAAGCAAAACGCGCTGCACGTTCGGGTTATCGCTTCTCGGCCTTTTGGCTAAGATCAAGTGTAGTATCTGTTCTTATCAGTTTAATATCTGATACGTCCCCTATCTGGGGACCATATATTAAATGGATTTTTAGAACAGGGAGATGGAAATAGAGCTTGCTCTGTCCACTCCACGCATTGACCTGGTATTGCAGTATTTCCAGGACCGGTGCACCCTTTCCTTATGTGTTTACTAAAATCAGATTCCAAAAGTGCTTTTTGTGTTTGCCATTGTTTTTGTCTTTCGGATGGGATCTCCCCTTTTAATCCCATTATTTCAACACCTGTTGGACAATGCATTTGTACAGTCATGTGTGATAATGAGCTAATTTATTAAATGCAATTAATTAATACATTGCCACCTCTTGTTTTGTGTCGTCTGTGTTTCTGTGTTTCCGGCATTTCACATTGGAACAGCTCATTCACCTTCCTTGTCTTCTCTCCGCCCTCCCTCCTAGGTAGGTTAAAGAGCTGCACCTGAGCCAGCCACTGATTGATGCAGCACCATAGTGAAATAGTGGAGTGGAGTAGGGGAACAGCAAACAGCCATTAAAGCAGCCAGCCCGCCCGCCCGCCCGTCACAATGGACCTACCTGTGTACACTAGATGGATGTGATGGAATGTACTGTGGTCCCTACATTTCAAGAAGAAGTAAGAATTGCAGTTGCAACAAACCCTTGCTTGCCTACAAAGAGAGCAGCAATTTGGATTTGTTACTATGTTACCTGGAAGAATAACAAACTGTGCAAGGATGGAGGTTGTAGGAGCAAGGAGAACAAGTTGTCTGTAAAGTTGGTGGATGCCTATTTTCCATTTTGCAGTCCCTTGTCTCCCTCTTGTGGCCTCCTGGAGGCAACTAGCTGTGCAAAAAAAAGACAGCCTGGGGGCCGGCTGTTGCAGTGTTGCCCTCTCAGGCAACACTGAGTGACTGACTGAGCCGCACCGTCTTATATAAAGTTCAGACGGAACTTTGCACGTGTCATAGTGGAGACCTCAGGAGCCAGAGCCAGCTTTCTGACATCATAATGGGGCCTCAGAGATAAAAGCCTGGGCCCAGGCAGTGTTGGTCAGTGCTGCTCAGCAGGCAGCACTGGACTGGATTAAAGCTGATACAAGGTGTGAAAGGAGAAGGGGTGGCAGTGGGCATGCACTTACTGCTGCTGCTGCTGCTGCTGCTGCTGCCAGTGTTTGCACGGCAGGAGGGCATTTGGGCGTTGCCAGGAAGGCGTTTTTATGTCGATTCCTCCTCTTTCAGCACTGCATTGTGGTGCAAGCAAAAGAAGCAAAACGCGCGGCACGTTCGGGTTATCGCTTCTCGGCCTTTTGGCTAAGATCAAGTGTAGTATCTGTTCTTATCAGTTTAATATCTGATACGTCCCCTATCTGGGGACCATATATTAAATGGATTTTTAGAACAGGGAGATGGAAATAGAGCTTGCTCTGTCCACTCCACGCATTGACCTGGTATTGCAGTATTTCCAGGACCGGTGCACCCTTTCCTTATGTGTTTACTAAAATCAGATTCCAAAAGTGCTTTTTGTGTTTGCCATTGTTTTTGTCTTTCGGATGGGATCTCCCCTTTTAATCCCATTATTTCAACACCTGTTGGACAATGCATTTGTACAGTCATGTGTGATAATGAGCTAATTTATTAAATGCAATTAATTAATACATTGCCACCTCTTGTTTTGTGTCGTCTGTGTTTCTGTGTTTCCGGCATTTCACATTGGAACAGCTCATTCACCTTCCTTGTCTTCTCTCCGCCCTCCCTCCTAGGTAGGTTAAAGAGCTGCACCTGAGCCAGCCACTGATTGATGCAGCACCATAGTCAAATAGTGGAGTGGAGTAGGGGAACAGCAAACAGCCATTAAAGCAGCCAGCCCGCCCGCCCGCCCGCCCGCCCGCCCGTCACAATGGACCTACCTGTGTACACTAGATGGATGTGATGGAATGTACTGTGGTCCCTACATTTCAAGAAGAAGTAAGAATTGCAGTTGCAACAAACCCTTGCTTGCCTACAAAGAGAGCAGCAATTTGGATTTGTTACTATGTTACCTGGAAGAATAACAAACTGTGCAAGGATGGAGGTTGTAGGAGCAAGGAGAACAAGTTGTCTGTAAAGTTGGTGGATGCCTATTTTCCATTTTGCAGTCCCTTGTCTCCCTCTTGTGGCCTCCTGGAGGCAACTAGCTGTGCAAAAAAAAGACAGCCTGGGGGCCGGCTGTTGCAGTGTTGCCCTCTCAGGCAACACTGAGTGACTGACTGAGCCGCACCGTCTTATATAAAGTTCAGACGGAACTTTGCACGTGTCATAGTGGAGACCTCAGGAGCCAGAGCCAGCTTTCTGACATCATAATGGGGCCTCAGAGATAAAAGCCTGGGCCCAGGCAGTGTTGGTCAGTGCTGCTCAGCAGGCAGCACTGGACTGGATTAAAGCTGATACAAGGTGTGAAAGGAGAAGGGGTGGCAGTGGGCATGCACTTACTGCTGCTGCTGCTGCTGCTGCTGCCAGTGTTTGCACGGCAGGAGGGCATTTGGGCGTTGCCAGGAAGGCGTTTTTATGTCGATTCCTCCTCTTTCAGCACTGCATTGTGGTGCAAGCAAAAGAAGCAAAACGCGCTGCACGTTCGGGTTATCGCTTCTCGGCCTTTTGGCTAAGATCAAGTGTAGTATCTGTTCTTATCAGTTTAATATCTGATACGTCCCCTATCTGGGGACCATATATTAAATGGATTTTTAGAACAGGGAGATGGAAATAGAGCTTGCTCTGTCCACTCCACGCATTGACCTGGTATTGCAGTATTTCCAGGACCGGTGCACCCTTTCCTTATGTGTTTACTAAAATCAGATTCCAAAAGTGCTTTTTGTGTTTGCCATTGTTTTTGTCTTTCGGATGGGATCTCCCCTTTTAATCCCATTATTTCAACACCTGTTGGACAATGCATTTGTACAGTCATGTGTGATAATGAGCTAATTTATTAAATGCAATTAATTAATACATTGCCACCTCTTGTTTTGTGTCGTCTGTGTTTCTGTGTTTCCGGCATTTCACATTGGAACAGCTCATTCACCTTCCTTGTCTTCTCTCCGCCCTCCCTCCTAGGTAGGTTAAAGAGCTGCACCTGAGCCAGCCACTGATTGATGCAGCACCATAGTGAAATAGTGGAGTGGAGTAGGGGAACAGCAAACAGCCATTAAAGCAGCCAGCCCGCCCGCCCGCCCGCCCGTCACAATGGACCTACCTGTGTACACTAGATGGATGTGATGGAATGTACTGTGGTCCCTACATTTCAAGAAGAAGTAAGAATTGCAGTTGCAACAAACCCTTGCTTGCCTACAAAGAGAGCAGCAATTTGGATTTGTTACTATGTTACCTGGAAGAATAACAAACTGTGCAAGGATGGAGGTTGTAGGAGCAAGGAGAACAAGTTGTCTGTAAAGTTGGTGGATGCCTATTTTCCATTTTGCAGTCCCTTGTCTCCCTCTTGTGGCCTCCTGGAGGCAACTAGCTGTGCAAAAAAAAGACAGCCTGGGGGCCGGCTGTTGCAGTGTTGCCCTCTCAGGCAACACTGAGTGACTGACTGAGCCGCACCGTCTTATATAAAGTTCAGACGGAACTTTGCACGTGTCATAGTGGAGACCTCAGGAGCCAGAGCCAGCTTTCTGACATCATAATGGGGCCTCAGAGATAAAAGCCTGGGCCCAGGCAGTGTTGGTCAGTGCTGCTCAGCAGGCAGCACTGGACTGGATTAAAGCTGATACAAGGTGTGAAAGGAGAAGGGGTGGCAGTGGGCATGCACTTACTGCTGCTGCTGCTGCTGCTGCTGCCAGTGTTTGCACGGCAGGAGGGCATTTGGGCGTTGCCAGGAAGGCGTTTTTATGTCGATTCCTCCTCTTTCAGCACTGCATTGTGGTGCAAGCAAAAGAAGCAAAACGCGCTGCACGTTCGGGTTATCGCTTCTCGGCCTTTTGGCTAAGATCAAGTGTAGTATCTGTTCTTATCAGTTTAATATCTGATACGTCCCCTAACTGGGGACCATATATTAAATGGATTTTTAGAACAGGGAGATGGAAATAGAGCTTGCTCTGTCCACTCCACGCATTGACCTGGTATTGCAGTATTTCCAGGACCGGTGCACCCTTTCCTTATGTGTTTACTAAAATCAGATTCCAAAAGTGCTTTTTGTGTTTGCCATTGTTTTTGTCTTTCGGATGGGATCTCCCCTTTTAATCCCATTATTTCAACACCTGTTGGACAATGCATTTGTACAGTCATGTGTGATAATGAGCTAATTTATTAAATGCAATTAATTAATACATTGCCACCTCTTGTTTTGTGTCGTCTGTGTTTCTGTGTTTCCGGCATTTCACATTGGAACAGCTCATTCACCTTCCTTGTCTTCTCTCCGCCCTCCCTCCTAGGTAGGTTAAAGAGCTGCACCTGAGCCAGCCACTGATTGATGCAGCACCATAGTGAAATAGTGGAGTGGAGTAGGGGAACAGCAAACAGCCATTAAAGCAGCCAGCCCGCCCGCCCGCCCGCCCGCCCGTCACAATGGACCTACCTGTGTACACTAGATGGATGTGATGGAATGTACTGTGGTCCCTACATTTCAAGAAGAAGTAAGAATTGCAGTTGCAACAAACCCTTGCTTGCCTACAAAGAGAGCAGCAATTTGGATTTGTTACTATGTTACCTGGAAGAATAACAAACTGTGCAAGGATGGAGGTTGTAGGAGCAAGGAGAACAAGTTGTCTGTAAAGTTGGTGGATGCTTATTTTCCATTTTGCAGTCCCTTGTCTCCCTCTTGTGGCCTCCTGGAGGCAACTAGCTGTGCAAAAAAAAGACAGCCTGGGGGCCGGCTGTTGCAGTGTTGCCCTCTCAGGCAACACTGAGTGACTGACTGAGCCGCACCGTCTTATATAAAGTTCAGACGGAACTTTTCACGTGTCATAGTGGAGACCTCAGGAGCCAGAGCCAGCTTTCTGACATCATAATGGGGCCTCAGAGATAAAAGCCTGGGCCCAGGCAGTATTGGTCAGTGCTGCTCAGCAGGCAGCACTGGACTGGATTAAAGCTGATACAAGGTGTGAAAGGAGAAGGGGTGGCAGTGGGCATGCACTTACTGCTGCTGCTGCTGCTGCCAGTGTTTGCACGGCAGGAGGGCATTTGGGCGTTGCCAGGAAGGCATTTTTATGTCGATTCCTCCTCTTTCAGCACTGCATTGTGGTGCAAGCAAAAGAAGCAAAACGCGCGGCACGTTCGGGTTATCGCATTCTTGGCCTTTTGGCTAAGATCAAGTGTAGTATCTGTTCTTATCAGTTTAATATCTGATACGTCCCCTATCTGGGGACCATATATTAAATGGATTTTTAGAACAGGGAGATGGAAATAGAGCTTGCTCTGTCCACTCCACGCATTGACCTGGTATTGCAGTATTTCCAGGACCGGTGCACCCTTTCCTTATGTGTTTACTAAAATCAGATTCCAAAAGTGCTTTTTGTGTTTGCCATTGTTTTTGTCTTTCGGATGGGATCTCCCCTTTTAATCCCATTATTTCAACACCTGTTGGACAATGCATTTGTACAGTCATGTGTGATAATGAGCTAATTTATTAAATGCAATTAATTAATACATTGCCACCTCTTGTTTTGTGTCGTCTGTGTTTCTGTGTTTCCGGCATTTCACATTGGAACAGCTCATTCACCTTCCTTGTCTTCTCTCCGCCCTCCCTCCTAGGTAGGTTAAAGAGCTGCACCTGAGCCAGCCACTGATTGATGCAGCACCATATTCAAATAGTGGAGTGGAGTAGGGGAACAGCAAACAGCCATTAAAGCAGCCAGCCCGCCCGCCCGCCCGCCCGTCACAATGGACCTACCTGTGTACACTAGATGGATGTGATGGAATGTACTGTGGTCCCTACATTTCAAGAAGAAGTAAGAATTGCAGTTGCAACAAACCCTTGCTTGCCTACAAAGAGAGCAGCAATTTGGATTTGTTACTATGTTACCTGGAAGAATAACAAACTGTGCAAGGATGGAGGTTGTAGGAGCAAGGAGAACAAGTTGTCTGTAAAGTTGGTGGATGCCTATTTTCCATTTTGCAGTCCCTTGTCTCCCTCTTGTGGCCTCCTGGAGGCAACTAGCTGTGCAAAAAAAAGACAGCCTGGGGGCCGGCTGTTGCAGTGTTGCCCTCTCAGGCAACACTGAGTGACTGACTGAGCCGCACCGTCTTATATAAAGTTCAGACGGAACTTTGCACGTGTCATAGTGGAGACCTCAGGAGCCAGAGCCAGCTTTCTGACATCATAATGGGGCCTCAGAGATAAAAGCCTGGGCCCAGGCAGTGTTGGTCAGTGCTGCTCAGCAGGCAGCACTGGACTGGATTAAAGCTGATACAAGGTGTGAAAGGAGAAGGGGTGGCAGTGGGCATGCACTTACTGCTGCTGCTGCTGCTGCTGCTGCCAGTGTTTGCACGGCAGGAGGGCATTTGGGCGTTGCCAGGAAGGCGTTTTTATGTCGATTCCTCCTCTTTCAGCACTGCATTGTGGTGCAAGCAAAAGAAGCAAAACGCGCTGCACGTTCGGGTTATCGCTTCTCGGCCTTTTGGCTAAGATCAAGTGTAGTATCTGTTCTTATCAGTTTAATATCTGATACGTCCCCTATCTGGGGACCATATATTAAATGGATTTTTAGAACAGGGAGATGGAAATAGAGCTTGCTCTGTCCACTCCACGCATTGACCTGGTATTGCAGTATTTCCAGGACCGGTGCACCCTTTCCTTATGTGTTTACTAAAATCAGATTCCAAAAGTGCTTTTTGTGTTTGCCATTGTTTTTGTCTTTCGGATGGGATCTCCCCTTTTAATCCCATTATTTCAACACCTGTTGGACAATGCATTTGTACAGTCATGTGTGATAATGAGCTAATTTATTAAATGCAATTAATTAATACATTGCCACCTCTTGTTTTGTGTCGTCTGTGTTTCTGTGTTTCCGGCATTTCACATTGGAACAGCTCATTCACCTTCCTTGTCTTCTCTCCGCCCTCCCTCCTAGGTAGGTTAAAGAGCTGCACCTGAGCCAGCCACTGATTGATGCAGCACCATAGTGAAATAGTGGAGTGGAGTAGGGGAACAGCAAACAGCCATTAAAGCAGCCAGCCCGCCCGCCCGCCCGCCCGCCCGTCACAATGGACCTACCTGTGTACACTAGATGGATGTGATGGAATGTACTGTGGTCCCTACATTTCAAGAAGAAGTAAGAATTGCAGTTGCAACAAACCCTTGCTTGCCTACAAAGAGAGCAGCAATTTGGATTTGTTACTATGTTACCTGGAAGAATAACAAACTGTGCAAGGATGGAGGTTGTAGGAGCAAGGAGAACAAGTTGTCTGTAAAGTTGGTGGATGCCTATTTTCCATTTTGCAGTCCCTTGTCTCCCTCTTGTGGCCTCCTGGAGGCAACTAGCTGTGCAAAAAAAAGACAGCCTGGGGGCCGGCTGTTGCAGTGTTGCCCTCTCAGGCAACACTGAGTGACTGACTGAGCCGCACCGTCTTATATAAAGTTCAGACGGAACTTTGCACGTGTCATAGTGGAGACCTCAGGAGCCAGAGCCAGCTTTCTGACATCATAATGGGGCCTCAGAGATAAAAGCCTGGGCCCAGGCAGTGTTGGTCAGTGCTGCTCAGCAGGCAGCACTGGACTGGATTAAAGCTGATACAAGGTGTGAAAGGAGAAGGGGTGGCAGTGGGCATGCACTTACTGCTGCTGCTGCTGCTGCTGCTGCTGCCAGTGTTTGCACGGCAGGAGGGCATTTGGGCGTTGCCAGGAAGGCGTTTTTATGTCGATTCCTCCTCTTTCAGCACTGCATTGTGGTGCAAGCAAAAGAAGCAAAACGCGCGGCACGTTCGGGTTATCGCTTCTCGGCCTTTTGGCTAAGATCAAGTGTAGTATCTGTTCTTATCAGTTTAATATCTGATACGTCCCCTATCTGGGGACCATATATTAAATGGATTTTTAGAACAGGGAGATGGAAATAGAGCTTGCTCTGTCCACTCCACGCATTGACCTGGTATTGCAGTATTTCCAGGACCGGTGCACCCTTTCCTTATGTGTTTACTAAAATCAGATTCCAAAAGTGCTTTTTGTGTTTGCCATTGTTTTTGTCTTTCGGATGGGATCTCCCCTTTTAATCCCATTATTTCAACACCTGTTGGACAATGCATTTGTACAGTCATGTGTGATAATGAGCTAATTTATTAAATGCAATTAATTAATACATTGCCACCTCTTGTTTTGTGTCGTCTGTGTTTCTGTGTTTCCGGCATTTCACATTGGAACAGCTCATTCACCTTCCTTGTCTTCTCTCCGCCCTCCCTCCTAGGTAGGTTAAAGAGCTGCACCTGAGCCAGCCACTGATTGATGCAGCACCATAGTCAAATAGTGGAGTGGAGTAGGGGAACAGCAAACAGCCATTAAAGCAGCCAGCCCGCCCGCCCGCCCGCCCGCCCGTCACAATGGACCTACCTGTGTACACTAGATGGATGTGATGGAATGTACTGTGGTCCCTACATTTCAAGAAGAAGTAAGAATTGCAGTTGCAACAAACCCTTGCTTGCCTACAAAGAGAGCAGCAATTTGGATTTGTTACTATGTTACCTGGAAGAATAACAAACTGTGCAAGGATGGAGGTTGTAGGAGCAAGGAGAACAAGTTGTCTGTAAAGTTGGTGGATGCTTATTTTCCATTTTGCAGTCCCTTGTCTCCCTCTTGTGGCCTCCTGGAGGCAACTAGCTGTGCAAAAAAAAGACAGCCTGGGGGCCGGCTGTTGCAGTGTTGCCCTCTCAGGCAACACTGAGTGACTGACTGAGCCGCACCGTCTTATATAAAGTTCAGACGGAACTTTGCACGTGTCATAGTGGAGACCTCAGGAGCCAGAGCCAGCTTTCTGACATCATAATGGGGCCTCAGAGATAAAAGCCTGGGCCCAGGCAGTGTTGGTCAGTGCTGCTCAGCAGGCAGCACTGGACTGGATTAAAGCTGATACAAGGTGTGAAAGGAGAAGGGGTGGCAGTGGGCATGCACTTACTGCTGCTGCTGCTGCTGCCAGTGTTTGCACGGCAGGAGGGCATTTGGGCGTTGCCAGGAAGGCATTTTTATGTCGATTCCTCCTCTTTCAGCACTGCATTGTGGTGCAAGCAAAAGAAGCAAAACGCGCGGCACGTTCGGGTTATCGCATTCTTGGCCTTTTGGCTAAGATCAAGTGTAGTATCTGTTCTTATCAGTTTAATATCTGATACGTCCCCTATCTGGGGACCATATATTAAATGGATTTTTAGAACAGGGAGATGGAAATAGAGCTTGCTCTGTCCACTCCACGCATTGACCTGGTATTGCAGTATTTCCAGGACCGGTGCACCCTTTCCTTATGTGTTTACTAAAATCAGATTCCAAAAGTGCTTTTTGTGTTTGCCATTGTTTTTGTCTTTCGGATGGGATCTCCCCTTTTAATCCCATTATTTCAACACCTGTTGGACAATGCATTTGTACAGTCATGTGTGATAATGAGCTAATTTATTAAATGCAATTAATTAATACATTGCCACCTCTTGTTTTGTGTCGTCTGTGTTTCTGTGTTTCCGGCATTTCACATTGGAACAGCTCATTCACCTTCCTTGTCTTCTCTCCGCCCTCCCTCCTAGGTAGGTTAAAGAGCTGCACCTGAGCCAGCCACTGATTGATGCAGCACCATATTCAAATAGTGGAGTGGAGTAGGGGAACAGCAAACAGCCATTAAAGCAGCCCGCCCGCCCGTCACAATGGACCTACCTGTGTACACTAGATGGATGTGATGGAATGTACTGTGGTCCCTACATTTCAAGAAGAAGTAAGAATTGCAGTTGCAACAAACCCTTGCTTGCCTACAAAGAGAGCAGCAATTTGGATTTGTTACTATGTTACCTGGAAGAATAACAAACTGTGCAAGGATGGAGGTTGTAGGAGCAAGGAGAACAAGTTGTCTGTAAAGTTGGTGGATGCCTATTTTCCATTTTGCAGTCCCTTGTCTCCCTCTTGTGGCCTCCTGGAGGCAACTAGCTGTGCAAAAAAAAGACAGCCTGGGGGCCGGCTGTTGCAGTGTTGCCCTCTCAGGCAACACTGAGTGACTGACTGAGCCGCACCGTCTTATATAAAGTTCAGACGGAACTTTGCACGTGTCATAGTGGAGACCTCAGGAGCCAGAGCCAGCTTTCTGACATCATAATGGGGCCTCAGAGATAAAAGCCTGGGCCCAGGCAGTGGTGGTCAGTGCTGCTCAGCAGGCAGCACTGGACTGGATTAAAGCTGATACAAGGTGTGAAAGGAGAAGGGGTGGCAGTGGGCATGCACTTACTGCTGCTGCTGCTGCTGCCAGTGTTTGCACGGCAGGAGGGCATTTGGGCATTGCCAGGAAGGCGTTTTTATGTCGATTCCTCCTCTTTCAGCACTGCATTGTGGTGCAAGCAAAAGAAGCAAAACGCGCGGCACGTTCGGGTTATCGCTTCTCGGCCTTTTGGCTAAGATCAAGTGTAGTATCTGTTCTTATCAGTTTAATATCTGATACGTCCCCTATCTGGGGACCATATATTAAATGGATTTTTAGAACAGGGAGATGGAAATAGAGCTTGCTCTGTCCACTCCACGCATTGACCTGGTATTGCAGTATTTCCAGGACCGGTGCACCCTTTCCTTATGTGTTTACTAAAATCAGATTCCAAAAGTGCTTTTTGTGTTTGCCATTGTTTTTGTCTTTCGGATGGGATCTCCCCTTTTAATCCCATTATTTCAACACCTGTTGGACAATGCATTTGTACAGTCATGTGTGATAATGAGCTAATTTATTAAATGCAATTAATTAATACATTGCCACCTCTTGTTTTGTGTCGTCTGTGTTTCTGTGTTTCCGGCATTTCACATTGGAACAGCTCATTCACCTTCCTTGTCTTCTCTCCGCCCTCCCTCCTAGGTAGGTTAAAGAGCTGCACCTGAGCCAGCCACTGATTGATGCAGCACCATATTCAAATAGTGGAGTGGAGTAGGGGAACAGCAAACAGCCATTAAAGCAGCCAGCCCGCCCGCCCGCCCGCCCGTCACAATGGACCTACCTGTGTACACTAGATGGATGTGATGGAATGTACTGTGGTCCCTACATTTCAAGAAGAAGTAAGAATTGCAGTTGCAACAAACCCTTGCTTGCCTACAAAGAGAGCAGCAATTTGGATTTGTTACTATGTTACCTGGAAGAATAACAAACTGTGCAAGGATGGAGGTTGTAGGAGCAAGGAGAACAAGTTGTCTGTAAAGTTGGTGGATGCCTATTTTCCATTTTGCAGTCCCTTGTCTCCCTCTTGTGGCCTCCTGGAGGCAACTAGCTGTGCAAAAAAAAGACAGCCTGGGGGCCGGCTGTTGCAGTGTTGCCCTCTCAGGCAACACTGAGTGACTGACTGAGCCGCACCGTCTTATATAAAGTTCAGACGGAACTTTGCACGTGTCATAGTGGAGACCTCAGGAGCCAGAGCCAGCTTTCTGACATCATAATGGGGCCTCAGAGATAAAAGCCTGGGCCCAGGCAGTGGTGGTCAGTGCTGCTCAGCAGGCAGCACTGGACTGGATTAAAGCTGATACAAGGTGTGAAAGGAGAAGGGGTGGCAGTGGGCATGCACTTACTGCTGCTGCTGCTGCTGCTGCCAGTGTTTGCACGGCAGGAGGGCATTTGGGCATTGCCAGGAAGGCGTTTTTATGTCGATTCCTCCTCTTTCAGCACTGCATTGTGGTGCAAGCAAAAGAAGCAAAACGCGCGGCACGTTCGGGTTATCGCTTCTCGGCCTTTTGGCTAAGATCAAGTGTAGTATCTGTTCTTATCAGTTTAATATCTGATACGTCCCCTATCTGGGGACCATATATTAAATGGATTTTTAGAACAGGGAGATGGAAATAGAGCTTGCTCTGTCCACTCCACGCATTGACCTGGTATTGCAGTATTTCCAGGACCGGTGCACCCTTTCCTTATGTGTTTACTAAAATCAGATTCCAAAAGTGCTTTTTGTGTTTGCCATTGTTTTTGTCTTTCGGATGGGATCTCCCCTTTTAATCCCATTATTTCAACACCTGTTGGACAATGCATTTGTACAGTCATGTGTGATAATGAGCTAATTTATTAAATGCAATTAATTAATACATTGCCACCTCTTGTTTTGTGTCGTCTGTGTTTCTGTGTTTCCGGCATTTCACATTGGAACAGCTCATTCACCTTCCTTGTCTTCTCTCCGCCCTCCCTCCTAGGTAGGTTAAAGAGCTGCACCTGAGCCAGCCACTGATTGATGCAGCACCATATTCAAATAGTGGAGTGGAGTAGGGGAACAGCAAACAGCCATTAAAGCAGCCAGCCCGCCCGCCCGCCCGCCCGTCACAATGGACCTACCTGTGTACACTAGATGGATGTGATGGAATGTACTGTGGTCCCTACATTTCAAGAAGAAGTAAGAATTGCAGTTGCAACAAACCCTTGCTTGCCTACAAAGAGAGCAGCAATTTGGATTTGTTACTATGTTACCTGGAAGAATAACAAACTGTGCAAGGATGGAGGTTGTAGGAGCAAGGAGAACAAGTTGTCTGTAAAGTTGGTGGATGCCTATTTTCCATTTTGCAGTCCCTTGTCTCCCTCTTGTGGCCTCCTGGAGGCAACTAGCTGTGCAAAAAAAAGACAGCCTGGGGGCCGGCTGTTGCAGTGTTGCCCTCTCAGGCAACACTGAGTGACTGACTGAGCCGCACCGTCTTATATAAAGTTCAGACGGAACTTTGCACGTGTCATAGTGGAGACCTCAGGAGCCAGAGCCAGCTTTCTGACATCATAATGGGGCCTCAGAGATAAAAGCCTGGGCCCAGGCAGTGGTGGTCAGTGCTGCTCAGCAGGCAGCACTGGACTGGATTAAAGCTGATACAAGGTGTGAAAGGAGAAGGGGTGGCAGTGGGCATGCACTTACTGCTGCTGCTGCTGCTGCCAGTGTTTGCACGGCAGGAGGGCATTTGGGCATTGCCAGGAAGGCGTTTTTATGTCGATTCCTCCTCTTTCAGCACTGCATTGTGGTGCAAGCAAAAGAAGCAAAACGCGCGGCACGTTCGGGTTATCGCTTCTCGGCCTTTTGGCTAAGATCAAGTGTAGTATCTGTTCTTATCAGTTTAATATCTGATACGTCCCCTATCTGGGGACCATATATTAAATGGATTTTTAGAACAGGGAGATGGAAATAGAGCTTGCTCTGTCCACTCCACGCATTGACCTGGTATTGCAGTATTTCCAGGACCGGTGCACCCTTTCCTTATGTGTTTACTAAAATCAGATTCCAAAAGTGCTTTTTGTGTTTGCCATTGTTTTTGTCTTTCGGATGGGATCTCCCCTTTTAATCCCATTATTTCAACACCTGTTGGACAATGCATTTGTACAGTCATGTGTGATAATGAGCTAATTTATTAAATGCAATTAATTAATACATTGCCACCTCTTGTTTTGTGTCGTCTGTGTTTCTGTGTTTCCGGCATTTCACATTGGAACAGCTCATTCACCTTCCTTGTCTTCTCTCCGCCCTCCCTCCTAGGTAGGTTAAAGAGCTGCACCTGAGCCAGCCACTGATTGATGCAGCACCATAGTCAAATAGTGGAGTGGAGTAGGGGAACAGCAAACAGCCATTAAAGCAGCCAGCCCGCCCGCCCGCCCGCCCGCCCGTCACAATGGACCTACCTGTGTACACTAGATGGATGTGATGGAATGTACTGTGGTCCCTACATTTCAAGAAGAAGTAAGAATTGCAGTTGCAACAAACCCTTGCTTGCCTACAAAGAGAGCAGCAATTTGGATTTGTTACTATGTTACCTGGAAGAATAACAAACTGTGCAAGGATGGAGGTTGTAGGAGCAAGGAGAACAAGTTGTCTGTAAAGTTGGTGGATGCTTATTTTCCATTTTGCAGTCCCTTGTCTCCCTCTTGTGGCCTCCTGGAGGCAACTAGCTGTGCAAAAAAAAGACAGCCTGGGGGCCGGCTGTTGCAGTGTTGCCCTCTCAGGCAACACTGAGTGACTGACTGAGCCGCACCGTCTTATATAAAGTTCAGACGGAACTTTGCACGTGTCATAGTGGAGACCTCAGGAGCCAGAGCCAGCTTTCTGACATCATAATGGGGCCTCAGAGATAAAAGCCTGGGCCCAGGCAGTGTTGGTCAGTGCTGCTCAGCAGGCAGCACTGGACTGGATTAAAGCTGATACAAGGTGTGAAAGGAGAAGGGGTGGCAGTGGGCATGCACTTACTGCTGCTGCTGCTGCTGCCAGTGTTTGCACGGCAGGAGGGCATTTGGGCGTTGCCAGGAAGGCATTTTTATGTCGATTCCTCCTCTTTCAGCACTGCATTGTGGTGCAAGCAAAAGAAGCAAAACGCGCGGCACGTTCGGGTTATCGCATTCTTGGCCTTTTGGCTAAGATCAAGTGTAGTATCTGTTCTTATCAGTTTAATATCTGATACGTCCCCTATCTGGGGACCATATATTAAATGGATTTTTAGAACAGGGAGATGGAAATAGAGCTTGCTCTGTCCACTCCACGCATTGACCTGGTATTGCAGTATTTCCAGGACCGGTGCACCCTTTCCTTATGTGTTTACTAAAATCAGATTCCAAAAGTGCTTTTTGTGTTTGCCATTGTTTTTGTCTTTCGGATGGGATCTCCCCTTTTAATCCCATTATTTCAACACCTGTTGGACAATGCATTTGTACAGTCATGTGTGATAATGAGCTAATTTATTAAATGCAATTAATTAATACATTGCCACCTCTTGTTTTGTGTCGTCTGTGTTTCTGTGTTTCCGGCATTTCACATTGGAACAGCTCATTCACCTTCCTTGTCTTCTCTCCGCCCTCCCTCCTAGGTAGGTTAAAGAGCTGCACCTGAGCCAGCCACTGATTGATGCAGCACCATATTCAAATAGTGGAGTGGAGTAGGGGAACAGCAAACAGCCATTAAAGCAGCCAGCCCGCCCGCCCGCCCGTCACAATGGACCTACCTGTGTACACTAGATGGATGTGATGGAATGTACTGTGGTCCCTACATTTCAAGAAGAAGTAAGAATTGCAGTTGCAACAAACCCTTGCTTGCCTACAAAGAGAGCAGCAATTTGGATTTGTTACTATGTTACCTGGAAGAATAACAAACTGTGCAAGGATGGAGGTTGTAGGAGCAAGGAGAACAAGTTGTCTGTAAAGTTGGTGGATGCCTATTTTCCATTTTGCAGTCCCTTGTCTCCCTCTTGTGGCCTCCTGGAGGCAACTAGCTGTGCAAAAAAAAGACAGCCTGGGGGCCGGCTGTTGCAGTGTTGCCCTCTCAGGCAACACTGAGTGACTGACTGAGCCGCACCGTCTTATATAAAGTTCAGACGGAACTTTGCACGTGTCATAGTGGAGACCTCAGGAGCCAGAGCCAGCTTTCTGACATCATAATGGGGCCTCAGAGATAAAAGCCTGGGCCCAGGCAGTGGTGGTCAGTGCTGCTCAGCAGGCAGCACTGGACTGGATTAAAGCTGATACAAGGTGTGAAAGGAGAAGGGGTGGCAGTGGGCATGCACTTACTGCTGCTGCTGCTGCTGCTGCTGCCAGTGTTTGCACGGCAGGAGGGCATTTGGGCATTGCCAGGAAGGCGTTTTTATGTCGATTCCTCCTCTTTCAGCACTGCATTGTGGTGCAAGCAAAAGAAGCAAAACGCGCGGCACGTTCGGGTTATCGCTTCTCTGCCTTTTGGCTAAGATCAAGTGTAGTATCTGTTCTTATCAGTTTAATATCTGATACGTCCCCTATCTGGGGACCATATATTAAATGGATTTTTAGAACAGGGAGATGGAAATAGAGCTTGCTCTGTCCACTCCACGCATTGACCTGGTATTGCAGTATTTCCAGGACCGGTGCACCCTTTCCTTATGTGTTTACTAAAATCAGATTCCAAAAGTGCTTTTTGTGTTTGCCATTGTTTTTGTCTTTCGGATGGGATCTCCCCTTTTAATCCCATTATTTCAACACCTGTTGGACAATGCATTTGTACAGTCATGTGTGATAATGAGCTAATTTATTAAATGCAATTAATTAATACATTGCCACCTCTTGTTTTGTGTCGTCTGTGTTTCTGTGTTTCCGGCATTTCACATTGGAACAGCTCATTCACCTTCCTTGTCTTCTCTCCGCCCTCCCTCCTAGGTAGGTTAAAGAGCTGCACCTGAGCCAGCCACTGATTGATGCAGCACCATATTCAAATAGTGGAGTGGAGTAGGGGAACAGCAAACAGCCATTAAAGCAGCCAGCCCGCCCGCCCGCCCGCCCGTCACAATGGACCTACCTGTGTACACTAGATGGATGTGATGGAATGTACTGTGGTCCCTACATTTCAAGAAGAAGTAAGAATTGCAGTTGCAACAAACCCTTGCTTGCCTACAAAGAGAGCAGCAATTTGGATTTGTTACTATGTTACCTGGAAGAATAACAAACTGTGCAAGGATGGAGGTTGTAGGAGCAAGGAGAACAAGTTGTCTGTAAAGTTGGTGGATGCCTATTTTCCATTTTGCAGTCCCTTGTCTCCCTCTTGTGGCCTCCTGGAGGCAACTAGCTGTGCAAAAAAAAGACAGCCTGGGGGCCGGCTGTTGCAGTGTTGCCCTTTCAGGCAACACTGAGTGACTGACTGAGCCGCACCGTCTTATATAAAGTTCAGACGGAACTTTGCACGTGTCATAGTGGAGACCTCAGGAGCCAGAGCCAGCTTTCTGACATCATAATGGGGCCTCAGAGATAAAAGCCTGGGCCCAGGCAGTGGTGGTCAGTGCTGCTCAGCAGGCAGCACTGGACTGGATTAAAGCTGATACAAGGTGTGAAAGGAGAAGGGGTGGCAGTGGGCATGCACTTACTGCTGCTGCTGCTGCTGCTGCCAGTGTTTGCACGGCAGGAGGGCATTTGGGCATTGCCAGGAAGGCGTTTTTATGTCGATTCCTCCTCTTTCAGCACTGCATTGTGGTGCAAGCAAAAGAAGCAAAACGCGCGGCACGTTCGGGTTATCGCTTCTCGGCCTTTTGGCTAAGATCAACTGTAGTATCTGTTCTTATCAGTTTAATATCTGATACGTCCCCTATCTGGGGACCATATATTAAATGGATTTTTAGAACAGGGAGATGGAAATAGAGCTTGCTCTGTCCACTCCACGCATTGACCTGGTATTGCAGTATTTCCAGGACCGGTGCAACCTTTCCTTATGTGTTTACTAAAATCAGATTCCAAAAGTGCTTTTTGTGTTTGCCATTGTTTTTGTCTTTCGGATGGGATCTCCCCTTTTAATCCCATTATTTCAACACCTGTTGGACAATGCATTTGTACAGTCATGTGTGATAATGAGCTAATTTATTAAATGCAATTAATTAATACATTGCCACCTCTTGTTTTGTGTCGTCTGTGTTTCTGTGTTTCCGGCATTTCACATTGGAACAGCTCATTCACCTTCCTTGTCTTCTCTCCGCCCTCCCTCCTAGGTAGGTTAAAGAGCTGCACCTGAGCCAGCCACTGATTGATGCAGCACCATATTCAAATAGTGGAGTGGAGTAGGGGAACAGCAAACAGCCATTAAAGCAGCCAGCCCGCCCGCCCGCCCGCCCGTCACAATGGACCTACCTGTGTACACTAGATGGATGTGATGGAATGTACTGTGGTCCCTACATTTCAAGAAGAAGTAAGAATTGCAGTTGCAACAAACCCTTGCTTGCCTACAAAGAGAGCAGCAATTTGGATTTGTTACTATGTTACCTGGAAGAATAACAAACTGTGCAAGGATGGAGGTTGTAGGAGCAAGGAGAACAAGTTGTCTGTAAAGTTGGTGGATGCCTATTTTCCATTTTGCAGTCCCTTGTCTCCCTCTTGTGGCCTCCTGGAGGCAACTAGCTGTGCAAAAAAAAGACAGCCTGGGGGCCGGCTGTTGCAGTGTTGCCCTCTCAGGCAACACTGAGTGACTGACTGAGCCGCACCGTCTTATATAAAGTTCAGACGGAACTTTGCACGTGTCATAGTGGAGACCTCAGGAGCCAGAGCCAGCTTTCTGACATCATAATGGGGCCTCAGAGATAAAAGCCTGGGCCCAGGCAGTGGTGGTCAGTGCTGCTCAGCAGGCAGCACTGGACTGGATTAAAGCTGATACAAGGTGTGAAAGGAGAAGTGGTGGCAGTGGGCATGCACTTACTGCTGCTGCTGCTGCTGCTGCTGCCAGTGTTTGCACGGCAGGAGGGCATTTGGGCATTGCCAGGAAGGCGTTTTTATGTCGATTCCTCCTCTTTCAGCACTGCATTGTGGTGCAAGCAAAAGAAGCAAAACGCGCGGCACGTTCGGGTTATCGCTTCTCGGCCTTTTGGCTAAGATCAAGTGTAGTATCTGTTCTTATCAGTTTAATATCTGATACGTCCCCTATCTGGGGACCATATATTAAATGGATTTTTAGAACAGGGAGATGGAAATAGAGCTTGCTCTGTCCACTCCACGCATTGACCTGGTATTGCAGTATTTCCAGGACCGGTGCACCCTTTCCTTATGTGTTTACTAAAATCAGATTCCAAAAGTGCTTTTTGTGTTTGCCATTGTTTTTGTCTTTCGGATGGGATCTCCCCTTTTAATCCCATTATTTCAACACCTGTTGGACAATGCATTTTTACAGTCATGTGTGATAATGAGCTAATTTATTAAATGCAATTAATTAATACATTGCCACCTCTTGTTTTGTGTCGTCTGTGTTTCTGTGTTTCCGGCATTTCACATTGGAACAGCTCATTCACCTTCCTTGTCTTCTCTCCGCCCTCCCTCCTAGGTAGGTTAAAGAGCTGCACCTGAGCCAGCCACTGATTGATGCAGCACCATAGTCAAATAGTGGAGTGGAGTAGGGGAACAGCAAACAGCCATTAAAGCAGCCAGCCCGCCCGTCACAATGGACCTACCTGTGTACACTAGATGGATGTGATGGAATGTACTGTGGTCCCTACATTTCAAGAAGAAGTAAGAATTGCAGTTGCAACAAACCCTTGCTTGCCTACAAAGAGAGCAGCAATTTGGATTTGTTACTATGTTACCTGGAAGAATAACAAACTGTGCAAGGATGGAGGTTGTAGGAGCAAGGAGAACAAGTTGTCTGTAAAGTTGGTGGATGCCTATTTTCCATTTTGCAGTCCCTTGTCTCCCTCTTGTGGCCTCCTGGAGGCAACTAGCTGTGCAAAAAAAAGACAGCCTGGGGGCCGGCTGTTGCAGTGTTGCCCTCTCAGGCAACACTGAGTGACTGACTGAGCCGCACCGTCTTATATAAAGTTCAGACGGAACTTTGCACGTGTCATAGTGGAGACCTCAGGAGCCAGAGCCAGCTTTCTGACATCATAATGGGGCCTCAGAGATAAAAGCCTGGGCCCAGGCAGTGTTGGTCAGTGCTGCTCAGCAGGCAGCACTGGACTGGATTAAAGCTGATACAAGGTGTGAAAGGAGAAGGGGTGGCAGTGGGCATGCACTTACTGCTGCTGCTGCTGCTGCCAGTGTTTGCACGGCAGGAGGGCATTTGGGCGTTGCCATGACCTGCCTAAGTAGAGTCATGTATTAATGAACCTTCCCTTACCCATCCTATCCCTCCACCCCCACCTTTAGAAAAGACACATGACACCGAGGTTGGATGTGAAATGGCCACAGCAGCCGTTTATTAATTTCACAGTTTTATAAAAACAATTTAAATCCGAAACATTCGGATAACTAGTTAGGAATCCACCAGAGAATTCCTCCTAATAATTCACATGACCCAACATGGGTCAGAATCGTAAATACCAATTTAACGTTAACATTAACCCGAGCAGAGGAAGTCCTTGAAGCCCTTTCAGATATTCCTTTTATTTTAGAACACACCGAGTTAGCCATCTGCAAACCACCAATTACCTCCAGCCGTAAACCAGCTCGGAAGCACCGTTCACCTCTGCAGATGGCTCCAACCACTAGAAGTCCACTTCAAAGGGATAACACCCGATGAAGCCCTCAAGTGATATACCGACCACTAGAAGTCCACTTCAAAGGGATAACACCCGATGAAGCCTTCAAGTGATATACCTTCCACCAGAAGACCACTTCAAAGGGATAACACCCGATGAAGTCTTCAACCATGTACCTTTTTTGGGTGACGCATACCCCCGATGCGACCCCCCCACCATTTTGTACTGACTGGCCTCAAGGACTCCCCCCGCCACAGCGAAACAGGCCTTGACCACCTTAAGCCTGTGAGTTCCGCCACACCACCACCGCCCTTTCTATTCCTTCTGCTATCGCCAAACTCCAAAGATCAATGCCAACCTCGGTCAGATGAACCCCATCACTCCTCCAGAAGTTCCCCACTCCTGACTCCAAATCCCTGTGCCGCACACAAATGCCCCCGTTTCTTGCTACAAAACGGGACACCGCCCGATTAACTTTAATGCAAGCCTTATTGACTCTCTCCACTGACCTAGCCAACCGCCAATGTTTCCTCGGGACTATGTCCGACCACACTATCACCAACTTGGGATAAGAAACCCACAAACACAACATATCGTGTTTGATATCCCGCACCAACTCACGAAAGGGGCGGACTCCTAAGTCATTCCCACCCACGTGCAACACTAAGACCTCCGGAACCCTATCCAGCCGGGCATATGTCTGGAATTCCGCCAACACCCTGCTCCATGACTTACCTCTAAATCCCAGCCAATGCACAACCGCATCCTGTCGCGGAATGCGCAGCTGGCGACCGTCCGGGCGGACGTCCGCCCTCAAAGCCCCCCAGTGCACGTAAGAATGACCCAGCAACCACACCAAACACGGAGGCGAATCTGAAACGGAAAAAACAATTAGACACCACCATATAACATTTCTTAAGCGTTAACAACAAACCTCATAACAAATGGGGGCGGACATAGGACTTAAATCTGTTGGACTCCCAACGACCAATGCGCCGCACCCCTTCGTCATCCAACCCCCAGCGCCCCGCTTCAGTTGCTGCGCCAATCCTGAAGGAATGAGATGAATATGAGCCCGCCGCGACACCAACCGCCGTCAGACATTTTTTAAATACAGCTCCAAACTGAAACCTTGACAAAAACGACCCGTCCACATGACGTAACAGGGGCAAATCTGGAGACCCCGCTCGCGGCTTAAAACCCTGCATGCACTCTACTGGGCACATAACCGACCCCGGAAGGGCGAACAAAACTATCAGCTTACCCTTCCCTAATTGGTCAGTTTTTGACCGACGCAACCATACCTCCAGCCGATCTGCGAATAAGCTCACTTCCCCAGATCTCAGCCCCCCTGCCTGTTTGGTACTTGGCGACACCAACTCACCTACTCTAAATGCCCCAAAGAACGCTAACGAAAAAGCCAACCGAAACAAATCCCTTTCGTCTGAAGAACGACAAACCGATGCTAATGAACCGCCCAACGAGCTAAGCAACGCAAACGACACAGGCCTTCTACTATCCGCCTCCACTCTACCTCGGCGCAACCCCTTCAAAGCCTGTAGCACCAAAAATTCCTTAGATACATCCTGAAAGCCTCGTAACTTAAAACCAAACGCCACCGCAGATATGAACCGGTTCACCTTTGCCACTGAAAACCCCGCCTCCCAGGCGTCCCCTAACCAGTACAAAAGTGCCACCAACCTGTCTCTATCCGTATTGACGCCACCCAACTCTCTTACCCACTCCTCCCACTGCCTCCAACAAGCAGAATAAGCACTCCACGTCGTGCGTGCCAAAGACCTTTGTACCAGTTGTTCTACGGGACCGAGACCAGATCCCAAAGATGTTCCGGACAAGCCAAACCGAGACGTTCCGCTCCCGGTGCCAATTGCCGAGACCGGTCCCACTGCGAGCGAGAAAGAGCATCAGCGATACAATTCCGTACCCCCGGCACATGCACCGCCACCACCCACGCGTTCAACGACAAACATACCAACACTAAATGTCGCAACAATTGAACTACCGGAGGAGAGGACGCCGTGATGTTATTAATGGCCAGCACCACCCCCATGTTGTCGCAGTAAAAACGAACCTTCTTATCCCTGAGCCTGTCCCCCCAAATGGTTGCCGCCACCACGATGGGGAACAGCTCGAGCAGGGCCAGATTCCGCGTGAGTCCGCTGGACACCCAACTAGCCGGCCATTGACCTGCGCACCACGGACCTCCCCCGTAAGCTCCAAAACCGCCCGCCCCAGCCGCATCCGTAAAAATATTCAAATCACTCGTATCCTGCGCTGGGGCCATCCACAGCGAGCGACCATTGTACTGGCCCAAGAAGTCATCCCAAACCTGAAGATCAGCTCGGTGCTCCTCCTTGAGCCGCACAAAATGATGCGGTGCACGCACTCCCGCCGTTGCCGCTGCCAACCGTCTACCAAACACCCTCCCCATTGGCATAATCCGGCAGGCGAAATTCAACTTCCCCAGCAGCGACTGAAGCTCCCGCAGCGTCATTTTCTTCAGTCTACAAGCCCGCCGTACCTCCAGCCTCAAAGCACCCAGCTTATCCGCAGGGAGACGACACTCCATTGCCACCGAATCTATTTCAATTCCCAAAAAACAAATTGTCGCTACTGGGCCCTCCGTTTTTTCTGGCGCCAAAGGGATCCCAAAATCCCTCGCCACCTTCTGTAGTGCATAAAGCAAATTACCGCAAACCGGCGAACCCCCCGGGCCAACGCACAAGAAATCATCTAAGTAATGGATCAACGAGTCGACCCCGGATACTCCCCTCGCTACCCACTCCACGAAGCTACTAAACGCCTCGAAGTATGCACAAGAAAGGGAACACCCCATCGGAAGGCACCGATCCACATAAAAAGCCCCATTCCAAAAACAGCCCAACAGCCGTTGGCTTTCTGGATGAACTGGCAACAACCTGAACGCCGCCTCGATGTCGGTTTTTGCTAGCAGCGTGCCCGGACCCGCAGCCCGCACTAAACCCACCGCCTTATCGAATGAGGTATAGACTACGGAGCACAACTCGTGATCTATCCCGTCGTTTACCGACGAACCCTTGGGATACGATAAGTGTTGAATTAAACGAAATTTTCCGGGCTCGCGCTTAGGAACAATACCCAACGGGGACACAACTAAATCTTTTACTGGCGACTCAACAAAAGGCCCTGACATGCGACCCAACGAAACTTCTTTTAACAATTTGTCCGACACGACCTTGGCATGCAAGTAAGCCGATTTTAAATTCCTCCGCGTAACCGGAACCTCATAAGGAGGCGGGGGAATAACGAAACCAACACGAAAACCCTCGTAAAGCAACTTAGCCGCCGCCCTGTCCGGATACTCATTTAGATAAGGGGCCATCTTTTCCACCCTCACCGGTGACACCCCCTTGACCAGCCGCGGAGGACTGGTTCCCTGACCTCCTTTTTCGCATACATTTCGCCGCCCCGTGTGATGCACCATTACACTCAGAACACACGTGCTTGAACTTGCACGTGGCCCCGAACTTACACTGGCCTTCATTAAATTGCCAGCAAACCCTGCCTTTCCCCCGCCGCCTTGTCCAACCTGACTAGACTGGCCTCCTTGGCCGGTGCTCCCGGGAAAGGACTGCCTAACCGGAGCCGTAACCCGTAACCAGAGAGCAATATCCTTCTGGTCCCACCGAATCGCCGGCCGAACCGCTTTCCGCTGACGGAATTGCTCGTCGTATCGCAGCCACGCCTGGCCCCCATACGCCCTATGAGCCTCCCCAATAGCATCAAAATAACAAAACAACGCCGAACAATTTTCCGCCGCCTTTTCCCCTATCACACTGGCGAATATGGCGAACGCCTGCGACCAATTAACGAACGTCTGCGGGATAAGCCTATACCGCCGCCGTTCCTCCTCGTCCTTTTTACTCTCGTCCCGCTTGCTCTTATCCAAATTAAATTTAGCGAGCGGCAAGAGAGAAAAAATCTCTACATATTCGTCCTTCCAGATCCGCTCACGCACCTCCTGCTTTAAATGCGCACCCAACGGACCTTCGAAACACACATACACCTCCCCACGAGCGCGATCATCAATACGCACCCGATCGCCATCTTTTTGCGCCTCGGTCTGTACCGACACCGCGACCGCCTCTCTAACCGCCGTTACGGGCCGCGCTTGTAACAATCCCACTTCCCTGGGACCCTCCCAAACTACCGCCGGGGACACTTCCGTGACTACCGGCGCCACCGCCCTATCTAGACGCCCGACCAGCTCTCTCAAGCAACCCACTAAGTCTGCCAGACCCGCGCCATCGCGCCCGCCCGCGCCACTACCGGCCACCGATGCGACGCTAGCAGCCCCCCCGCCAATACCCGACATAAAAATCGCTGGATATGACAATGATGGAGTTATACACTCACCGGGCTGCACAGGCGCTGTGTTCCCGTCAGCCGGACCATCCTGACCTCGACGATACGCGTCCAGTTCACCTTCCTCCAGCTCTTCTCTTGCAGACGACTGGCCTTCCCACCGACCTCTTCGGAACGGAGATGATGAAGTGCTGACCGATGGGCCGGCAACCTGCCGCCCGACCGCTGGAACCCAGACTTCCGACCGGACCTGTTGCCTCGTCGTCGCTGTAGATCTAGGCGTCCGTCTCGATGATCCTGAAGAAGCCTGCCCCCTGGCCGGAACATCACCAGGCGGGGCGGCCGTACCTTGTCCTCCGAATCTTCCATCCGATGGGGGAGGGGTGACAGGGAGCCCGGCCTGCGACTCCCTGCTTACCGCCGGACCCCGTCGCGGCTTGGGATTCCTGCCAGGACGCAGGGCCTGGGAATGGGCGGTCCTCCCAGCTGCCTGGCCTGCAGCGTCCGAGATCGGGCTCCCTCTGCGACGCCGTGTCCGCGGGACTGCCTCAGGACTGAGGCGCTTTGGAGGTCGAGACCGCCGGGAGGGACGGGTCGACCCGGCCTGAGTCGCCGTCACCCCCGGCAACGCTCTCAGCCTGCTCCGAGCAGGAGCGGTTGTTGCCGACTCCCCCCCCGCCGCCATAGTAATGCTAGTAAGGGGGCCGGGGGAGGGGAGCCTGTCCCCTGCAACAGACCCCGAACGCCGGGCCTGGCGTGGCGAAACGGCGTCCGGGATCCTAGTTAATGCAGCCACGGTCTCCTCAAGCCATCCGGGACCGTGGTGCACAGCAGCGGCACGAAGCCGCTCTAATAATACAGCCTCCGACATTGTTATAAGCGCGGGCAACGGGGAGCTTGTCTTTCCCTATGTCACTCCTCCCGCTGCTTCCGGCTCAATGCCGATAACAGCGGGAAGCTCCGCAACGGCCCCCTGACTCCTCCTTGTCCCTCCCCTCCAACTCTCCCTCACCTCTTAACCCTTTCCCTACCAGGGAGGTCATGGAGGCTTCCCCCTAAGCCCTGCAGGCTGCGTCCAGCCTCGTCTGGAAGGCGTTTTTATGTCGATTCCTCCTCTTTCAGCACTGCATTGTGGTGCAAGCAAAAGAAGCAAAACGCGCGGCACGTTCGGGTTATCGCTTCTCGGCCTTTTGGCTAAGATCAAGTGTAGTATCTGTTCTTATCAGTTTAATATCTGATACGTCCCCTATCTGGGGACCATATATTAAATGGATTTTTAGAACAGGGAGATGGAAATAGAGCTTGCTCTGTCCACTCCACACATTGACCTGGTATTGCAGTATTTCCAGGACCGGTGCACCCTTTCCTTATGTGTTTACTAAAATCAGATTCCAAAAGTGCTTTTTGTGTTTGCCATTGTTTTTGTCTTTCGGATGGGATCTCCCCTTTTAATCCCATTATTTCAACACCTGTTGGACAATGCATTTGTACAGTCATGTGTGATAATGAGCTAATTTATTAAATGCAATTAATTAATACATTGCCACCTCTTGTTTTGTGTCGTCTGTGTTTCTGTGTTTCCGGCATTTCACATTGGAACAGCTCATTCACCTTCCTTGTCTTCTCTCCGCCCTCCCTCCTAGGTAGGTTAAAGAGCTGCACCTGAGCCAGCCACTGATTGATGCAGCACCATAGTCAAATAGTGGAGTGGAGTAGGGGAACAGCAAACAGCCTTTAAAGCAGCCAGCCCGCCCGCCCGCCCGCCCGTCACAATGGACCTACCTGTGTACACTAGATGGATGTGATGGAATGTACTGTGGTCCCTACATTTCAAGAAGAAGTAAGAATTGCAGTTGCAACAAACCCTTGCTTGCCTACAAAGAGAGCAGCAATTTGGATTTGTTACTATGTTACCTGGAAGAATAACAAACTGTGCAAGGATGGAGGTTGTAGGAGCAAGGAGAACAAGTTGTCTGTAAAGTTGGTGGATGCCTATTTTCCATTTTGCAGTCCCTTGTCTCCCTCTTGTGGCCTCCTGGAGGCAACTAGCTGTGCAAAAAAAAGACAGCCTGGGGGCCGGCTGTTGCAGTGTTGCCCTCTCAGGCAACACTGAGTGACTGACTGAGCCGCACCGTCTTATATAAAGTTCAGACGGAACTTTGCACGTGTCATAGTGGAGACCTCAGGAGCCAGAGCCAGCTTTCTGACATCATAATGGGGCCTCAGAGATAAAAGCCTGGGCCCAGGCAGTGTTGGTCAGTGCTGCTCAGCAGGCAGCACTGGACTGGATTAAAGCTGATACAAGGTGTGAAAGGAGAAGGGGTGGCAGTGGGCATGCACTTACTGCTGCTGCTGCTGCTGCTGCTGCTGCTGCTGCCAGTGTTTGCACGGCAGGAGGGCATTTGGGCGTTGCCAGGAAGGCGTTTTTATGTCGATTCCTCCTCTTTCAGCACTGCATTGTGGTGCAAGCAAAAGAAGCAAAACGCGCGGCACGTTCGGGTTATCGCTTCTCGGCCTTTTGGCTAAGATCAAGTGTAGTATCTGTTCTTATCAGTTTAATATCTGATACGTCCCCTATCTGGGGACCATATATTAAATGGATTTTTAGAACAGGGAGATGGAAATAGAGCTTGCTCTGTCCAGTCCACGCATTGACCTGGTATTGCAGTATTTCCAGGACCGGTGCACCCTTTCCTTATGTGTTTACTAAAATCAGATTCCAAAAGTGCTTTTTGTGTTTGTCATTGTTTTTGTCTTTCGGATGGGATCTCCCATTTTAATCCCATTATTTCAACACCTGTTGGACAATGCATTTGTACAGTCATGTGTGATAATGAGCTAATTTATTAAATGCAATTAATTAATACATTGCCACCTCTTGTTTTGTGTCGTCTGTGTTTCTGTGTTTCCGGCATTTCACATTGGAACAGCTCATTCACCTTCCTTGTCTTCTCTCTGCCCTCCCTCCTAGGTAGGTTAAAGAGCTGCACCTGAGCCAGCCACTGATTGATGCAGCACCATAGTCAAATAGTGGAGTGGAGTAGGGGAACAGCAAACAGCCATTAAAGCAGCCAGCCCGCCCGCCCGCCCGTCACAATGGACCTACCTGTGTACACTAGATAGATGTGATGGAATGTACTGTGGTCCCTACATTTCAAGAAGAAGTAAGAATTGCAGTTGCAACAAACCCTTGCTTGCCTACAAAGAGAGCAGCAATTTGGATTTGTTACTATGTTACCTGGAAGAATAACAAACTGTGCAAGGATGGAGGTTGTAGGAGCAAGGAGAACAAGTTGTCTGTAAAGTTGGTGGATGCCTATTTTCCATTTTGCAGTCCCTTGTCTCCCTCTTGTGGCCTCCTGGAGGCAACTAGCTGTGCAAAAAAAAGACAGTCTGGGGGCCGGCTGTTGCAGTGTTGCCCTCTCAGGCAACACTGAGTGACTGACTGAGCCGCACCGTCTTATATAAAGTTCAGACGGAACTTTGCACGTGTCATAGTGGAGACCTCAGGAGCCAGAGCCAGCTTTCTAACATCATAATGGGGCCTCAGAGATAAAAGCCTGGGCCCAGGCAGTGTTGGTCAGTGCTGCTCAGCAGGCAGCACTGGACTGGATTAAAGCTGATACAAGGTGTGAAAGGAGAAGGGGTGGCAGTGGGCATGCACTTACTGCTGCTGCTGCTGCTGCTGCTGCCAGTGTTTGCACGGCAGGAGGGCATTTGGGCGTTGCCAGGAAGGCGTTTTTATGTCGATTCCTCCTCTTTCAGCACTGCATTGTGGTGCAAGCAAAAGAAGCAAAACGCGCAGCACGTTCGGGTTATCGCTTCTCGGCCTTTTGGCTAAGATCAAGTGTAGTATCTGTTCTTATCAGTTTAATATCTGATACGTCCCCTATCTGGGGACCATATATTAAATGGATTTTTAGAACAGGGAGATGGAAATAGAGCTTGCTCTGTCCACTCCACGCATTGACCTGGTATTGCAGTATTTCCAGGACCGGTGCACCCTTTCCTTATGTGTTTACTAAAATCAGATTCCAAAAGTGCTTTTTGTGTTTGCCATTGTTTTTGTCTTTCGGATGGGATCTCCCCTTTTAATCCCATTATTTCAACACCTGTTGGACAATGCATTTGTACAGTCATGTGTGATAATGAGCTAATTTATTAAATGCAATTAATTAATACATTGCCACCTCTTGTTTTGTGTCGTCTGTGTTTCTGTGTTTCCGGCATTTCACATTGGAACAGCTCATTCACCTTCCTTGTCTTCTCTCCGCCCTCCCTCCTAGGTAGGTTAAAGAGCTGCACCTGAGCCAGCCACTGATTGATGCAGCACCATAGTCAAATAGTGGAGTGGAGTAGGGGAACAGCAAACAGCCATTAAAGCAGCCAGCCCGCCTGCCCGCCCGCCCGCCCGTCACAATGGACCTACCTGTGTACACTAGATGGATGTGATGGAATGTACTGTGGTCCCTAAATTTCAAGAAGAAGTAAGAATTGCAGTTGCAACAAACCCTTGCTTGCCTACAAAGAGAGCAGCAATTTGGATTTGTTACTATGTTACCTGGAAGACTAACAAACTGTGCAAGGATGGAGGTTGTAGGAGCAAGGAGAACAAGCTGTCTGTAAAGTTGGTGGATGACTATTTTCCATTTTGCAGTCCCTTGTCTCCCTCTTGTGGCCTCCTGGAGGCAACTAGCTGTGCAAAAAAAAGACAGCCTGGGGGCCGGCTGTTGCAGTGTTGCCCTCTCAGGCAACACTGAGTGACTGACTGAGCCGCACCGTCTTATATAAAGTTCAGACGGAACTTTGCACGTGTCATAGTGGAGACCTCAGGAGCCAGAGCCAGCTTTCTGACATCATAATGGGGCCTCAGAGATAAAAGCCTGGGCCCAGGCAGTGTTGGTCAGTGCTGCTCAGCAGGCAGCACTGGACTGGATTAAAGCTGATACAAGGTGTGAAAGGAGAAGGGGTGGCAGTGGGCATGCACTTACTGCTGCTGCTGCTGCTGCTGCTGCTGCCAGTGTTTGCACGGCAGGAGGGCATTTGGGCGTTGCCAGGAAGGCGTTTTTATGTCGATTCCTCCTCTTTCAGCACTGCATTGTGGTGCAAGCAAAAGAAGCAAAACGCGCGGCACGTTCGGGTTATCGCTTCTCGGCCTTTTGGCTAAGATCAAGTGTAGTATCTGTTCTTATCAGTTTAATATCTGATACGTCCCCTATCTGGGGACCATATATTAAATGGATTTTTAGAACAGGGAGATGGAAATAGAGCTTGCTCTGTCCAGTCCACGCATTGACCTGGTATTGCAGTATTTCCAGGACCGGTGCACCCTTTCCTTATGTGTTTACTAAAATCAGATTCCAAAAGTGCTTTTTGTGTTTGCCATTGTTTTTGTCTTTCGGATGGGATCTCCCATTTTAATCCCATTATTTCAACACCTGTTGGACAATGCATTTGTACAGTCATGTGTGATAATGAGCTAATTTATTAAATGCAATTAATTAATACATTGCCACCTCTTGTTTTGTGTCGTCTGTGTTTCTGTGTTTCCGGCATTTCACATTGGAACAGCTCATTCACCTTCCTTGTCTTCTCTCTGCCCTCCCTCCTAGGTAGGTTAAAGAGCTGCACCTGAGCCAGCCACTGATTGATGCAGCACCATAGTCAAATAGTGGAGTGGAGTAGGGGAACAGCAAACAGCCATTAAAGCAGCCAGCCCGCCCGCCCGCCCGTCACAATGGACCTACCTGTGTACACTAGAGAGATGTGATGGAATGTACTGTGGTCCCTACATTTCAAGAAGAAGTAAGAATTGCAGTTGCAACAAACCCTTGCTTGCCTACAAAGAGAGCAGCAATTTGGATTTGTTACTATGTTACCTGGAAGAATAACAAACTGTGCAAGGATGGAGGTTGTAGGAGCAAGGAGAACAAGTTGTCTGTAAAGTTGGTGGATGCCTATTTTCCATTTTGCAGTCCCTTGTCTCCCTCTTGTGGCCTCCTGGAGGCAACTAGCTGTGCAAAAAAAAGACAGTCTGGGGGCCGGCTGTTGCAGTGTTGCCCTCTCAGGCAACACTGAGTGACTGACTGAGCCGCACCGTCTTATATAAAGTTCAGACGGAACTTTGCACGTGTCATAGTGGAGACCTCAGGAGCCAGAGCCAGCTTTCTAACATCATAATGGGGCCTCAGAGATAAAAGCCTGGGCCCAGGCAGTGTTGGTCAGTGCTGCTCAGCAGGCAGCACTGGACTGGATTAAAGCTGATACAAGGTGTGAAAGGAGAAGGGGTGGCAGTGGGCATGCACTTACTGCTGCTGCTGCTGCTGCCAGTGTTTGCACGGCAGGAGGGCATTTGGGCGTTGCCAGGAAGGCGTTTTTATGTCGATTCCTCCTCTTTCAGCACTGCATTGTGGTGCAAGCAAAAGAAGCAAAACGCGCAGCACGTTCGGGTTACCGCTTCTCGGCCTTTTGGCTAAGATCAAGTGTAGTATCTGTTCTTATCAGTTTAATATCTGATACGTCCCCTATCTGGGGACCATATATTAAATGGATTTTTAGAACAGGGAGATGGAAATAGAGCTTGCTCTGTCCACTCCACGCATTGACCTGGTATTGCAGTATTTCCAGGACCGGTGCACCCTTTCCTTATGTGTTTACTAAAATCAGATTCCAAAAGTGCTTTTTGTGTTTGCCATTGTTTTTGTCTTTCGGATGGGATCTCCCCTTTTAATCCCATTATTTCAACACCTGTTGGACAATGCATTTGTACAGTCATGTGTGATAATGAGCTAATTTATTAAATGCAATTAATTAATACATTGCCACCTCTTGTTTTGTGTCGTCTGTGTTTCTGTGTTTCCGGCATTTCACATTGGAACAGCTCATTCACCTTCCTTGTCTTCTCTCCGCCCTCCCTCCTAGGTAGGTTAAAGAGCTGCACCTGAGCCAGCCACTGATTGATGCAGCACCATAGTCAAATAGTGGAGTGGAGTAGGGGAACAGCAAACAGCCATTAAAGCAGCCAGCCCGCCCGTCACAATGGACCTACCTGTGTACACTAGATGGATGTGATGGAATGTACTGTGGTCCCTACATTTCAAGAAGAAGTAAGAATTGCAGTTGCAACAAACCCTTGCTTGCCTACAAAGAGAGCAGCAATTTGGATTTGTTACTATGTTACCTGGAAGAATAACAAACTGTGCAAGGATGGAGGTTGTAGGAGCAAGGAGAACAAGTTGTCTGTAAAGTTGGTGGATGCCTATTTTCCATTTTGCAGTCCCTTGTCTCCCTCTTGTGGCCTCCTGGAGGCAACTAGCTGTGCAAAAAAAAGACAGCCTGGGGGCCGGCTGTTGCAGTGTTGCCCTCTCAGGCAACACTGAGTGACTGACTGAGCCGCACCGTCTTATATAAAGTTCAGACGGAACTTTGCACGTGTCATAGTGGAGACCTCAGGAGCCAGAGCCAGCTTTCTGACATCATAATGGGGCCTCAGAGATAAAAGCCTGGGCCCAGGCAGTGTTGGACAGTGCTGCTCAGCAGGCAGCACTGGACTGGATTAAAGCTGATACAAGGTGTGAAAGGAGAAGGGGTGGCAGTGGGCATGCACTTACTGCTGCTGCTGCTGCTGCTGCCAGTGTTTGCACGGCAGGAGGGCATTTGGGCGTTGCCAGGAAGGCGTTTTTATGTCGATTCCTCCTCTTTCAGCACTGCATTGTGGTGCAAGCAAAAGAAGCAAATCCTGTCTTGCTTCCTCTCCGGCCTTTATTCACCTCCAGCTTAGTAGCTGTGAGTGTGTGTGAGCCTGCAGGGCCCCATGGAATTGCCTAGGAGTAGGCTGAATCGCTGCAAGGGGTGAACAGCAGTATTGGGCAGGCTCGGTCAACGCGCGGCCCGTTCGGGTTATCGCTTCTCGGCCTTTTGGCTAAGATCAAGGGTAGTATCTGTTCTTATCAGTTTAATATCTGATACGTCCCCTATCTGGGGACCATATATTAAATGGATTTTTAGAACAGGGAGATGGAAATAGAGCTTGCTCTGTCCACTCCACGCATTGACCTGGTATTGCAGTATTTCCAGGACCGGTGCACCCTTTCCTTATGTGTTTACTAAAATCAGATTCCAAAAGTGCTTTTTGTGTTTGCCATTGTTTTTGTCTTTCGGATGGGATCTCCCCTTTTAATCCCATTATTTCAACACCTGTTGGACAATGCATTTGTACAGTCATGTGTGATAATGAGCTAATTTATTAAATGCAATTAATTAATACATTGCCACCTCTTGTTTTGTGTCGTCTGTGTTTCTGTGTTTCCGGCATTTCACATTGGAACAGCTCATTCACCTTCCTTGTCTTCTCTCCGCCCTCCCTCCTAGGTAGGTTAAAGAGCTGCACCTGAGCCAGCCACTGATTGATGCAGCACCATAGTCAAATAGTGGAGTGGAGTAGGGGAACAGCAAACAGCCATTAAAGCAGCCAGCCCGCCCGCCCGCCCGCCCGCCCGTCACAATGGACCTACCTGTGTACACTAGATGGATGTGATGGAATGTACTGTGGTCCCTACATTTCAAGAAGAAGTAAGAATTGCAGTTGCAACAAACCCTTGCTTGCCTACAAAGAGAGCAGCAATTTGGATTTGTTACTATGTTACCTGGAAGAATAACAAACTGTGCAAGGATGGAGGTTGTAGGAGCAAGGAGAACAAGTTGTCTGTAAAGTTGGTGGATGCCTATTTTCCATTTTGCAGTCCCTTGTCTCCCTCTTGTGGCCTCCTGGAGGCAACTAGCTGTGCAAAAAAAAGACAGCCTGGGGGCCGGCTGTTGCAGTGTTGCCCTCTCAGGCAACACTGAGTGACTGACTGAGCCGCACCGTCTTATATAAAGTTCAGACGGAACTTTGCACGTGTCATAGTGGAGACCTCAGGAGCCAGAGCCAGCTTTCTGACATCATAATGGGGCCTCAGAGATAAAAGCCTGGGCCCAGGCAGTGTTGGTCAGTGCTGCTCAGCAGGCAGCACTGGACTGGATTAAAGCTGATACAAGGTGTGAAAGGAGAAGGGGTGGCAGTGGGCATGCACTTACTGCTGCTGCTGCTGCTGCTGCTGCTGCCAGTGTTTGCACGGCAGGAGGGCATTTGGGCGTTGCCAGGAAGGCGTTTTTATGTCGATTCCTCCTCTTTCAGCACTGCATTGTGGTGCAAGCAAAAGAAGCAAATCCTGTCTTGCTTCCTCTCCGGCCTTTATTCACCTCCCGCTTAGTAGCTGTGAGTGTGTGTGAGCCTGCAGGGCCCCATGGAATTGCCTAGGAGTAGGCTGAATCGCTGCAAGGGGTGAACAGCAGTATTGGGCAGGCTCGGTCAACGCGCGGCCCGTTCGGGTTATCGCTTCTCGGCCTTTTGGCTAAGACCAAGTGTATTTATACAGGAGGTTTTTGGTCAGAAGGTGCTCAGGTACCCTCTCTCTCGGCCTCGGGGGATCGTCCAGGTTCGCCTGGACTTCACCCCCGTGCTGCTATTTGGGAGAGAGGCTTAGTCCTGAGCAACGAGTTGCGATCCCCCCCCCCAGCCCTTTGGTGTGTCTCCGGACCCCATAGGGAGCAGCGCAAGCTGCGCGGTTCGACCCGGCTAGGCGATGGCGGGCGAACCAGATGCGGTGCCGGTATATGCCCGGCTGAAAAACTCTGCAAGATTCGTCTTGACAGAGGGTGGAGGCGGTCCACGTGGGATTAAGTTTTTGGTACTCGATATCCTTGAGAAACTACTGGCAGTCCGCAAGCATGAGATTATGGCGATCCAGGACTACCCGAAGCGTGGAGTTTTTGATGTTACATTTATGGGAGAAGGAATCCTCCGTGATGCCATGGAAAAAGCTGAGAGGGAGAAAGCTCAACTCACGTCTTCGGGCGTCAAGGTAATCGAACATGCATTTGAAGTTACCAAACTCGTAGTGATTAAAATGTACTCCCCATACGTAAAGGATCAGGAAGTGGCGGCGTTCTTAGCTGCTTACTTCAGAAACGTTAAACTGTTGGGGAGAGTAATGAACGAGTGCGGAGTGTGGACTGTCAAGTGGAAATTTATTGTGACGCTGATAAAGGACCCCTCCACCCAAAATACGAGATTACCACCGGCTCGTTTTAAAATAGGGAATGTGAATGGCGACCTCTACTTTTCAGGGATGCCAAACTTCTGCAGGACCTGCGGTACCTATGGGCACACCAGTTTTAGCTGCGATGTCACCTGTAGGAACTGTGGAAGTAAAAATCACACCATGAGAGAATGCACAGAAGAAAAGCGATGTAATTTTTGTCAAAAAACTGGTCACCTGTATTTTTCCTGCCCTCATAGGTACCGAGGAGAAGAAGAAGAAGAGCAACCCGAAGCGCCCCCACGTGCTCCGCCAGCAGACCAGGCCCGTCCCCAAGGAGAGGAACAGACCAGCACTCAGATAGAGGAGCGAGGTACCTGGGCTTCCAAGGTGCGAAGTACGGGAGCCAAAGCAGGTACCTCGAGGCCAGCAACCCCAGAGGAAAAAAGGGAGCCCAGTGCAAAGGAAAAACGGCAGTCAAAGCGGAAGGCCGATATGGAGCAGGCCGGGAAAAAATCGGAGGCGCCCCAGAAGGCTGGTAGCCAGGGGGATGCTGGGCCTGCTCCAAAGCCTGGGTCTCTAACGTCCGACTCGGATGAGGATGATGAGGTACCGGTGGGTCCCCGTAAAAAGGGAAGACAAGGCCGAGTCGGTAGGAGGGAGTCAGGGGAGGAGCAGATGGATATATCAGTGAAGAAAGATGCGGCTCCTCCTAGGACCCCCTCCTCGCCGCGACTGGTGAGGAGGGCGGGCACTGCTCCCTCCGAGAATACTGACACCCCGCCTTGTGCACAACCTCCCCCTCCAGAAAGGCCATCACAGCCCCAGGGGGGAGTGGCGGGGCCCTGGGGGGACCCACCAGACATGGACCTCAGTAGAGCGCCATATGAGACCCAGGTAAGGCTGAATGAGTTTGGGCTCCCTGTGTACGAGGCCGGGGTTGTTGGCAATACCCTCTCTGAAGGTAGTTCCTCTCCCGCGTCATCCCTTCAGACGCTAAGCTTGGATGGGGGCGGGTATACGAGTTCAAGTGAGATATCTGGTGTTGCTGGTGGAGAGACAGTCTGATTTTAATTACCAATATTATTTATAATTTTAAAATCAAGACAATTTTTTCTCCCTATAGTTACAATGTCTGAGATAAAGGGAATCTCCCTCAACGTGAGGGGCGCAAAGACAAAAGTGAGAAGGGTTGCTCTTTTCAATTATTTATCTTGCCTGGCAGCCTCTGTTTTTTTCCTGCAGGAGTGCGGTATCCCCCACACAATGTCTTACCAAAAATACAAAGAGGATTGGAAGTGTGGTCCATCCATCTGGTCTGGATCTAACGAATCCAGATCAGCAGGGGTCGCCATTCTTTTTAAGGGAAACGTTTTAGTTGATTTTATTCAAGAAATTTTACCAGGACGTATCTTAATGGTTAAAGCTTTTATTGATGGCACAAAATGGCAGTTTTTAAATTTTTACGGATCACCAGAAAAAAATGAAAGAGCGAGGATGTTAGAGATTTTACCACTTTTTATCAATACATCTGAGCCTTTCATCCTCGCAGGTGATTTTAACTGTGTTATGAGAGGAGAGCGCCGGCTGACCAACAGTACGAGCAGAAATTATGATAAGACCTCTGGAATGCTCAAGGATATCGTGAATGATTTTAATTTAAGTGATGTTTATAAAGAAAGTAACAGAAATAGTCCAGAGGAAGCCGGCGTCACCTGGAGCAATGCCACCTGTAGCTCCAGGATTGATTTTATTTTTTGTCCTAAAAATTTACTGCCTTTTAGTTGTGATGTTTTAACCAATGTTTTTTCTGATCATAGGCTTTTATCGTTTTTAATAAAGCATGATCTTAACAACTCGGTTGGTAAAAAGTCCTGGAAGTTTAACGTTTCCCTTTTAGACGATCCACAGGTTTTAGCAGATTTTATTGAATTTTACAGAATGAACAGGCGGGTGAGAGATGTGCGTACTCCCATCAAGGCTTGGTGGGAGAAGATGAAAACAAAAATCAAAGACTTTTTTATTAAAAAGAGCGTGGCGAAAGCCAAGGAGAAAAAAGAGTTTTTTAATACCCTCAACACCCGCCTGCAGACCCTGTACAAAATGAGAGAACATGGAATAGAGGTAAAATCCGACATCATCAGTTTAAAGAAAGAGATAGCCCAGTGCCTGGAGCAGAGAGGTAAAGAGATCATTTTCCGTTCAAAAATGCAACATGTAGAAGAGAACGAGACCTGCTCCAGGTACTTTTTTAAGAAAATCAATAATAAAAAGGCTGTCATTAGAAACATTGATGGGGTGTCGGATGTACAGGGTCTTTTAAGTAAAGTTCATGAGTTTTACACTGACCTTTTTAATGTTAAAACTGTGGATCGTGATTTTATGCGTGACTCACTGAAGGAGATTACTACTGTTTTAGATCCTGTCTCGCAGCAATTTTTATTACAGGAGCTGACGGAGAAGGAGGTTTTAGAAACAGTAAAGAGCTTTAAAGCAGGTAAAGTTCCTGGTCCGGATGGGATACCCAGTGAGTTTTATGTAAAATTTTATGACATTTTAAAAGAGGACCTTTTTAGCCTTTTTTCTGATGTTTTTAATTCCAAGATGCTGCCTAAGTCCTGGCAGAAGGGTGAGGTCTCCCTAATATATAAGAAAGGTGACATCGCGGCTTTGGAAAACTGGAGACCAATAACCCTTCTTAACTGCGACTACAAAATTATGGCAAAAATATGTGCAAACCGTCTGAAAGCCATAGTACCCCACATCATACACCCTAACCAGGTGTGTGGGGTGCCAGGCCGCAGCATCTGGGATAATCTAAATCTTATTAAGGACGTAATTGAGAACACGAGGTCTAGAAGATGTAAACTTGCAATTTTATCCATAGACTTTGAAAAGGCGTTTGACCGTGTTTCTCATTTTTATCTTTTTAAGGTTTTAGAGCGGATGGGTATTCCTGAAGGATTTTTATTATCACTTAAAGCCTTTTATAAAAACTGCACTAGCAAAATTTTAGTAAATGGTTTTAAGACACAGGAGGTAATTTTAAACTCGGGGGTGAAGCAGGGGTGTCCCTTGTCCCCACTGCTTTTTATTTGCGCGTTGGAGCCTTTACTGTGTGCGATTCGCCGCGACAAATTAATTTGTGGAGCTCCCCTTCCGGGGGGAGGCGGCATAGAGGCCAAAGCAGTGGGGTACATGGACGATGTTGCGGTTTTATGCAGGGACACCGTGTCGCTTCAGAGAGCCCTCAGACAAATAGAGTTTTATTGCTGTGCTTCCGGTTTTAAGGTGAATTTCAGAAAAAGTAACATTTTAAACATAGGAAGCATGGTTTTTAGAGATATACCGGTACCTGTGTCAGATTCTGTTACTATTTTAGGTATCTCCTTCAGTGAGTGCGACAATGGTTTTATAAGTTGGGACATGGTGGCGCAGAAGGTAAACAAAAAAATATGTATGTGGAATATGAGGAAACTAACCATGGAGGGAAAGGTTTTAATTATCAAAATGGTCATTTTACCCCTTCTTTTATACGTAAGCATGGTGTTTCCTCCCCCAACTGTTTTATTACGTAAAATAATAAAAACGTGTTTTACCTTCTTTTGGAGTTCCAGAATGGAGAAATTGAGACGAGAAACTGTCATGAAATCCAAACCAAAGGGTGGCAAAGATTTTCCTGATTTTAATAGGTTCCTTTTAATAAAGTTCTTTAGTTATTGTTTTAATTCCCTTTTTAAAGAACATCACTGGTCTTATTTCCTACGTTTTAACACTGGTTTTTTTATGAGGAGGCTGGGGTGGTTTGATATTAATTTAACTTCCCCCTATGCTTTTAATTTACCAGCCAACTATGAAATTTTAGAGAAAATAGTGACCTTGTTCAATTTAAGAGGGAAAAGTGTGTCAGAACTTAAAAACAGCAAAAAATTAATAAAGGACCTAAGAGACAAAGAACTAGTCTGCAGTATTGAACATTTTAGTGAAGAACGTTGTGCTTTTATTTGGAAGTTTATTAATGTGTTTTATCTTTTTAACACACAGATGGACCTGGCCTGGAGCTGCGTTCATCAATGTCTTCCATGCAGGGCATTCCAACACAGACGAGGATTTGCGAGGTCTGCCATCTGCCCGAGGGAAGGCTGCCAGGCGGAAGAGACGGTTCGACACATTTTTTGGACTTGCAACTTTGCACAGGAATTTTGGATAAAAATATTCCCTTTGTTGGTGAAGATGGCGGACCTGAAGGACTTAAGCTATGATAACATTTTATATGGACTTTTTGGATGCCCTACCCCGGATCAAAAAAGTATAGCATGGAAGACGATGAACTGCGCAAAAGAAGCTCTTTGGAAGGCCAGGAACATCCTGATTTTTAAGCATGATGTTTTAGCAATTGATGACGTTTTAGGACTTTGTTTTAGTGATATGTATATGTACTATTTATTAGATAAAAAAAGGAATGCCACCCTTTCAAGAAAATGGTTTGTGAGAGACTGGAACTCCAATATCTAATGTTTCACCACCATGTCCCTTTTATGGATTTTAATGTAAATTGAATTTTTCTTGTTGTTTTTATTCAATGTAAAAAGTGGAAATTATTGTAAACTGTACTTTTTTATAATAAATCATTGACACCCCCGCGAGGGGGTAGCCAACTGAAAAAAAAAAAAAAATCTGTTCTTATCAGTTTAATATCTGATACGTCCCCTATCTGGGGACCATATATTAAATGGATTTTTAGAACAGGGAGATGGAAATAGAGCTTGCTCTGTCCACTCCAAGCATTGACCTGGTATTGCAGTATTTCCAGGACCGGTGCACCCTTTCCTTATGTGTTTACTAAAATCAGATTCCAAAAGTGCTTTTTGTGTTTGCCATTGTTTTTGTCTTTCGGATGGGATCTCCCCTTTTAATCCCATTATTTCAACACCTGTTGGACAATGCATTTGTACAGTCATGTGTGATAATGAGCTAATTTATTAAATGCAATTAATTAATACATTGCCACCTCTTGTTTTGTGTCGTCTGTGTTTCTGTGTTTCCGGCATTTCACATTGGAACAGCTCATTCACCTTCCTTGTCTTCTCTCCGCCCTCCCTCCTAGGTAGGTTAAAGAGCTGCACCTGAGCCAGCCACTGATTGATGCAGCACCATAGTCAAATAGTGGAGTGGAGTAGGGGAACAGCAAACAGCCATTAAAGCAGCCAGCCCGCCCGCCCGCCCGTCACAATGGACCTACCTGTGTACACTAGATGGATGTGATGGAATGTACTGTGGTCCCTACATTTCAAGAAGAAGTAAGAATTGCAGTTGCAACAAACCCTTGCTTGCCTACAAAGAGAGCAGCAATTTGGATTTGTTACTATGTTACCTGGAAGAATAACAAACTGTGCAAGGATGGAGGTTGTAGGAGCAAGGAGAACAAGTTGTCTGTAAAGTTGGTGGATGCCTATTTTCCATTTTGCAGTCCCTTGTCTCCCTCTTGTGGCCTCCTGGAGGCAACTAGCTGTGCAAAAAAAAGACAGCCTGGGGGCCGGCTGTTGCAGTGTTGCCCTCTCAGGCAACACTGAGTGACTGACTGAGCCGCACCGTCTTATATAAAGTTCAGACGGAACTTTGCACGTGTCATAGTGGAGACCTCAGGAGCCAGAGCCAGCTTTCTGACGTCATAATGGGGCCTCAGAGATAAAAGCCTGGGCCCAGGCAGTGTTGGTCAGTGCTGCTCAGCAGGCAGCACTGGACTGGATTAAAGCTGATACAAGGTGTGAAAGGAGAAGGGGTGGCAGTGGGCAGTGGGCTGCTGCTGCTGCTGCTGCCAGTGTTTGCACGGCAGGAGGGCATTTGGGCGTTGCCAGGAAGGCGTTTTTATGTTGATTCCTCCTCTTTCAGCACTGCATTGTGGTGCAAGCAAAAGAAGCAAATCCTGTCTTGCTTCCTCTCCGGCCTTTATTCACCTCCCGCTTAGTAGCTGTGAGTGTGTGTGAGCCTGCAGGGCCCCATGGAATTGCCTAGGAGTAGGCTGAATCGCTGCAAGGGGTGAACAGCAGTATTGGGCAGGCTCGGTCAACGCGCGGCCCGTTCGGGTCATCGCTTCTCGGCCTTCTGGCTGAGATCAAGTGTAGTTCTGATTACTTGTAGTCAGTGCTGCCTGGTCTTGGTTAGGAGGTGCTCAGGTACCCTCTCTCTCGGCCTCGGGGGATCGTCCAGGTTCGCCTGGACTTCACCCCCGTGCTGCTATTTGGGAGAGAGGCTTAGTCCTGAGCAACGAGTTGCGATCCACATACCCCCGTGTAGGCTTCGGCCGAAAAGGGGAAGGCTGCGTAGACGTTACGTCACCAACGGGTGGCGTGACTATTCCAAAAAAATAAAAGATTCACTATGGATGAAAATCCAGGTGACATACCGGCGTATGCCCGGATTAAGAATACTGTGCGAGTTATTCTTTCGGAGGAGAAGGCGACGACTTGTGGCTTGAAATTCGTGGTGGAGACCGTGCTTGTTGGCATTTTCAATGTCCAAAAGAGGGAGATTTTGGCAGTGCAGGACTACCCAAGAAGAAGAACCTATGATATCACATTTATACAGAATGGAGTATTCCAAGATCTGCTGGCGGCATATGCAGTAAAAAAGGACCCGAGACTGGACGGAGTGGATTTTTACGAGCATGTTTTGGACATCACAAAAATGATTGTTATTAAAATGTACTGCCCATTTGCTGACGTAAAAGATGTGATGTCCTTTTTATCCCCCTATTTTAAAACAGTTAAGTGTATTGGCAAAGTGATGAATGAGGTTGGGGTCTGGACCTCTAAATGGAGATTTCTAGTGACATGCTACAGAGATGCCAATTTTACAGGAGGGATAATGCTGCCGCCAGCACGTTTTAAATTAGGAGATATGGCAGGAGACTTTTATTTTTCAGGGATGCCTCCATTCTGTAGGAAATGCCAAAAGTACGGTCACACCAATGAGTCCTGCGAGAGCACCTGTAGGAACTGTGGCAGCTCTGAGCACGAGGCCAAAACTTGCCCTCTGGGGAAAAGGTGTCGATATTGCAGCCGAGTTGGTCACCTTTTTGCATTTTGTCCCCACAGATCGGAACAACCCGAGGTCCGGCCGAGGCGTCCCGAGCAGCCAGCAGGCCAGATCGTACCCCCAGAAGGAGAGGAACCCCAAGGAGAAGGCCAGGACGAGATGGATACCTCTAGCAGACCCCCCCAAACAGGTGACCCAAAAGAGCAGAGACGGAACAAGCGTCGATCCAGTGATCAGCGGACGAAAAAGCCCCCCCAGGAAACTGGGGAGACGGGTAGTTCGGATGAAGCTGATCCTACTGGTCCGCAAGAGATGCTGGGTCAGCCTGTACCTGAGGCAGAGGACCCGGGCGGAGCGGCAGCGACACACAAGCGACGTAGGGCGTACTCGGAGGTGGCAGCGGGGGTGCCGATGGAAGTACCTGCATTGGCGAAGGCAGGGAAACCACTGGACGTGCCCCCGAAAGTGACAACTAAAGGTCCACCCCCTTCTAGCCAGTTGGGGGATACACGGACAGCTGCCTCCGAGGTGACGGAGGTCCCAGAGACGTCAGGGAGCGCAATTCCTGCCCCTATCGAAGGGGAGGTCGCTGCCAAAAAAGCTCCTGCAGATGAAATATTGCCCGTGGAGTCCATATGGGATCCTTTCATGATTAGTGCCTCAGGTTTGGCGGGGGGTCAGCTAAGTGATGGGAGTTCCTCTCCTACCTTCTCTATTTTTTCCGTGGACTCCAGAATCGAAGGTTATGAGAGTCCTAGTGGGGTCTCTGGCGATGCGGAGGACTGCTGAGGCCACCTCGGGTAAGATTATAAAGACTGTCTCTCTCCCTTTTCCTCATGGCTGAGTTATGTGGTCTTTCCTTAAATGTAAGAAGCGTGCATTCTAAGACAAGAAGAGCTGCCCTGTTTGATTACCTCTCTATTCTTACCGCGTCAGTTTTTTTCCTACAGGAATGCTGCATCCCACATCGCATGGACTATAAAAAATATGAAAGAGATTGGAGACTCGGACCTTCGGTGTGGTCCGGGTCTAACGAATCTAAAGCCGCAGGTGTCGCCATTTTATTTAAAGGGAACGTTTTAATTGACAGTTTTTATGAAATTTTACCAGGCAGAATTTTAATGGTCAAAGCTTTTATAGACGGTATTAAATGGCAGTTTTTAAACTTTTATGGTTCTCCTGAGAGAAATGAAAGAGCTAGAATGCTAGAGATTTTACCCCTTTTTATTAATGATTCAGAACCACTTGTTTTAGCGGGTGATTTTAATTGTATTTTAAAGGGGGAACGCCGGTTCTCTAATTCAGTAAGCAGGAACTACGACAAGACCTCGTCAATTTTAAAAGATATTGTTACTGATTTTAAACTCACCGATGTTTTTAAAAAATGTAACAGGGATTTATGTGAAGAGGCCGGCGTTACCTGGAGCAACGTGACCTGCAGCTCCAGGATTGATTTTATCTTCTGCTCTTATCAAATACTGCCTTTTAAATGTGATATTAACCCAAACGTCTTTTCTGACCATAAGTTATTGTATTTTAAAGTGAAATGTGATAACGAAAGAAGAACTCCGAAAAAAGCCTGGAAATTAAACGTATCCCTTTTAGAAGATCCGCAAATTTTAGCTGATTTTATTACCTTTTACAAAGGCTGCAGACGGGTAAGACATCCCAATATGCCCATCGTCACCTGGTGGGAAAAAATGAAAGTTAAAATAAGAGATTTTTTTATTAAGATTGGGATGAGAAAAGCAAAAGAGAAATGCAAATTTTATGCAAATTTAAATACCCGTCTGCAGACCCAATATAAATTCAGAGAACAGGGTATGCTGGTGGACAAGGAGATCATTGAGATTAAAAAAGAGATCTCCCAGTGCCTGGAGCAGAGGGGAAAGGAAATAATCTTTCGCTGTAAGGTAAAACATCTTGAGGAGAACGAGACCTGCTCCAGGTACTTTTTTAAGAAAATCAATGATAAGCATACCCTGTTGGATAATATTGAAGGTGAAACAAATACCCAAAATATTTTAAAAAAGGTACATGGGTTTTATGCGGATCTTTTTAATGTTAAAAACATTGACAATGCTTTTATGAATGACTCATTGAAGGAGGTTGATGCTGTTTTAGATCCTGTCTCCCAAAACTTTTTATTACAGGAGATTTCAGAACAAGAAATTTTAGAAACTACCAAGAGTTTTAAAACAGGTAAAGTCCCTGGTCCTGATGGTATACCCATAGAGTTTTATGTTCTATTTTACGGTGTTTTAAAGGAAGATCTCCACTCTCTTTTTACACAAGTTTTTAGAACAAAAGCCCTCCCGGGGTCCTGGAAGAAAGGTGAGGTGTCCCTGCTGTACAAAAAGGGGGACAAAACCGACATTAAAAACTGGAGACCAATTACACTGCTAAATTGCGACTACAAGATAATGGCTAAAATTTGTGCAAATAGATTAAAAGCAGTCGTAAACAAAATAATTCACTCCAACCAGGTCTGTGGGATACCCGGGAGGAGCATATGGGATAACCTGAACCTTTTAAAAGATGTTATTAATGACACAAAGGAGAGGAAAGGCAAAATGGCAGTTTTAACAATCGACTTTGAGAAAGCCTTTGACAGAGTGTCACACTTTTATCTTTTTAAGGTTTTAGAGAAAATGGGTATACCGGAAGGTTTTATACAGTCTCTGAAGGCCTTTTATGACAACTGCACTAGCAAGATTTTAGTCAAAGGTTTTAAAACACAGGATGTCCTTTTAAATTCCGGAGTGAAGCAGGGGTGTCCCTTGTCCCCACTACTTTTTATTTGTGCAATTGAGCCTCTACTGTGCACCTTGAGGAAAAGCAAACAGATACGTGGAGTCCCCCTGCCGGGCGGGGGGGGACTAGAGGCAAAGGTAGTGGGGTACATGGATGATGTCGCGGTACTGTGTAGGGACACCCTATCACTACAAACAACTTTAAGACAGATCTATAAGTTTTGTTGCTCCTCCGGTTTTAAAGTCAATTTTAATAAAAGTAACATTTTAAACATTGGCAATATGATTTTACAGGACATTCCAGTCCCTGTGTCAGAGACTGTGCAGATTTTAGGGGTCTCCTTCAATGAGTTAAACAATGGTTTTAACAGTTGGGACTTGGTGGCACAAAAAGTTAATAAAAAGATTTGTATGTGGAATTTGAGAAAGCTGACTATGGAGGGAAAAGTTTTAATTATGAAAATGGTGATTTTACCGATTTTATTATATTTGAGTATGGTTTTCCCTCCCCCTGATATTTTATTAAAAAAAATAAATAAAGCTTGTTTTACATTTCTATGGAACTCCAAAATGGAAAAACTCAGGAGAGAGAAGGTGATGATGCCAAAACTAATGGGTGGTAAGGATTTCCCTGACATAAAGACCTTTCTTTTAATCAAATTTTTTACTGCATGTCTTAACGCTGTTTTTAAGGATCACTACTGGTCATATTTTATCCGTTTTAACACCGGTTATTTTATGAAGAGGAACGGATGGTTCTCCACGGTTTTAAGCTCCCCGTATGCTTTTAACCTCCCTGACCAGTACAAGATTTTAGAGAAAATTGTGAACCTTTTTAACTTGAAAGGCAAGAGAATTGAAGACGTGCAAAATAGTAAAAGTGTTTTAAAAAAGATAAAAGAAAATGTTTTAGTAGCCCCCATTAGTAATTTTAGTGAACAAAAGTGCAAACAAATATGGAGAATGGTAAATATTAATTATCTTTTTAATCCTCAGAAAGATCTGGCCTGGAGTTGTGCCCACGAGTGTCTTCCATGCCGGGCATTCCAGCATCGAAGGGGACTGACCAACTCGGCTGCGTGTCCAAGGGGAGGTTGCAGAGATGATGAGACAGTCTACCACCTTTTCTGGCAGTGCTACTACGCACAATTGGTGTGGTCAAGAATCCTCCCCTTGGCACAGAAGATTACAGGACTACAGAGATTTACTAGCGATGGCGTTTTTTATGGATGTCTGGAATGCCCAACACAGACCCGAAAAATGATGGCATGGAAGATCACTAACTGCGTCAAAGCAGCTCTGTGGGCGGCCAGAAACATTCTTTTATTCAAACATGACGTTTTAACTGTGGATGATGTTTTAGCCATTTGTTTAAGTGAGATGCACAAGTATTTTCTTTTAGATAAAAAACTCTCTCCTGTTTTATGTAGAAAATGGTTTTTTAGTGAATGGAGTTCCATAATTTGATGCCACCAAGTGCCCTTTTATAAGTTATGTGATTTTATCTGATAACTTGTATTTATTATTATACCATTGTTGTAAACCCTGTGTATTTATTGATTTATTGTAAAAATGTAAAAAATTTGTAAATCCTTTTTATGTCAAAAATTTTAAATAAACGGTTACCTCCTTTGTTGGGGTAGTCAACTCAAAAAAAAAATCTGTTCTTATCAGTTTAATATCTGATACGTCCCCTATCTGGGGACCATATATTAAATGGATTTTTAGAACAGGGAGATGGAAATAGAGCTTGCTCTGTCCACTCCACGCATTGACCTGGTATTGCAGTATTTCCAGGACCGGTGCACCGTTTCCTTATGTGTTTACTAAAATCTGATTCCAAAAGTGCTTTTTGTGTTTGCCATTGTTTTTGTCTTTCGGATGGGATCTCCCCTTTTAATCCCATTATTTCAACACCTGTTGGACAATGCATTTGTACAGTCATGTGTGATAATGAGCTAATTTATTAAATGCAATTAATTAATACATTGCCACCTCTTGTTTTGTGTCGTCTGTGTTTCTGTGTTTCCGGCATTTCACATTGGAACAGCTCATTCACCTTCCTTGTCTTCTCTCCGCCCTCCCTCCTAGGTAGGTTAAAGAGCTGCACCTGAGCCAGCCACTGATTGATGCAGCACCATAGTCAAATAGTGGAGTGGAGTAGGGGAACAGCAAACAGCCATTAAAGCAGCCAGCCCGCCCGCCCGCCTGTCACAATGGACCTACCTGTGTACACTAGATGGATGTGATGGAATGTACTGTGGTCCCTACATTTCAAGAAGTAAGAATTGCAGTTGCAACAAACCCTTGCTTGCCTACAAAGAGAGCAGCAATTTGGATTTGTTACTATGTTACCTGGAAGAATAACAAACTGTGCAAGGATGGAGGTTGTAGGAGCAAGGAGAACAAGTTGTCTGTAAAGTTGGTGGATGCCTATTTTCCATTTTGCAGTCCCTTGTCTCCCTCTTGTGGCCTCCTGGAGGCAACTAGCTGTGCAAAAAAAAGACAGCCTGGGGGCCGGCTGTTGCAGTGTTGCCCTCTCAGGCAACACTGAGTGACTGACTGAGCCGCACCGTCTTATATAAAGTTCAGACGGAACTTTGCACGTGTCATAGTGGAGACCTCAGGAGCCAGAGCCAGCTTTCTGACATCATAATGGGGCCTCAGAGATAAAAGCCTGGGCCCAGGCAGTGTTGGTCAGTGCTGCTCAGCAGGCAGCACTGGACTGGATTAAAGCTGATACAAGGTGTGAAAGGAGAAGGGGTGGCAGTGGGCATGCACTTACTGCTGCTGCTGCTGCTGCTGCCAGTGTTTGCACGGCAGGAGGGCATTTGGGCGTTGCCAGGAAGGCGTTTTTATGTCGATTCCTCCTCTTTCAGCACTGCATTGTGGTGCAAGCAAAAGAAGCAAATCCTGTCTTGCTTCCTCTCCGGCCTTTATTCACCTCCCGCTTAGTAGCTGTGAGTGTGTGTGAGCCTGCAGGGCCCCATGGAATTGCCTAGGAGTAGGCTGAATCGCTGCAAGGGTGAACAGCAGTATTGGGCAGGCTCGGTCAACGCGCGGCCCGTTCGGGTTATCGCTTCTCGGCCTTCTGGCTGAGATCAAGTGTAGTGCTGATTACTTGTAGTCAGTGCTGCCTGGTCTTGGTTAGGAGGTGCTCAGGTACCCTCTCTCTCGGCCTCGGGGGATCGTCCAGGTTCGCCTGGACTTCACCCCCGTGCTGCTATTTGGGAGAGAGGCTTAGTCCTGAGCAACGGGTTGCGATCCATATACCCCCGTGTAGGTTTCGACCGAAAAGGGGAGTTGCGCCCAAAGTTGCGCCTACTAAGGAGTAGCGTAACGATCCCAAAAAACCTTACTCACCATGGACGAGGATCCATGTGAGATACCGGCTTATGCCCGGATTAAAAACACAATTCGTGTAGTGCTATCGGAGGAGAAGGCGACGACCTGCGGCTTAAAATTCGTGATGGAGACCGTACTTGTTGGTATCTTCAACATCCAGAAGCGAGAAATTTTGGCGGTGCAGGATTACCCAAGAAGGAGGACATACGACGTTACTTTCATACAGAATGGAGTATTCCGAGATCTGCTGGCGGCTTATACGGTAAAAAATGACCCGAGACTGGACGGTGTTGATTTTTATGAGCACGTTATGGACATCACTAAAATGATAGTTATAAAGATGTACTGCCCTTTTGCCGACTTAAAAGAAGTGATGTCCTTTTTATTCCCTTATTTTAAAACTGTGAAATGTATTGGCAAAGTCATGAATGAGGTTGGTGTATGGACCTCAAAGTGGAGATTCAATGTAACGTGTTATAAAGATGCCAATTTTACAGGAGGGATAATGTTGCCGCCAGCACGTTTTAAAATAGGTGATATGGCCGGAGACTTTTATTTTTCAGGGATGCCTCCATTCTGTAGGAAGTGCCAAAAGTACGGTCACACCAAGGAGTCTTGTGACAGCACCTGTAGGAACTGCGGCAGCTCTGAGCACGAGACCAAAACTTGCCCTCTGGGGAAAAGGTGCCGTTTTTGCAGCCGAGTTGGTCACCTCTATGCTACTTGTCCCCACAGATCTAAGGAGTTGGAACAACCTGAGGACCGGCCAAGGCGTCCCGAGCGGCCCGCAGGCCAGATCACCCCCGTACAAAGAGAGGAACCCCAAGGAGGTGAGCAAGACGAAATGGATACCTCCAGCAGACCCCCCCAAACAGGTGACCCTAAAGAGCAGAGGCGACAAAAACGCAGAGCCAGTGATCAGCGGACGAAAGAGCCCCCCCAGGAGACTGGGGCGCAGGATAGTTCGGATGAAGCTGATCCTACTGGCCTGCAAGAGATGCTGGGTCAGCCTGTACCTGAGGCAGAGGTCCCGGGCGGAGCGGCAGCGCTCACTAAGAGACGTAGGGCGTACTCGGAGGTGGCAGCGGGGGTGCCGATGGGAGTACCTGCCAGGTTGAAGGCAGGGAAACCAGTTGACGTGCCCCCGGAAGCGACAACTGAAGGTCCCCCCCCTTCCAGACAGTTGGGGGATATAGGGACAGCTGCCTCCGAGGTAAGCGTGGTCCCTGAGACGTCCAGAAGCGCGATTCCTGCCCCTATAGAAGGGGAGGACGCTGCCAAAGATTGCGGAATCTTACCCGTTGAGTCCGTCTGGGACCCATTTTCAAGAAGCGCCTTAGGTATGGGGGGTCAGCTGAGTGACGGGTCTTCCTCTCAAACCTCATCGATGCGTACATTTGACTCGAGGAAATATGATGATGAGAGCTCGAGTGGGGTGTCTGGCGACGCGGAGGACTGCTGAGGCCTCCTCGGGTAAGATAAAAATAGACTGTCTCTCTCCCTTTTCCTCATGGCTGAGTTATGTGGTCTTTCCCTTAATGTAAGAAGCGTGCACTCACAGACAAGAAGAGCTGCCCTTTTTAACTACCTTTCTGTTTTTACCGCCTCAGTGTTTTTCCTACAGGAATGCTGCATACCTCACCGCATGAATTATAAAAAATATGAGGAAGACTGGAGACTCGGACCTTCAGTGTGGTCCGGGTCCAATGAATCAAAAGCCGCAGGTGTCGCCATTTTATTCAAAGGGAACGTTTTGATTGATCGTTTTTATGAAATTTTACCAGGCAGAATTTTAATGGTCAAAGCTTTTATAAACGGTGTTAGATGGCAGTTTTTAAACTTTTATGGTTCTACAGACAAAAAAGAAAGAGCAAAAATGCTAGAAATTTTACCCCTTTTTATCAATGATTCAGAACCACTTATTTTAGCTGGTGATTTTAATTGTATTTTAAAGGGGGAACGCCGGTTCTCTAATTCAGTAAGTCGAAACTATGATAAAACCCCGTCTATTTTAAAAGATATTACAGTGGATTTTAAACTTACTGATGTTTTTAAAAAATGCAATAGGGATCTACCGGAAGAGGACGGCGTCACCTGGAGCAATGTAAACTGCAGCTCCAGGATTGATTTTATTTTTTGCTCTTATCAAATACTGCCTTTTAAATGTGATCTTAATTCTAACGTGTTTTCTGACCATAAACTTTTATATTTTAAAGTTAATTTGAACGATCAAAGGAGAACTCCGAAGAAAGCCTGGAAATTAAACGTATCCCTTTTAGAGGATCCGCAAATTTTATCCGATTTTATCACCTTTTATAAGGGCTGCAGACGGGTAAGACATCCCAATATGCTAATTGTTTCCTGGTGGGAAAAAATGAAAATAAAGATAAGAGATTTTTTTATTAAAGCTGGGATGAAGAAAGCAAAAGAGAAATTTGAATTTTATGCTAATTTAAATACCCGTCTGCAGACCCAATACAAGTTCAGAGAACAGGGTATGCAGGTGGAGAAAGAGATCACCGAAATTAAAAAAGAAATCTCCCAGTGCCTGGAGCAGAGGGGAAAGGAGATAATCTTTCGCTCTAAGGTAAAACATCTTGAAGAAAATGAGACCTGCTCCAGGTACTTCTTCAAGAAAATAAATGATAAGCATACCCTGTTAAATGAGATAGATGGGGAAACAAATACCCAAAACATTTTAAAAAAGGTGCACGGTTTTTATGCGGATCTTTTTAATACAAAACATGTTGATGTTGATTTTATGAACGACTCATTGAAGGAGGTGGATGCTGTTTTAGATCCTGCTTCCCAAGTGTTTTTATTACAGGATATTACGGAACAGGAGATTTTAGAAACTACAAAGAGTTTTAAAACAGGTAAAGTCCCTGGCCCTGACGGTATACCTATAGAATTCTATGTTATATTTTATGGTATTTTAAAAGAGGATCTCCACCCTCTTTTTACCCAAGTTTTTAGAACAAAAGCCCTCCCGGGGTCCTGGAAGAAAGGCGAGGTGTCCCTGCTTTACAAAAAGGGGGACAAAACAGACATTAAAAATTGGAGGCCTATCACTTTGCTAAACTCTGACTACAAAATAATGGCGAAGATATGTGCGAACAGATTAAAAGCAGTGATAGGCCAGATCATACACTCCAATCAGGTCTGTGGGATACCCGGGAGGAGTATATGGGATAATTTAAACCTTTTAAAAGATGTGATCAGTGACACGAAAGAGAGAGGAGGTAAAATGGCAATTTTATCTATAGATTTTGAGAAAGCCTTCGATAGAGTGTCACATTTTTATCTTTTTAAGGTTTTAGAAAAAATGGGTATACCGGAAGGTTTTTTACAGTCTCTGAAGGCCTTTTATGAAAATTGTACTAGTAAAATTTTAGTAAAGGGTTTTAAGACACAGGATGTCCTTTTAAATTCCGGAGTGAAGCAGGGGTGTCCCTTGTCCCCACTACTTTTTATTTGTGCGATCGAGCCTCTACTCTGCAGGTTAAGAAAGGATAAGCAGATAAGCGGAGTCCCCCTGCCGGGCGGGGGGGGACTAGAGGCTAAAGTGGTGGGGTACATGGACGATGTCGCGGTCCTTTGCAGGGACACCCTGTCATTACAGAAATCCTTTAAACAGATTTACCAATTCTGTTGCTCCTCCGGTTTTTTAGTAAATTTTAATAAAAGTAACATCTTAAATATCGGCAAAATGGTTTTAATGGACATTCCAGTCCCTGTGTCAGAGTCTGTACAAATTTTAGGAGTCTCCTTCAATGAGTCAAATAATGGTTTTACCAGTTGGGACTTGGTGGCACAAAAAGTTAATCAGAAAATCTGCATGTGGAACATGAGAAAGTTAACAATGGAGGGAAAGGTTTTAATTACAAAAATGGTGATTTTACCTATTTTATTATATTTAAGTATGGTATTCCCTCCCCCTGAGATTTTATTGAAAAAAATAATTAAAGCATGTTTCACATTTTTATGGAACTCCAGGATGGAAAAGCTCAGGAGAGAGAAGGTAATATTACCCAAACCAATGGGGGGGGAAAGATTTCCCCGATATAAAAGCATTCCTTTTAATAAAATTTTTTACTTTATGTCTTAATGCAGTTTTTAAGGAACATTACTGGTCATATTTTATACGTTTTAACACAGGTTATTTTATGAGGAGGAACGGTTGGTTCTCCACGGTTTTAAGCACCCCGTATGCTTTTAACCTTTCTGGCCAGTATAAGATTTTAGAAAAAATTGTAAACCTTTTTAACTTAAAAGACAAAAATATTAACGAAGTAAAAAATAGTAAAGGAATTTTAAAAACGATAAAAGAAAATGTTTTAGTAGCTCCCATCAGTAATTTTAATGAACAAAAATGCAAAGAAATATGGAAGATGGTGAGCGCTAAATATCTTTTTAACCCACAGAAAGATCTGGCCTGGAGCTGTGCCCACGAGTGTCTTCCATGCCGGGCATTCCAGCATCGAAGGGGACTGACCAACTCGGCTGCGTGTCCAAGGGGAGGATGTAGAGATGACGAGACAGTCTACCACCTATTCTGGGAATGTTTTTACGCGAAATCGATATGGACAAGAATCCTCCCCTTGGTACAGAAGATTACAGGACTTCGGAGATACACAAGTGATGGCGTTTTATATGGATGCCTGGAATGCCCAACACAGACTCGAAAAATGATGGCATGGAAGATCACCAACTGCGTAAAAACAGCTCTGTGGGCGGCCAGAAACATTTTATTATTTAAGCATGAAGTTTTAGCTGTGGAAGATGTTTTAGCCATTTGTCTTAATGAAATGTACAAATATTTTCTTTTAGATAAAAAACTCTCTCCTGTTTTATGTAGAAAATGGTTTTTAAGTGAATGGAGTTCCATAATATGATGCCACCAAGTGCCCTTTTATAAATTGTTTTTATTTGACAATTTGTATTTATCTGTATTAAAAAACCATGATTGTAAATTTATGTAAATTTTTGTTGAAATGTATTGATTTATTGTAAATTTGTTCAAAATTTTAAATAAACGGTTACCTCCTTTGTTGGGGTAGTCAACTCAAAAAAAAAAATCTGTTCTTATCAGTTTAATATCTGATACGTCCCCTATCTGGGGACCATATATTAAATGGATTTTTAGAACAGGGAGATGGAAATAGAGCTTGCTCTGTCCACTCCACGCATTGACCTGGTATTGCAGTATTTCCAGGACCGGTGCACCCTTTCCTTATGTGTTTACTAAAATCAGATTCCAAAAGTGCTTTTTGTGTTTGCCATTGTTTTTGTCTTTCGGATGGGATCTCCCCTTTTAATCCCATTATTTCAACACCTGTTGGACAATGCATTTGTACAGTCATGTGTGATAATGAGCTAATTTATTAAATGCAATTAATTAATACATTGCCACCTCTTGTTTTGTGTCGTCTGTGTTTCTGTGTTTCCGGCATTTCACATTGGAACAGCTCATTCACCTTCCTTGTCTTCTCTCCGCCCTCCCTCCTAGGTAGGTTAAAGAGCTGCACCTGAGCAAGCCACTGATTGATGCAGCACCATAGTCAAATAGTGGAGTGGAGTAGGGGAACAGCAAACAGCCATTAAAGCAGCCAGCCCGCCCGCCCGCCCGTCACAATGGACCTACCTGTGTACACTAGATGGATGTGATGGAATGTACTGTGGTCCCTACATTTCAAGAAGAAGTAAGAATTGCAGTTGCAACAAACCCTTGCTTGCCTACAAAGAGAGCAGCAATTTGGATTTGTTACTATGTTACCTGGAAGAATAACAAACTGTGCAAGGATGGAGGTTGTAGGAGCAAGGAGAACAAGTTGTCTGTAAAGTTGGTGGATGCCTATTTTCCATTTTGCAGTCCCTTGTCTCCCTCTTGTGGCCTCCTGGAGGCAACTAGCTGTGCAAAAAAAAGACAGCCTGGGGGCCGGCTGTTGCAGTGTTGCCCTCTCAGGCAACACTGAGTGACTGACTGAGCCGCACCGTCTTATATAAAGTTCAGACGGAACTTTGCACGTGTCATAGTGGAGACCTCAGGAGCCAGAGCCAGCTTTCTGACATCATAATGGGGCCTCAGAGATAAAAGCCTGGGCCCAGGCAGTGTTGGTCAGTGCTGCTCAGCAGGCAGCACTGGACTGGATTAAAGCTGATACAAGGTGTGAAAGGAGAAGGGGTGGCAGTGGGCATGCACTTACTGCTGCTGCTGCTGCCAGTGTTTGCACGGCAGGAGGGCATTTGGGCGTTGCCAGGAAGGCGTTTTTATGTCGATTCCTCCTCTTTCAGCACTGCATTGTGGTGCAAGCAAAAGAAGCAAATCCTGTCTTGCTTCCTCTCCGGCCTTTATTCACCTCCCGCTTAGTAGCTGTGAGTGTGTGTGAGCCTGCAGGGCCCCATGGAATTGCCTAGGAGTAGGCTGAATCGCTGCAAGGGGTGAACAGCAGTATTGGGCAGGCTCGGTCAACGCGCGGCCCGTTCGGGTTATCGCTTCTCGGCCTTCTGGCTGAGATCAAGTGTAGTTCTGATTACTTGTAGTCAGTGCTGCCTGGTCTTGGTTAGGAGGTGCTCAGGTACCCTCTCTCTCGGCCTCGGGGGATCGTCCAGGTTCGCCTGGACTTCACCCCCGTGCTGCTATTTGGGAGAGAGGCTTAGTCCTGAGCAACGGGTTGCGATCCACATACCCCCGTGTAGGCTTCGGCTGAAAAGGGGAGTTGCGCCCAAAGTTGCGCCTACTAAGGAGTAGCGTAACGATTCCTAAAAAAAACCTTACTCACCATGGACGAGGATCCATGTGAGATACCGGCTTATGCCCGGATTAAAAACACAATTCGTGTAGTGCTATCGGAGGAGAAGGCGACGACCTGCGGCTTAAAATTCGTGGTGGAGACCGTACTTGTTGGTATCTTCAACATCCAGAAGAGAGAAATTTTGGCGGTGCAGGATTACCCAAGAAGGAGGACATACGACGTTACTTTCATACAGAATGGAGTATTCCGAGATCTGCTGGCGGCTTATACGGTAAAAAATGACCCGAGACTGGACGGTGTTGATTTTTATGAGCACGTTATGGACATCACTAAAATGATAGTTATAAAGATGTACTGCCCTTTTGCCGACCTAAAAGAAGTGATGTCCTTTTTATTCCCTTATTTTAAAACTGTGAAATGTATTGGCAAAGTAATGAACGAGGTTGGTGTATGGACCTCAAAGTGGAGATTCAATGTAACGTGTTATAAAGATGCCAATTTTACAGGAGGGATAATGTTGCCGCCAGCACGTTTTAAAATAGGTGATATGGCCGGAGACTTTTATTTTTCAGGGATGCCTCCATTCTGTAGGAAGTGCCAAAAGTACGGTCACACCAAGGAGTCTTGTGACAGCACCTGTAGGAACTGCGGCAGCTCTGAGCACGAGACCAAAACTTGCCCTCTGGGGAAAAGGTGCCGTTTTTGCAGCCGAGTTGGTCACCTGTATGCTACTTGTCCCCACAGATCTAAAGAGTCGGAACAACCCGAGGACCGGCCAAGGCGTCCCGAGCGGCCCGCAGGCCAGATCACCCCTGTACAAGGAGAGGAACCCCAAGGAGGCGAGCAAGATGATATGGATACCTCCAGCAGACCCCCCCAAACAGGTGACCCTAAAGAGCAGAGGCGACAAAAACGCAGAGCCAGTGATCAGCGGACGAAAGAGCCCCCCCAGGAGACTGGGGCACAGGGTAGTTCGGATGAAGCTGATCCTACTGGCCTGCAAGAGATGCTGGGTCAGCCTGTACCTGAGGCAGAGGTCCCGGGCGGAGCGGCAGCGCTCACTAAGAGACGTAGGGCGTACTCGGAGGTGGCAGCGGGGGTGCCGATGGGAGTACCTGCCAGGTTGAAGGCAGGGAAACCAGTTGACGTGCCCCCGGAAGCGACAGCTAAAGGTCCCCCCCCTTCTAGACAGTTGGGGGATATAGGGACAGCTGCCTCCGAGGTAAGCGTGGTCCCTGAGACGTCCGGAAGCGCGATTCCTGCCCCTATAGAAGGGGAGGGCGCTGCCAAAGATTGCCAAATCTTACCCGTTGAGTCCGTCTGGGACCCATTTTCAAGAAGTGCCTTAGGTGAGGGGGGTCAGCTGAGTGACGGGACTTCCTCTCAAACCTCATCAATGCGCACATTTGACTCGAGGAAAGATGATGATGAGAGCTCGAGTGGGGTGTCTGGCGACGCGGAGGACTGCTGAGGCCTCCTCGGGTAAGATAAAAATAGACTGTCTCTCTCCCTTTTCCTCATGGCTGAGTTATGTGGTCTTTCCTTTAATGTAAGAAGCGTGCACTCACAGACAAGAAGAGCTGCCCTTTTTAACTACCTTTCTGTTTTTACCGCCTCAGTGTTTTTCCTACAGGAATGCTGCATACCTCACCGCATGAATTATAAAAAATATGAGGAAGACTGGAGACTCGGACCTTCAGTGTGGTCCGGGTCCAATGAATCCAAAGCCGCAGGTGTCGCCATTTTATTCAAAGGGAACGTTTTAATAGATCGTTTTTATGAAATTTTACCAGGCAGAATTTTAATGGTCAAAGCTTTTATAAACGGTGTTAGATGGCAGTTTTTAAACTTTTATGGTTCTACAGACAAGAAGGAAAGAGCAAAAATGCTAGAAATTTTACCCCTTTTTATCAATGATTCAGAACCACTTATTTTAGCTGGTGATTTTAATTGTATTTTAAAGGGGGAACGCCGGTTCTCTAATTCAGTAAGTCGAAATTATGATAAAACCCCGTCTATTTTAAAAGATATTACAGTGGATTTTAAACTTACTGATGTTTTTAAAAAATGCAATAGGGATCTACCTGAAGAGGACGGCGTCACCTGGAGCAATGTAAACTGCAGCTCCAGGATTGATTTTATTTTTTGCTCTTATCAAATACTGCCTTTTAAATGTGATCTTAATTCTAACGTGTTTTCTGACCATAAACTTTTATATTTTAAAGTTAATTTGAACGATCAAAGGAGAACTCCGAAGAAAGCCTGGAAATTAAACGTATCCCTTTTAGAGGATCCGCAAATTTTATCCGATTTTATCACCTTTTATAAGGGCTGCAGACGGGTAAGACATCCCAATATGCTAATTGTTTCCTGGTGGGAAAAAATGAAAATAAAGATAAGAGATTTTTTTATTAAAGCTGGGATGAAGAAAGCCAAAGAAAAATTTGAATTTTATGCTAATTTAAATACCCGTCTGCAGACCCAATACAAGTTCAGAGAACAGGGTATGCAGGTGGAGAAAGAGATCACCGAAATTAAAAAAGAAATCTCCCAGTGCCTGGAGCAGAGGGGAAAGGAGATAATCTTTCGCTCTAAGGTAAAACATCTTGAAGAAAATGAGACCTGCTCCAGGTACTTCTTCAAGAAAATAAATGATAAGCATACCCTGTTAAATGAGATAGATGGGGAAACAAATACCCAAAACATTTTAAAAAAGGTGCACGGTTTTTATGCGGATCTTTTTAATACAAAACATGTTGATGTTGATTTTATGAACGACTCATTGAAGGAGGTGGATGCTGTTTTAGATCCTGCTTCCCAAGTGTTTTTATTACAGGATATTACGGAACAGGAGATTTTAGAAACTACAAAGAGTTTTAAAACAGGTAAAGTCCCTGGCCCTGACGGTATACCTATAGAATTCTATGTTATATTTTATGGTATTTTAAAAGAGGATCTCCACCCTCTTTTTACCCAAGTTTTTAGAACAAAAGCCCTCCCGGGGTCCTGGAAGAAAGGCGAGGTGTCCCTGCTTTACAAAAAGGGGGACAAAACAGACATTAAAAATTGGAGGCCTATCACTTTGCTAAACTCTGACTACAAAATAATGGCGAAGATATGTGCGAACAGATTAAAAGCAGTGATAGGCCAGATCATACACTCCAATCAGGTCTGTGGGATACCCGGGAGGAGTATATGGGATAATTTAAACCTTTTAAAAGATGTGATCAGTGACACGAAAGAGAGAGGAGGTAAAATGGCAATTTTATCTATAGATTTTGAGAAAGCCTTCGATAGAGTGTCACATTTTTATCTTTTTAAGGTTTTAGAAAAAATGGGTATACCGGAAGGTTTTTTACAGTCTCTGAAGGCCTTTTATGAAAATTGTACTAGTAAAATTTTAGTAAAGGGTTTTAAGACACAGGATGTCCTTTTAAATTCCGGAGTGAAGCAGGGGTGTCCCTTGTCCCCACTACTTTTTATTTGTGCGATCGAGCCTCTACTCTGCAGGTTAAGAAAGGATAAGCAGATAAGCGGAGTCCCCCTGCCGGGCGGGGGGGGACTAGAGGCTAAAGTGGTGGGGTACATGGACGATGTCGCGGTCCTTTGCAGGGACACCCTGTCATTACAGAAATCCTTTAAACAGATTTACCAATTCTGTTGCTCCTCCGGTTTTTTAGTAAATTTTAATAAAAGTAACATCTTAAATATCGGCAAAATGGTTTTAATGGACATTCCAGTCCCTGTGTCAGAGTCTGTGCAAATTTTAGGAGTCTCCTTCAATGAGTCAAATAATGGTTTTACCAGTTGGGACTTGGTGGCACAAAAAGTTAATCAGAAAATTTGCATGTGGAACATGAGAAAGTTAACAATGGAGGGAAAGGTTTTAATTACAAAAATGGTGATTTTACCTATTTTATTATATTTAAGTATGGTATTCCCTCCCCCTGAGATTTTATTGAAAAAAATAATTAAAGCATGTTTCACATTTTTATGGAACTCCAGGATGGAAAAGCTCAGGAGAGAGAAGGTAATATTACCCAAACCAATGGGGGGGAAAGATTTCCCCGATATAAAAGCATTCCTTTTAATAAAATTTTTTACTTTATGTCTTAATGCAGTTTTTAAGGAACATTACTGGTCATATTTTATACGTTTTAACACAGGTTATTTTATGAGGAGGAACGGTTGGTTCTCCACGGTTTTAAGCTCCCCGTATGCTTTTAACCTTTCTGGCCAGTATAAGATTTTAGAAAAAATTGTAAACCTTTTTAACTTAAAAGACAAAAATATTAACGAAGTAAAAAATAGTAAAGGAATTTTAAAAAAGATAAAAGAAAATGTTTTAGTAGCTCCCATCAGTAATTTTAATGAACAAAAATGCAAAGAAATATGGAAGATGGTGAGCGCTAAATATCTTTTTAACCCACAGAAAGATCTGGCCTGGAGCTGTGCCCACGAGTGTCTTCCATGCCGGGCATTCCAGCATCGAAGGGGACTGACCAACTCGGCTGCGTGTCCAAGGGGAGGATGTAGAGATGACGAGACAGTCTACCACCTATTCTGGGAATGTTTTTACGCGAAATCGATATGGACAAGAATCCTCCCCTTGGTACAGAAGATTACAGGACTTCGGAGATACACAAGTGATGGCGTTTTATATGGATGCCTGGAATGCCCAACACAGACTCGAAAAATGATGGCATGGAAGATCACCAACTGCGTAAAAACAGCTCTGTGGGCGGCCAGAAACATTTTATTATTTAAGCATGAAGTTTTAGCTGTGGAAGATGTTTTAGCCATTTGTCTTAATGAAATGTACAAATATTTTCTTTTAGATAAAAAACTCTCTCCTGTTTTATGTAGAAAATGGTTTTTAAGTGAATGGAGTTCCATAATATGATGCCACCAAGTGCCCTTTTATAAATTGTTTTTATTTGACAATTTGTATTTATCTGTATTAAAAAACCATGATTGTAAATTTATGTAAATTTTTGTTGAAATGTATTGATTTATTGTAAATTTGTTCAAAATTTTAAATAAACGGTTACCTCCTTTGTTGGGGTAGTCAACTCAAAAAATCTGTTCTTATCAGTTTAATATCTGATACGTCCCCTATCTGGGGACCATATATTAAATGGATTTTTAGAACAGGGAGATGGAAATAGAGCTTGCTCTGTCCACTCCACGCATTGACCTGGTATTGCAGTATTTCCAGGACCGGTGCACCCTTTCCTTATGTGTTTACTAAAATCAGATTCCAAAAGTGCTTTTTGTGTTTGCCATTGTTTTTGTCTTTCGGATGGGATCTCCCCTTTTAATCCCATTATTTCAACACCTGTTGGACAATGCATTTGTACAGTCATGTGTGATAATGAGCTAATTTATTAAATGCAATTAATTAATACATTGCCACCTCTTGTTTTGTGTCGTCTGTGTTTCTGTGTTTCCGGCATTTCACATTGGAACAGCTCATTCACCTTCCTTGTCTTCTCTCCGCCCTCCCTCCTAGGTAGGTTAAAGAGCTGCACCTGAGCCAGCCACTGATTGATGCAGCACCATAGTCAAATAGTGGAGTGGAGTAGGGGAACAGCAAACAGCCATTAAAGCAGCCAGCCCGTCCGCCCGCCCGTCACAATGGACCTACCTGTGTACACTAGATGGATGTGATGGAATGTACTGTGGTCCCTACATTTCAAGAAGAAGTAAGAATTGCAGTTGCAACAAACCCTTGCTTGCCTACAAAGAGAGCAGCAATTTGGATTTGTTACTATGTTACCTGGAAGAATAACAAACTGTGCAAGGATGGAGGTTGTAGGAGCAAGGAGAACAAGTTGTCTGTAAAGTTGGTGGATGCCTATTTTCCATTTTGCAGTCCCTTGTCTCCCTCTTGTGGCCTCCTGGAGGCAACTAGCTGTGCAAAAAAAAGACAGCCTGGGGGCCGGCTGTTGCAGTGTTGCCCTCTCAGGCAACACTGAGTGACTGACTGAGCCGCACCGTCTTATATAAAGTTCAGACGGAACTTTGCACGTGTCATAGTGGAGACCTCAGGAGCCAGAGCCAGCTTTCTGACATCATAATGGGGCCTCAGAGATAAAAGCCTGGGCCCAGGCAGTGTTGGTCAGTGCTGCTCAGCAGGCAGCACTGGACTGGATTAAAGCTGATACAAGGTGTGAAAGGAGAAGGGGTGGCAGTGGGCATGCACTTACTGCTGCTGCTGCTGCTGCTGCTGCTGCCAGTGTTTGCACGGCAGGAGGGCATTTGGGCGTTGCCAGGAAGGCGTTTTTATGTCGATTCCTCCTCTTTCAGCACTGCATTGTGGTGCAAGCAAAAGAAGCAAATCCTGTCTTGCTTCCTCTCCGGCCTTTATTCACCTCCCGCTTAGTAGCTGTGAGTGTGTGTGAGCCTGCAGGGCCCCATGGAATTGCCTAGGAGTAGGCTGAATCGCTGCAAGGGGTGAACAGCAGTATTGGGCAGGCTCGGTCAACGCGCGGCCCGTTCGGGTTATCGCTTCTCGGCCTTTTGGCTAAGACCAAGTGTATTTATACAGGAGGTTTTTGGTCAGAAGGTGCTCAGGTACCCTCTCTCTCGGCCTCGGGGGATCGTCCAGGTTCGCCTGGACTTCACCCCCGTGCTGCTATTTGGGAGAGAGGCTTAGTCCTGAGCAACGAGTTGCGATCCCCCCCCCAGCCCTTTGGTGTGTCTCCTTAAAGCCAAAGGGCGCAGCGCAAGCTGTGCGGTACCGACCTGGCCACGCAAATGGCAGGCGGACCTGATGCGGTGCCGGTATACGCCCGGTTGAAGAATACTGCAAGATTTATCTTGGCAGAGGGTGGAGGCGGTCCTCGTGGTCTCAAGTTCCTTGTCCACGATATTTTGGAAAAGCGGTTGGCGGTCCACAAGAACGAGATTTTGGCGATCCAGGACTACCCAAGGCGTGGAGTGTACGACGTGACTTTTATGGGAGAAGGAATCCTCCGTGATGCCATGGGAAAAGCTGAGAGGCAACAAGGTGAACTCATGGCCTTGGGAGTCCAGGTAATTGAACACGCTTTTGAAGTAACCAAACTCGTAGTGATTAAAATGTATTCCCCATACGTGAAAGATCAGGAAGTGGCTGCGTTTCTTGCTGCATACTTTAAGAACGTTAAGCTGCTGGGGAGAGTTATGAACGAGTGCGGTGTGTGGACCGTCAAATGGAAATTTATTGTTACGCTAATAAAGGACCCCTCCACCCAAGAAACGAAGCTACCACCTGCTCGTTTTAAACTTGGGAATGTGAATGGCGACCTCTATTTCTCAGGAATGCCAAACTTCTGCAGGGCCTGCGGTACCTATGGACATACCAGTTTTAACTGCGATGTCACCTGCAGGAACTGTGGAAGTAAACAACACACAATGAGAGAATGTATAGAAGAGAAAAAATGCAATTTTTGTCAAAAAACTGGTCATCTTTATTATGCTTGTCCACATAGGTACCGAGGCGAAGAAGATGAGCAACCCGAGGTGCCCCCACGTGCTCCACCAGCAGAGCAGTCCCGTCCTCAAGGAGGAGAACAAGCTGTTGCGGCGAAAGAGCAGAGAGGTACCTGGGCTTCAAGAGTACGGCTAGCCGAAGCCAAAACAGGTGCCTCTCAGCCAGCGACCTCAGGGGATAAAAATGAGCCCAGCGCCAAGGAAAAACGGCAGGCCAAGAGGAAGGCAGAAAAGGAGCAGGCCATCGATGAACCTGTGGCATCCCAGACGGCTGGTTGCTCAGGCGGTGCCGGGCCTGCTCCTAATCCTGGGTCTCTAGAGACCGACTGGGTACAGGTGGGTCCCAGTAAAAAGGGGAAGCAAGAACGTGCCAGTAGGAGGGAGACAGGGGAGGAGCAGATGGATACGTCCGTGCGGAAAGATGTGGCTCCTCCTGGGACCCCCTCCTCGCCTGCACTGGTGAGGAGGACGGGCACTGCTCCCTCCGTATTATCGGACACCCCGCCATGCGCACAACCTCCCCCTCTAGACCGGCCTTCACGGGCCCAGGGGGGAGAGGCGGGGCCCTTGGGGGACCCACCAGACATGGACCCAGTCGGTCAACCGAGAGAGACCCAGGTGAGGCTGTGCGAGTCTGGGCTCCCCGTGTACGAGGTGAGTGTTGCTGGCTCAGCTCTCAGCGACAGTAGTTCTTCTCCTGCCTCGTCCCTCTTTTCAGTTGAGTCGGATGAGGGCGGGGCCATGAGTTCAAGTGAGGTTTCGGGTATTGCTGGTGGAGGAGCAATCTGATTTTAAGTACGCCTATTATTTATTATTTTAAAATCAGAATTTTGCTTTAACTCTCCACGATGTCTGAGCTCATGGGAATCTCCCTCAACGTGAGGGGCGCCAAGTCAAAAGTGAGAAGGGTTGCTCTCTTCAATTTTTTATCTTGCCTGGCAGCCTCTGTATTTTTCCTGCAGGAGTGCGGCATTCCCCATACAATGAGATATGAAAATTACAAAAAGGATTGGAAGTATGGTCCATCCGTCTGGTCTGGATCCAACGAGTCCAGATCAGCAGGGGTCGCCATTCTTTTTAAGGGAAACGTTTTAATTGATTTTATTCAAGAAATCTTACCAGGACGTATTTTAATGGTTAAAGCTTTTATTGATGGTGTAAAGTGGCAGTTTTTAAATTTTTACGGATCACCAGAAAAGAACGAAAGAGCGAGGATGCTGGAGATTTTACCGCTTTTTATCAACACATCTGAGCCTTTTATCCTCGCAGGTGATTTTAATTGTATCCTGAGAGGAGAACGCCGGCTTACCAACAGTACGAGTAGGAACTATGACAAGACCTCTGGACTGCTCAAGGATATCGTGACTGATTTTAAATTAAAAGACATATACAAAGAATGTAACAGGAGCAGTCCAGAGGAAGCCGGCGTTACCTGGAGCAACGCCACCTGTAGCTCCAGGATTGATTTTATCTTTTGTTCTGAAAATTTACTGCCTTTTAATTGTGAAGTTTTAACCAATGTGTTTTCAGATCACAGGCTTTTATCTTTTAAAGTAAAGCATGATCTTAATAATATTGTATGTAAAAAGTCCTGGAAGATGAATGTTTCCCTTTTAGACGATCCACAGGTTTTAGCAGATTTTATTGAATTTTACCAAGAAAGCAGGCGGGTAAGAGACACACGTACTCCCATCAGTGCATGGTGGGAGAAAATGAAAAAGAAAATAAAAGATTTTTTTATTAAGAAAAGCGTGGCGAAAGCCAAAGAGAAATACGCTTTTTTTAAAATTCTCAATACCCGTCTGCAGACCCTGTACAAAATGCAAGATCATGACATAGACGTTAAAGATGACATCACCAATTTGAAAAAGGAGATAGCCCAGTGCCTGGAGCAGAAAGGTAAAGAGATTATATTCCGTTCAAAAATACAACATGTGGAGGAGAACGAGACCTGCTCCAGGTACTTTTTTAAGAAAATAAATAACAAAAAGGCAATTATCAAAAATATAGAAGGGGTGTCAGATGTACAGGGTCTTTTAAGTAAAGTTCATGAGTTTTACACTGACCTTTTTAATGTTAAGACTGTGGATCATAATTTTATGCGTGACTCACTGAAGGAGATTACTACTGTTTTAGACCCTGTCTCCCAGAATTTTTTATTACAGGAGCTGACGGAGCAGGAGGTTTTAGAAACTGTTAAGAGTTTTAAAACAGGGAAAGTTCCCGGACCGGACGGTATACCCAGTGAGTTTTATGTAAAATTTTATGACATTTTAAAAGAGGATCTTTTTAACCTTTTTTCTGATGTTTTTAATTCCAAGATGCTGCCTAAGTCCTGGCGGAAGGGTGAGGTCTCCCTGCTGTATAAGACGGGTGACATCGCAGTTTTAAAGAATTGGAGACCAATAACCCTTCTAAATAGCGACTATAAAATTATGGCTAAAATATGTGCAAATAGATTAAAAGCCATAATACCCCACATTATACACTCTGACCAGGTGTGTGGGGTGCCAGGCCGCAGCATCTGGGATAATTTAAACCTAATAAAAGACGTGATTGAGGACACGAGGTCTAGAAAGGTTAAATTAGCCATTTTATCTATAGACTTTGAGAAGGCGTTCGACCGTGTCTCTCATTTTTATCTTTTTAAGGTTTTAGAACGTATGGGTATACCTGAAGGATTTTTATTATCTATTAAAGCCTTTTACAGAGAATGCACCAGCAAAATTTTAGTGAATGGTTTTAAGACACAGGACGTATTTTTAAACTCTGGGGTGAAGCAGGGGTGTCCCTTGTCCCCACTGCTTTTTATATGTGCATTGGAGCCTCTGTTATGCGCAATTCGCCGCGATAAGTGTATCCGTGGAGTCCCCCTGCCCGGGGGAGGCGGCGTAGAGGCCAAAGCAGTGGGGTACATGGATGATGTGGCGGTTTTATGTAGGGACGCCCTGTCGCTTCAGAGAACCCTTAGGCAAATCGAGTTTTATTGCTGTGCTTCCGGTTTTAAAGTAAACTTCAGCAAGAGTCATATTTTAAACATAGGAAGCATGGCTCTTAGAGATATACCGGTTCCTGTGTCTGATAATATTAAAATTTTAGGTGTCTCCTTCAGTGGGTACGACAATGGTTTTATCAGTTGGGACATGGTGGCGCAGAAGGTAAATCAAAAAATATGCATGTGGAACATGAGGAAGCTTACCATGGAGGGAAAAATTTTAATAATTAAAATGATAATTTTACCTTTGCTTTTATACTTAAGCATGGTTTTCCCTCCTCCCACGGTTTTATTAAGAAAAATTACTAAAGCTTGTTTTACCTTCTTTTGGAGTTCCAGAATGGAGAAACTTAAACGTGAGACGGTAATGAAAATCAAACCAAAGGGTGGCAAAGACTTTCCAGATTTTAATAGGTTTCTTTTAATCAAGTACTTTTGTTTCTGTCTTAATTCTCTTTTTAAACAACATCATTGGTCTTATTTTCTACGTTTTAATACTGGGTTTTTTATGCGAAGGATGGGGTGGTTTGAAATTGTTTTAACCTCACCTTATGCTTTTAATCTACCAGCAAATTACGTGATTTTAGAGAAAATAGTGGCCTTGTTTAATTTTAAAGGGAAAAATTTTAATGACATGATAAACAGTAAGAAACTTATAAAAGACATAAGAGGAAATGAAGTCGTCACTAATATTGAAAATTTTAATAATGAACGCAGTGCTTTTATCTTCAAAATGGTTAATGTGTTTTATCTTTTTAATACACAGATGGACCTGGCCTGGAGCTGCGTTCATCAATGTCTTCCATGCCGGGCATTCCAATTCAGGAGAGGATTCGCGAGGTCTGCCATCTGTCCGAGGGAAGGCTGCCAGGCTGAGGAGACCGTGCGTCATATTTTTTGGACTTGCGATTTTACTAAACATATTTGGATAAAGATATTCCCTCTAATGAAGAAGATGGCAGACCTAAAGGACTTGACTTACGAAATGATTTTATATGGACTCTTTGGATGCCCAACCGCGAACCAAAAGACTATTGCATGGAAGACGATGAACTGCGTAAAAGAAGCTCTGTGGAAGGCCAGGAACATCCTAATTTTTAAGCACGATGTTTTATCTGTTGACGATGTTTTAGGTCTTTGTTTTAGCGAGATGTACATTTATTATTTATTAGATAAAAAAAGAAATGCCACCCTTTCAAATAAATGGTTTGTAAAAGAATGGAACTCCAATATATAAGAATTTGCCACCATGTCCCCTTTTATGTGTTTTTATGTAAATTGATTTTATTACTGTAATTCATTGTAAAAAGCTGTAATTCATTGTAAATATTTTTTGAATTTTAAGTAATAAATCATTGACACCCCCGCGAGGGGGTAGCCAACTTAAAAAAAATTTCTGCATCTGGTTTTGTTGGGAGGTGTCCGGGGTACCCTGCTCCTTGGCCTTGGGGGATCGTCTCTTTTCACAGAGAGACTTCACCCCCTTGCTGCTATTTGGGGAGTGGGCTTAGCCCCCGGACAACGAGTTGCGATCGCGCCTTACCCAAGAGGTCAACCGGCCTTGAGGCGTTTTTCTAAGAGCGTTCCGAGGGCGTTTATCGGGCTTCGTAGGTGTCTGGGGTACCCTAATCCTTGGCCTTGGGGGAGGGTTCCACTTAATTGTGGAATCTGAGCCCTTGCTGCTATAAGGGACAGGCTTAGCCCCCAGGCACTGAAAATGCCATTTTCATTTGGATTTGCATCCGGGGACACCCGGTTGCGCCAGTCCGTCCGCATCGAGGTGGAAGAAGGCCATCGCCAGCGGAAGAACCTTCGCTTCATTGTGGAGGTGATTCTGCTGGACTTCCTGGGGCTCAAGCGGGCGGACATCCTGTGTCTCAACGACCAGGAAAGCCGCGGTCGGTACACCGTATCCTTTACGGCCGCGGCATGTTGCGACAACATGCACAAAAGATTGTCTGATGCGGACCAGAGTGAGGAGCGGCTAAATGGACTGAACTTTTTATTCCTCTACGGGGAGGAAGAAGTCCCGCTCGTGATGTGCATGTTCAGTCCATTTGTCTCAGAGTGTGACATTGAAACCTTCCTCAGTCGTTACTGCAGGGAGGTCCGCTTCTCACATAAAATCTTGAACACCCAGAGCTTCTGGAATGGCAAAAGAAAATATTGGGTGAAGTTCCGCCAGGATCCCAATGGCATTGGAGGCTTACATCACCCACCCCAGAACTTTGCCATTGGGAAGAATCGAGGATTCCTATTTTACCCCCAGATGCCAATAGCCTGCCGGAACTGCTTGAGATATGGCCACACCAGAGAACATTGTGACCGGCCCCATGTGGTGCAGTGTAACAGGTGTGGCCAGGTTGGACACGTAGCGGCAAAATGCAGTTCCGAGGTGTTGTGCAATCTGTGCGGCATGACTGGGCATGCTTTTAAAGATTGCCCCCGCAGAGCGAAATCTGGGCCACCCAGACCAGGGCCAGAGCGGCAGTTTGCAACATGTGCAGACGCCGCTGGTAATGCCCCAAAACGAGCATTGACGACTGAGGGGTCCAGGCCAAAGTCCTTCACAGCTCCATCGGGGGGCCCACTGATGTCAGCCTCGAGGGACGGCCATAGGGATTCCATCGGGTCCAGGCAGAGCAGGAGGAATTCTGACTCTGCTGGACATAAGTTGACCGGCACCTCTGCAAACAGGTCCTCTGCTCCGCCTGCAGTGGACCCTGTTGAGGCAGTGGTTAGCGACAGGCGTCGTGGCTCCGTAGGTTCTGCAGTAGGACCTGACGCCTGTCCCAAGAGTGTGGGCATGGAGCGGAGACACTCTGTGTCAGACGAGGGCTCCATTAAGAAAACCCTAAAATATGTTGGATTGGAGCCTCGTTTTGACCATTTCCGGTCAACGGGGGGGTCGGAGCAAAGTTCCTCCACTGCGGTTGTGGAGGGGCTTGCGATGAAGGCTCCCCGTAAGCAGGCAAAGGTTGCCAAGAGTGATGGGACCTCACAGGCCCCTGTGCAGCTGCCCAGGAAGGACATCAGCGATATCTTCAGCCAGGGGCCAGAGATGGGTGAGAGCGACTTCGAGGAGATGGATAGGAGCCATTCTGCAAAGAGACAGCGAGAGGAAGAGGAGTCCGGAGTTCGGAGGAAAGCTGCCTATCGGAGTTCGGATGAGAGCAGTGTGGGGGTTGGAGCCGCCCACGTATCTGGCTCTGACCCTACCAACATCCAAGATTTATTGACCCCTCAAAAAGGGGGTCCAGACTCGCAGCTGATCTCCGAGTACGACTCTTCTGGTTCGGACCCTGACCTCAACTAAGACTATGTTGGTTCCTATCAAAGTCGCCTCACTAAATGTGAGGTCCCTAAAGAGCCCTGTCCGCAGGACTGCTTTATTTTCATTTTTAGAGACTGTGGACTTTGACCTTTGCCTGCTTCAAGAATGTGGAATCCCTAATGACTTGGAATATCAAGATTTAAAGATGGACTGGAAACTAGGCCCCTCAGTCTGGTCTGGTGGAAATGACTGTCGCTCTGCGGGGGTTGGATTGCTCTGCCGAGGTCGTTTTATCTCCATCCAAACAGTGACTGAAATCATGCCCGGCAGAGCTATTTTAATACATTTGCTTTTTAATGGAATTTTAATTCGTGTTTTAAACGTTTATGCCCCTCCTACCAAACAGGAGAGGGCAGAACTATTAGAGATTTTACCATTGTTTTGTGTTGGGTCTACCCCCCTGCTGGTGGGTGGTGATTTTAACTGTGTGCGAGATGGAGAACACCGGCAGGGTGGGGATTTTAATCGAAAAATTGACCGTACTTCTTACCTGCTCAAGAATTTTATTGGTGATTTTAAATTGAAAGATTGCTGGAGGGAACTCTTGCCTGCGGACCCAGGCCCCACCTGGTCCAATGGAAGAGTGAGCTCCAGAATTGATTTTATTTTCACTTCCAATAGTTTTATTCCCAAAAAATGTTTGCTTTTAACAAATATTTTATCTGATCACAAGCTCCTTTCAGTGCACCTGGAGCTAGAGGGAGAGCAAAAAGCTTGTAGGGGTCCCTGGAGACTAAACACCACACTCCTGGAGGACCCCATCATTAAAGAGGAGTTTGTGCGGACCTACCAGTGTTGGCAGTCCCATAGAGCGCCCAGTCAGCCTATGCTACACTGGTGGGAGGGCATTAAACCCAAAATCAGAGCTTTTTTTATTCGAGCAGGTAAGAAGAAAGCAAAAGAGAAAAAACAATGGTTTTATGTTCTTAATAAACGTTTACATGTACTTTTTAAATTGAAGGAGATTGGTATGGATGTTGATGATGATATCTTAAATCTTAAAGCTGAAATAAAACATGCCATAGAAGAGAAAGGGAAACAAATAATTTTTAATTCACATGTAAAGCACCTCGAGGATGGCGAGAAGTGTTCCCGGTTCTTCTTCAAAAAGGTAATGGATAAACGAGATGTCATTTTAAACCTTGAAGGAGAAACCACTATGGTCGGCATTTTAAATTCTGCTTTTAATTTCTACCAATCTCTTTTTAACAAGAAAAATATTGATCCTTCCTTTTTAGAACATGTTCTTAATTCCCTTGATGCCAAGCTAGATATTTTAGACCAGGAAGTTTTATCCCGTAATATTACCTTGGAGGAACTTTTATTTGCTTTTAAAAGTTTTTCTAATGGGAAAGCTCCTGGGGAAGATGGTCTGCCCATCGAATTTTATCATGCTTTTTGGGAAATTTTAAAGAATGACATGTTTTTATTGTATAAGGAAGTTTTTATTACTGAAGAGCTGCCCCCTTCCTGGAGGAGGGGGATTGTGTCCTTAATTTTTAAAAAAGGTGAGAGGGACCAGTTAAAAAACTGGCGCCCTATTACTCTTTTAAACGTTGATTGTAAAATTTTAGCTAAACTAATAACAATCCGTTTTAAACCTTTTATTCATAAATTAATCCATCCAAACCAGGTATGTGGGGTACCTGGGAGGTCAATTACTGAGTCCCTGAATATTTTACGTGACATCATTTGGTATTTTAAAGAAAGGGGTCAAAGCCTTGCTATTTTATCCTTAGATTTCGAGAAGGCTTTTGACCGGGTCTCCCATGAATATCTTTTTATGGTTCTTAAAAAGATGGCTGTTCCTGAAATTATTTTAACACGTATTAAGCTTTTATATCGATCCTGTTTTAGCCAAATTTCTATCAACGGATTTTTAACTAAAGGTGTTCCTCTTTTATCAGGGGTGAAACAGGGGTGCCCGTTGTCTCCGCTCCTTTTTATTTGTGCCATAGAACCTCTGTTCACCCTAATAAGAGATGATAAAGTCATCAGAGGCGTGCCCATACCTGGAGGAAGGGGGAACCAGGTAAAAATCCTAGGCTATATGGATGACGCCACCGTCCTATGCCCAGACGCCGCTTCTATGAGACGGGCATTGAGGAACACCGGCTTTTTTTGTGAAGCCTCTGGTTTTAAATTAAACGTTGATAAGTGTGACTGTTTTTATACTGGTGTATGGGATTCCTCTGTGACACCAGGAGTTAACATGCAGCAGGATCAGATAAAAATTTTAGGAATTGTTTTTAATCAAGAAAACGATGGGAGACCCAATTGGGATTCAGTAATTGCCAAAATGGAAAAAAAGGTTTTAATGTGGAATTTGAGAAATCTCACCATGGAGGGAAAAGTTTTAATAATTAAATCTGTTTTATTACCCATAATGCTTTATGTAGCTATGGTTTTCCCTCCAACAATTTTATATATTAAAAAAGTGACCAGGATCTGTTTTATGTTTTTATGGGGTTCCAAAATGGAAAAACTAAAACGTGATTTTATGTACAGATGTAAGGACAATGGCGGGAGAGATGTTCCTAACCTTTTTAACTTCTTTTACATTAAATACTTTTGCTTCTGTTTTAAAATGTATAATTCTGATGGTATTTTTAGCTACTTTTTAAAGTACGCTACGGGCATGATTTTTAAACGATGGTTTCGTGTCCCTTTGAATTCTCCTGTGCTTCTGTGTCCCCCAAAACAATATGCGGTGCTCGAAAAAACTGTCAGGCTCCTAGGTCTCCAAGAATTGGAGCCTGACATATTGGGGGACCAGAAAAAAGTGTCACTCTCCTGTAGGCGGCAGGAGGATACACTGGCAGTTTCAAATTTCTCACAGGCAAGGTCCAAGGTGGTGTGGCGGAACGTTTTCGGGAAATTTATGGCAAATGTGCACAAGGACCTTGCCTGGGCAATCGTTCACCAGTGCCTCCCTACTCGTGAATTCCAGCATAGGCGAGGACTGGTGGCGAGAGCCAAGTGCCCGAGAGACAGGTGTGGTGACGACGAGACGGTAATGCACCTGTTTTGGAACTGCCCATATGCACAGGAGGTTTGGAGGAAGGTAGGCCCATTGCTGAAATGGGCCTGCGGTCTTAAAGATCTTAAATTTGAATACGTGTTTTATGGTCTTTTTAACTGCCCAAGTTTTAAACAGCAAATGGTCTGTTGGATCATTTTAAACTGTTTTAAGAATGCCATCTGGAAGGTTAGGAACATTCTGCTTTTTAAACATGATTTTATTGACGTTAAAAATTGTGTGAAATATGCCCTAAGTGAAATGTATATTTATTATCTTAGGGACAAAAAGCAGCTAGGGGTAAAAGAAGCAACATCCATGTGGTGTTTGCAAATGTGGAATACCATAACATTGTAAATAAAAATGGTTTTATTCTTTTATGTCTTTTATGCCCTGTATAAATTTTATCCTGCTATTGTTCTGTACTTTTATTATAACATCTGTATTACTGGTCTTATTATTATTACTTTTGTATTCATTTAAATGTATGAATATTCATGTATTATGCTGTTGATTTTATCTTGTGGTTTCAATTTTAAAAAAAAGTCTGTAAAATATATTATTTTTGCCAATAAAAAACTTTGTTGAAACCTTATCTGTTCTTATCAGTTTAATATCTGATACGTCCCCTATCTGGGGACCATATATTAAATGGATTTTTAGAACAGGGAGATGGAAATAGAGCTTGCTCTATCCACTCCACGCATTGACCTGGTATTGCAGTATTTCCAGGACCGGTGCACCCTTTCCTTATGTGTTTACTAAAATCAGATTCCAAAAGTGCTTTTTGTGTTTGCCATTGTTTTTGTCTTTCGGATGGGATCTCCCCTTTTAATCCCATTATTTCAACACCTGTTGGACAATGCATTTGTACAGTCATGTGTGATAATGAGCTAATTTATTAAATGCAATTAATTAATACATTGCCACCTCTTGTGTTGTGTTGTCTGTGTTTCTGTGTTTCCGGCATTTCACATTGGAACAGCTCATTCACCTTCCTTGTCTTCTCTCCGCCCTCCCTCCTAGGTAGGTTAAAGAGCTGCACCTGAGCCAGCCACTGATTGATGCAGCACCATAGTCAAATAGTGGAGTGGAGTAGGGGAACAGCAAACAGCCATTAAAGCAGCCAGCCCGCCCGCCCGCCCGTCACAATGGACCTACCTGTGTACACTAGATGGATGTGATGGAATGTACTGTGGTCCCTACATTTCAAGAAGAAGTAAGAATTGCAGTTGCAACAAACCCTTGCTTGCCTACAAAGAGAGCAGCAATTTGGATTTGTTACTATGTTACCTGGAAGAATAGCAAACTGTGCAAGGATGGAGGTTGTAGGAGCAAGGAGAACAAGTTGTCTGTAAAGTTGGTGGATGCCTATTTTCCATTTTGCTGTCCCTTGTCTCCCTCTTGTGGCCTCCTGGAGGCAACTAGCTGTGCAAAAAAAAGACAGCCTGGGGGCCGGCTGTTGCAGTGTTGCCCTCTCAGGCAACACTGAGTGACTGACTGAGCCGCACCGTCTTATATAAAGTTCAGACGGAACTTTGCACGTGTCATAGTGGAGACCTCAGGAGCCAGAGCCAGCTTTCTGACATCATAATGGGGCCTCAGAGATAAAAGCCTGGGCCCAGGCAGTGTTGGTCAGTGCTGCTCAGCAGGCAGCACTGGACTGGATTAAAGCTGATACAAGGTGTGAAAGGAGAAGGGGTGGCAGTGGGCATGCACTTACTGCTGCTGCTGCTGCTGCCAGTGTTTGCACGGCAGGAGGGCATTTGGGCGTTGCCAGGAAGGCGTTTTTATGTCGATTCCTCCTCTTTCAGCACTGCATTGTGGTGCAAGCAAAAGAAGCAAAACGCGCGGCACGTTCGGGTTATCGCTTCTCGGCCTTTTGGCTAAGATCAAGTGTAGTATCTGTTCTTATCAGTTTAATATCTGATACGTCCCCTATCTGGGGACCATATATTAAATGGATTTTTAGAACAGGGAGATGGAAATAGAGCTTGCTCTGTCCACTCCACGCATTGACCTGGTATTGCAGTATTTCCAGGACCGGTGCACCCTTTCCTTATGTGTTTACTAAAATCAGATTCCAAAAGTGCTTTTTGTGTTTGCCATTGTTTTTGTCTTTCGGATGGGATCTCCCCTTTTAATCCCATTATTTCAACACCTGTTGGACAATGCATTTGTACAGTCATGTGTGATAATGAGCTAATTTATTAAATGCAATTAATTAATACATTGCCACCTCTTGTTTTGTGTCGTCTGTGTTTCTGTGTTTCCGGCATTTCACATTGGAACAGCTCATTCACCTTCCTTGTCTTCTCTCCGCCCTCCCTCCTAGGTAGGTTAAAGAGCTGCACCTGAGCCAGCCACTGATTGATGCAGCACCATAGTCAAATAGTGGAGTGGAGTAGGGGAACAGCAAACAGCCATTAAAGCAGCCAGCCCGCCCGCCCGTCACAATGGACCTACCTGTGTACACTAGATGGATGTGATGGAATGTACTGTGGTCCCTACATTTCAAGAAGAAGTAAGAATTGCAGTTGCAACAAACCCTTGCTTGCCTACAAAGAGAGCAGCAATTTGGATTTGTTACTATGTTACCTGGAAGAATAACAAACTGTGCAAGGATGGAGGTTGTAGGAGCAAGGAGAACAAGTTGTCTGTAAAGTTGGTGGATGCCTATTTTCCATTTTGCAGTCCCTTGTCTCCCTCTTGTGGCCTCCTGGAGGCAACTAGCTGTGCAAAAAAAAGACAGCCTGGGGGCCGGCTGTTGCAGTGTTGCCCTCTCAGGCAACACTGAGTGACTGACTGAGCCGCACCGTCTTATATAAAGTTCAGATGGAACTTTGCACGTGTCATAGTGGAGACCTCAGGAGCCAGAGCCAGCTTTCTGACATCATAATGGGGCCTCAGAGATAAAAGCCTGGGCCTAGGCAGTGTTGGTCAGTGCTGCTCAGCAGGCAGCACTGGACTGGATTAAAGCTGATACAAGGTGTGAAAGGAGAAGGGGTGGCAGTGGGCATGCACTTACTGCTGCTGCTGCTGCTGCTGCTGCCAGTGTTTGCACGGCAGGAGGGCATTTGGGCGTTGCCAGGAAGGCGTTTTTATGTCGATTCCTCCTCTTTCAGCACTGCATTGTGGTGCAAGCAAAAGAAGCAAATCCTGTCTTGCTTCCTCTCCGGCCTTTATTCACCTCCCGCTTAGTAGCTGTGAGTGTGTGTGAGCCTGCATGGCCCCATGGAATTGCCTAGGAGTAGGCTGAATCGCTGCAAGGGGTGAACAGCAGTATTGGGCAGGCTCGGTCAACGCGCGGCCCGTTCGGGTTATCGCTTCTCGGCCTTTTGGCTAAGATCAAGTGTAGTACTTTAGGGTATTGCCTTGTTTCTTGGTCAGGAGGTGCCCTGGTACCCTTTTCCTTGGCCTGGGGGGATCGTTTCTCTTAGGAGAGACTTCACCCCTCTGCTGCTATTGGGGAGGAGGATTAGTCCAGGGCAACGGGGAGCGATCACTTGCCTGGCATCTAGGTGCTGAAGGTACTATCTTTGGATTTCTTTGGATATCGTTGGCTTTTGTTGCGGCAGGATGGAGGAAGTCCCTGACTACATGCGTACTCGGAATGCTGTTCGTTTTACGATGGAGGAATCTGGAGGACAAAGCAGAGACTTGGAATTCCTAACGAAGGTACTCTTGCTTGATCTTTTCCAGTTGGAGAGACAATGGATATTGTCTGTAATGGACTATCCAAGAAGAGGATGTTTCGATGTCACTTTTTGTACAGAGGACATTTATCTGGATTTTCTGGACACTTTAAAGAAGAAGAAGCAGGATCCAAGACTGTTTGGTGTGATTGTAACACCGCACTTTGCTCCTAGCAAAAAGTTGGTCATTGTTAAAATGTTTTCCCCCTATGTGTGTAAAGACGATATTATATGCTTTCTCACTAAGTTCTGTGAGGAGGTGGTGGAGAAGGGTAAGGTCTTTAATCCCTTTGGATTCTGGACAGGTAAATGGAAATTCCTGTGTAAATTTAAGGCAGTTGGAGAGGCTGGAAACTTATTGCTTCCTCCAGCACGCTTTAAAATTGGCAGTGCAAGTGGGAATCTCTACTTTTTTGGAATGGGGATTTTTTGCCACAATTGTAAAGAGTATGGGCATGAGAAGGAGAATTGTGGAAAAATAATTTGTACCAAATGTTTTAAGGAAGGTCATAAGTATAATGATTGTGAGAAGGGCAAAGTGTGTAACATGTGTAGAGAAGAAGGGCATGTGTTTAAAAATTGTCCAAAAAAAAGTAAAAGTGAAGCAAAGGAGGAGAGTAAGAAGACCGTTAAAAGAAAGGAAGAGAAAGTTACCCCACAAAAAGAGGATAAACCACAGAAAAAGGGAGGAGCGGGGAAAAGTGTTGAGGTTAAAAAAAGTGATGAAACAAAAAGGAGGAAAATTGTGGAACAAAATGTAGTTTCAGATGAAGATAGAGCAGAAAGAGATAAACTAGTGAAAGACGTGGAGGGATTAAGAGATAAAATTAATTTTGAGAAGGTTCGGAGGCGGGTACGAACCTGTTTAAGAGGGAATATACCAGATTTTCTGGAGAGATATAAAGTACCAACCTGGTTGGCATGTATTGTAAATTTGGAATGGGACGGTCAAGATCTTCGAGAACATCTTGTGGATATGCTTGGTGTAATCGCTGTAAGAAACGGTTTGTTTTATTAATTTTACTTTAAAAAAAAAAAAAAAAAAAGAGAGAGAGAGAAATAAAAATTATATTTGGTTTTTTCATAATGATGATCAAGTCTTTAAATTTGAAGTTTAAAATTTAACTCGAGACGGATCTGAGTGGAAACCTTATCTAATCTGTTCTTATATTTTTAAAAAAAAAAAAAATCTGTTCTTATCAGTTTAATATCTGATACGTCCCCTATCTGGGGACCATATATTAAATGGATTTTTAGAACAGGGAGATGGAAATAGAGCTTGCTCTGTCCACTCCACGCATTGACCTGGTATTGCAGTATTTCCAGGACCGGTGCACCCTTTCCTTATGTGTTTACTAAAATCAGATTCCAAAAGTGCTTTTTGTGTTTGCCATTGTTTTTGTCTTTCGGATGGGATCTCCCCTTTTAATCCCATTATTTCAACACCTGTTGGACAATGCATTTGTACAGTCATGTGTGATAATGAGCTAATTTATTAAATGCAATTAATTAATACATTGCCACCTCTTGTTTTGTGTCGTCTGTGTTTCTGTGTTTCCGGCATTTCACATTGAAACAGCTCATTCACCTTCCTTGTCTTCTCTCCGCCCTCCCTCCTAGGTAGGTTAAAGAGCTGCACCTGAGCCAGCCACTGATTGATGCAGCACCATAGTCAAATAGTGGAGTGGAGTAGGGGAACAGCAAACAGCCATTAAAGCAGCCAGCCCGCCCGCCCGCCCGTCACAATGGCCCTACCTGTGTACACTAGATGGATGTGATGGAATGTACTGTGGTCCCTACATTTCAAGAAGAAGTAAGAATTGCAGTTGCAACAAACCCTTGCTTGCCTACAAAGAGAGCAGCAATTTGGATTTGTTACTATGTTACCTGGAAGAATAACAAACTGTGCAAGGATGGAGGTTGTAGGAGCAAGGAGAACAAGTTGTCTGTAAAGTTGGTGGATGCCTATTTTCCATTTTGCAGTCCCTTGTCTCCCTCTTGTGGCCTCCTGGAGGCAACTAGCTGTGCAAAAAAAAGACAGCCTGGGGGCCGGCTGTTGCAGTGTTGCCCTCTCAGGCAACACTGAGTGACTGACTGAGCCGCACCGTCTTATATAAAGTTCAGACGGAACTTTGCACGTGTCATAGTGGAGACCTCAGGAGCCAGAGCCAGCTTTCTGACATCATAATGGGGCCTCAGAGATAAAAGCCTGGGCCCAGGCAGTGTTGGTCAGTGCTGCTCAGCAGGCAGCACTGGACTGGATTAAAACTGATACAAGGTGTGAAAGGAGAAGGGGTGGCAGTGGGCATGCACTTACTGCTGCTGCTGCTGCTGCTGCTGCTGCCAGTGTTTGCACGGCAGGAGGGCATTTGGGCGTTGCCAGGAAGGCGTTTTTATGTCGATTCCTCCTCTTTCAGCACTGCATTGTGGTGCAAGCAAAAGAAGCAAAACGCGCAGCACGTTCGGGTTATCGCTTCTCGGCCTTTTGGCTAAGATCAAGTGTAGTATCTGTTCTTATCAGTTTAATATCTGATACGTCCCCTATCTGGGGACCATATATTAAATGGATTTTTAGAACAGGGAGATGGAAATAGAGCTTGCTCTGTCCACTCCACGCATTAACCTGGTATTGCAGTATTTCCAGGACCGGTGCACCCTTTCCTTATGTGTTTACTAAAATCAGATTCCAAAAGTGCTTTTTGTGTTTGCCATTGTTTTTGTCTTTCGGATGGGATCTCCCCTTTTAATCCCATTATTTCAACACCTGTTGGACAATGCATTTGTACAGTCATGTGTGATAATGAGCTAATTTATTAAATGCAATTAATTAATACATTGCCACCTCTTGTTTTGTGTCGTCTGTGTTTCTGTGTTTCCGGCATTTCACATTGGAACAGCTCATTCACCTTCCTTGTCTTCTCTCCGCCCTCCCTCCTAGGTAGGTTAAAGAGCTGCACCTGAGCCAGCCACTGATTGATGCAGCACCATAGTCAAATAGTGGAGTGGAGTAGGGGAACAGCAAACAGCCATTAAAGCAGCCAGCCCGCCCGCCCGCCCGTCACAATGGACCTACCTGTGTACACTAGATGGATGTGATGGAATGTACTGTGGTCCCTACATTTCAAGAAGAAGTAAGAATTGCAGTTGCAACAAACCCTTGCTTGCCTACAAAGAGAGCAGCAATTTGGATTTGTTACTATGTTACCTGGAAGAATAACAAACTGTGCAAGGATGGAGGTTGTAGGAGCAAGGAGAACAAGTTGTCTGTAAAGTTGGTGGATGCCTATTTTCCATTTTGCAGTCCCTTGTCTCCCTCTTGTGGCCTCCTGGAGGCAACTAGCTGTGCAAAAAAAAGACAGCCTGGGGGCCGGCTGTTGCAGTGTTGCCCTCTCAGGCAACACTGAGTGACTGACTGAGCCGCACCGTCTTATATAAAGTTCAGACGGAACTTTGCACGTGTCATAGTGGAGACCTCAGGAGCCAGAGCCAGCTTTCTGACATCATAATGGGGCCTCAGAGATAAAAGCCTGGGCCCAGGCAGTGTTGGTCAGTGCTGCTCAGCAGGCAGCACTGGACTGGATTAAAGCTGATACAAGGTGTGAAAGGAGAAGGGGTGGCAGTGGGCATGCACTTACTGCTGCTGCTGCTGCTGCTGCTGCTGCTGCTGCCAGTGTTTGCACGGCAGGAGGGCATTTGGGCGTTGCCAGGAAGGCGTTTTTATGTCGATTCCTCCTCTTTCAGCACCGCATTGTGGTGCAAGCAAAAGAAGCAAATCCTGTCTTGCTTCCTCTCCGGCCTTTATTCACCTCCCGCTTAGTAGCTGTGAGTGTGTGTGAGCCTGCAGGGCCCCATGGAATTGCCTAGGAGTAGGCTGAATCGCTGCAAGGGGTGAACAGCAGTATTGGGCAGGCTCGGTCAACGCGCGGCCCGTTCGGGTTATCGCTTCTCGGCCTTTTGGCTAAGATCAAGTGTAGTATCTGTTCTTATCAGTTTAATATCTGATACGTCCCCTATCTGGGGACCATATATTAAATGGATTTTTAGAACAGGGAGATGGAAATAGAGCTTGCTCTGTCCACTCCACGCATTGACCTGGTATTGCAGTATTTCCAGGACCGGTGCACCCTTTCCTTATGTGTTTACTAAAATCAGATTCCAAAAGTGCTTTTTGTGTTTGCCATTGTTTTTGTCTTTCGGATGGGATCTCCCCTTTTAATCCCATTATTTCAACACCTGTTGGACAATGCATTTGTACAGTCATGTGTGATAATGAGCTAATTTATTAAATGCAATTAATTAATACATTGCCACCTCTTGTTTTGTGTCGTCTGTGTTTCTGTGTTTCCGGCATTTCACATTGGAACAGCTCATTCACCTTCCTTGTCTTCTCTCCGCCCTCCCTCCTAGGTAGGTTAAAGAGCTGCACCTGAGCCAGCCACTGATTGATGCAGCACCATAGTCAAATAGTGGAGTGGAGTAGGGGAACAGCAAACAGCCATTAAAGCAGCCAGCCCGCCCGCCCGCCCGTCACAATGGACCTACCTGTGTACACTAGATGGATGTGATGGAATGTACTGTGGTCCCTACATTTCAAGAAGAAGTAAGAATTGCAGTTGCAACAAACCCTTGCTTGCCTACAAAGAGAGCAGCAATTTGGATTTGTTACTATGTTACCTGGAAGAATAACAAACTGTGCAAGGATGGAGGTTGTAGGAGCAAGGAGAACAAGTTGTCTGTAAAGTTGGTGGATGCCTATTTTCCATTTTGCAGTCCCTTGTCTCCCTCTTGTGGCCTCCTGGAGGCAACTAGCTGTGCAAAAAAAAGACAGCCTGGGGGCCGGCTGTTGCAGTGTTGCCCTCTCAGGCAACACTGAGTGACTGACTGAGCCGCACCGTCTTATATAAAGTTCAGACGGAACTTTGCACGTGTCATAGTGGAGACCTCAGGAGCCAGAGCCAGCTTTCTGACATCATAATGGGGCCTCAGAGATAAAAGCCTGGGCCCAGGCAGTGTTGGTCAGTGCTGCTCAGCAGGCAGCACTGGACTGGATTAAAGCTGATACAAGGTGTGAAAGGAGAAGGGGTGGCAGTGGGCATGCACTTACTGCTGCTGCTGCCAGTGTTTGCACGGCAGGAGGGCATTTGGGCGTTGCCAGGAAGGCGTTTTTATGTCGATTCCTCCTCTTTCAGCACTGAATTGTGGTGCAAGCAAAAGAAGCAAAACGCGCAGCACGTTCGGGTTATCGCTTCTCGGCCTTTTGGCTAAGATCAAGTGTAGTATCTGTTCTTATCAGTTTAATATCTGATACGTCCCCTATCTGGGGACCATATATTAAATGGATTTTTAGAACAGGGAGATGGAAATAGAGCTTGCTCTGTCCACTCCACGCATTGACCTGGTATTGCAGTATTTCCAGGACCGGTGCACCCTTTCCTTATGTGTTTACTAAAATCAGATTCCAAAAGTGCTTTTTGTGTTTGCCATTGTTTTTGTCTTTCGGATGGGATCTCCCCTTTTAATCCCATTATTTCAACACCTGTTGGACAATGCATTTGTACAGTCATGTTTGATAATGAGCTAATTTATTAAATGCAATTAATTAATACATTGCCACCTCTTGTTTTGTGTCGTCTGTGTTTCTGTGTTTCCGGCATTTCACATTGGAACAGCTCATTCACCTTCCTTGTCTTCTCTCCGCCCTCCCTCCTAGGTAGGTTAAAGAGCTGCACCTGAGCCAGCCACTGATTGATGCAGCACCATAGTCAAATAGTGGAGTGGAGTAGGGGAACAGCAAACAGCCATTAAAGCAGCCAGCCCGCCCGCCCGTCACAATGGACCTACCTGTGTACACTAGATGGATGTGATGGAATGTACTGTGGTCCCTACATTTCAAGAAGAAGTAAGAATTGCAGTTGCAACAAACCCTTGCTTGCCTACAAAGAGAGCAGCAATTTGGATTTGTTACTATGTTACCTGGAAGAATAACAAACTGTGCAAGGATGGAGGTTGTAGGAGCAAGGAGAACAAGTTGTCTGTAAAGTTGGTGGATGCCTATTTTCCATTTTGCAGTCCCTTGTCTCCCTCTTGTGGCCTCCTGGAGGCAACTAGCTGTGCAAAAAAAAGACAGCCTGGGGGCCGGCTGTTGCAGTGTTGCCCTCTCAGGCAACACTGAGTGACTGACTGAGCCACACCGTCTTATATAAAGTTCAGACGGAACTTTGCACGTGTCATAGTGGAGACCTCAGGAGCCAGAGCCAGCTTTCTGACATCATAATGGGGCCTCAGAGATAAAAGCCTGGGCCCAGGCAGTGTTGGTCAGTGCTGCTCAGCAGGCAGCACTGGACTGGATTAAAGCTGATACAAGGTGTGAAAGGAGAAGGGGTGGCAGTGGGCATGCACTTACTGCTGCTGCTGCTGCTGCCAGTGTTTGCACGGCAGGAGGGCATTTGGGCGTTGCCAGGAAGGCGTTTTTATGTCGATTCCTCCTCTTTCAGCACTGCATTGTGGTGCAAGCAAAAGAAGCAAAACGCGCGGCACGTTCGGGTTATCGCTTCTCGGCCTTTTGGCTAAGATCAAGTGTAGTATCTGTTCTTATCAGTTTAATATCTGATACGTCCCCTATCTGGGGACCATATATTAAATGGATTTTTAGAACAGGGAGATGGAAATAGAGCTTGCTCTGTCCACTCCACGCATTGACCTGGTATTGCAGTATTTCCAGGACGGGTGCACCCTTTCCTTATGTGTTTACTAAAATCAGATTCCAAAAGTGCTTTTTGTGTTTGCCATTGTTTTTGTCTTTCGGATGGGATCTCCCCTTTTAATCCCATTATTTCAACACCTGTTGGACAATGCATTTGTACAGTCATGTGTGATAATGAGCTAATTTATTAAATGCAATTAATTAATACATTGCCACCTCTTGTTTTGTGTCGTCTGTGTTTCTGTGTTTCCGGCATTTCACATTGGAACAGCTCATTCACCTTCCTTGTCTTCTCTCCGCCCTCCCTCCTAGGTAGGTTAAAGAGCTGCACCTGAGCCAGCCACTGATTGATGCAGCACCATTGTCAAATAGTGGAGTGGAGTAGGGGAACAGCAAACAGCCATTAAAGCAGCCAGCCCGCCCGCCCGCCCGTCACAATGGACCTACCTGTGTACACTAGATGGATGTGATGGAATGTACTGTGGTCCCTACATTTCAAGAAGAAGTAAGAATTGCAGTTGCAACAAACCCTTGCTTGCCTACAAAGAGAGCAGCAATTTGGATTTGTTACTATGTTACCTGGAAGAATAACAAACTGTGCAAGGATGGAGGTTGTAGGAGCAAGGAGAACAAGTTGTCTGTAAAGTTGGTGGATGCCTATTTTCCATTTTGCAGTCCCTTGTCTCCCTCTTGTGGCCTCCTGGAGGCAACTAGCTGTGCAAAAAAAAGACAGCCTGGGGGCCGGCTGTTGCAGTGTTGCCCTCTCAGGCAACACTGAGTGACTGACTGAGCCGCACCGTCTTATATAAAGTTCAGACGGAACTTTGCACGTGTCATAGTGGAGACCTCAGGAGCCAGAGCCAGCTTTCTGACATCATAATGGGGCCTCAGAGATAAAAGCCTGGGCCCAGGCAGTGTTGGTCAGTGCTGCTCAGCAGGCAGCACTGGACTGGATTAAAGCTGATACAAGGTGTGAAAGGAGAAGGGGTGGCAGTGGGCATGCACTTGCTGCTGCTGCTGCTGCCAGTGTTTGCACGGCAGGAGGGCATTTGGGCGTTGCCAGGAAGGCGTTTTTATGTCGATTCCTCCTCTTTCAGCACTGCATTGTGGTGAAAGCAAAAGAAGCAAAACGCGCGGCACGTTCGGGTTATCGCTTCTCGGCCTTTTGGCTAAGATCAAGTGTAGTATCTGTTCTTATCAGTTTAATATCTGATACGTCCCCTATCTGGGGACCATATATTAAATGGATTTTTAGAACGGGGAGATGGAAATAGAGCTTGCTCTGTCCACTCCACGCATTGACCTGGTATTGCAGTATTTCCAGGACCGGTGCACCCTTTCCTTATGTGTTTACTAAAATCAGATTCCAAAAGTGCTTTTTGTGTTTGCCATTGTTTTTGTCTTTCGGATGGGATCTCCCCTTTTAATCCCATTATTTCAACACCTGTTGGACAATGCATTTGTACAGTCATGTGTGATAATGAGCTAATTTATTAAATGCAATTAATTAATACATTGCCACCTCTTGTTTTGTGTCGTCTGTGTTTCTGTGTTTCCGGCATTTCACATTGGAACAGCTCATTCACCTTCCTTGTCTTCTCTCCGCCCTCCCTCCTAGGTAGGTTAAAGAGCTGCACCTGAGCCAGCCACTGATTGATGCAGCACCATAGTCAAATAGTGGAGTGGAGTAGGGGAACAGCAAACAGCCATTAAAGCAGCCAGCCCGCCCGCCCGCCCGCCCGTCACAATGGACCTACCTGTGTACACTAGATGGATGTGATGGAATGTACTGTGGTCCCTACATTTCAAGAAGAAGTAAGAATTGCAGTTGCAACAAACCCTTGCTTGCCTACAAAGAGAGCAGCAATTTGGATTTGTTACTATGTTACCTGGAAGAATAACAAACTGTGCAAGGATGGAGGTTGTAGGAGCAAGGAGAACAAGTTGTCTGTAAAGTTGGTGGATGCCTATTTTCCATTTTGCAGTCCCTTGTCTCCCTCTTGTGGCCTCCTGGAGGCAACTAGCTGTGCAAAAAAAAGACAGCCTGGGGGCCGGCTGTTGCAGTGTTGCCCTCTCAGGCAACACTGAGTGACTGACTGAGCCGCACCGTCTTATATAAAGTTCAGACGGAACTTTGCACGTGTCATAGTGGAGACCTCAGGAGCCAGAGCCAGCTTTCTGACATCATAATGGGGCCTCAGAGATAAAAGCCTGGGCCCAGGCAGTGTTGGTCAGTGCTGCTCAGCAGGCAGCACTGGATTGGATTAAAGCTGATACAAGGTGTGAAAGGAGAAGGGGTGGCAGTGGGCATGCACTTACTGCTGCTGCTGCTGCTGCTGCTGCCAGTGTTTGCACGGCAGGAGGGCATTTGGGCGTTGCCAGGAAGGCGTTTTTATGTCGATTCCTCCTCTTTCAGCACTGCATTGTGGTGCAAGCAAAAGAAGCAAAACGCGCGGCACGTTCGGGTTATCGCTTCTCGGCCTTTTGGCTAAGATCAAGTGTAGTATCTGTTCTTATCAGTTTAATATCTGATACGTCCCCTATCTGGGGACCATATATTAAATGGATTTTTAGAACAGGGAGATGGAAATAGAGCTTGCTCTGTCCACTCCACGCATTGACCTGGTATTGCAGTATTTCCAGGACCGGTGCACCCTTTCCTTATGTGTTTACTAAAATCAGATTCCAAAAGTGCTTTTTG